>NC_048588.1:21996814-22315147 GCF_013265735.2 Oncorhynchus mykiss
TCTGTATGACAGCTTGTGTAACTGGAAACACTTTGTGAATAGATCAATGATGTCGCACAGAGCACATTAAACTGCTGTATCATCTAGGTTACCTGTTATCCATGTATTAATCTGTAATTAAAATATAAACCCTGCCTGAGTCACCTTGCCTTGAAGGATAGTTAGACTTAATTTGCCTCCTTTATGTTAGTGGCAGCGGAAGCTGAGCTGAGCTGAGGAGAGGTTGAATTGAACCTGGATCTCCAGCCACCCTAGAGAACACATAAGATAAATTACACAAATTAGCCACTACTCCAGAAAGAGTTAAGCACCCCCACCTCCACCTCTCCATCAAGGTGTGGAGACCAGGCCTGTGGTACCTGTCGTTGGAACACTGCTTGTGAAACTCAGGCAGTGTGCTGTTGGTTGGCAGCACAGACAACATTCAAACTAGCTACCTGTAATGGATTTCCTCCTCTTCGTCTGAAGATGTGTAGCAAGGATCGGACCAATACGCAGGGTGGTAAGTGTCCATGTTTTAATAGAAAAGACTGAACATGACACAAATACAAAATAACAAAGTGAACCGTAAACGAAACAGTCCCGTGTGACACAAACACTGACACAGGAAACTATCACCCTCAAAATACCCAAAGAATATGGCTGCCTAAATATGGTTCCCAATCAGAGACGATAAACACCTGCCTCTCATTGAGAACCAATCTAGGCAACCATAAACCTACATAAACACCTAGATGGAAACAACCCCATGAATCTACAAAAAACCCTAGACAGTACCAACACCCTAGATGAGACAAAAACACACATATCACCCATGTCACACCCGGACGTAACCAAAATAATAAAGAAAACAAAGAATACTAAGGTCAGGGTGTGACACTACCGTAGATTGACTTGACCACAAAGGCCTTTGTAGCCGAGTTGCACTGCCTGCACAATCTGATGTCTTTGAGTGAGAGAAAGACAGAAAAGAAAGAGAGGGAGTGAGAGGCGAAGTGAACATGTGCGTTTCCCACCGACTGCCAGCTGAAGTAATTGCAGTGTGTCGACAACATCACATTCATCTTCAGCTACCTGACAGCTCCAGAAACACTGAGGGAAGGAATCTGTGGTAGCAGTTTTTTTTCACTGTTCAATGAAAATACTCATTCACATACATGTTTTGATAGACATGAAGTAATAAATATACAGTACATGCTTTGGAGGGGAGACAGTTTCCATGGTAACAATGGAAGTTAGAATTTATTTTGCTGCTAAGTTTTATTTTCAGACCATTAACAAAGCTCTTGCTATTGTGATGTGTAAAATGTATTATGTTTTATTGTGTTTCCAGTCTTGGTGTTACAAAAGGAACCCATTTGAATTTAAAGGAGAAACAACAATGAACCTCCCACATGTTATCTTGCATATCTGTCACGACTTCCACCGAAGTCGGCTCCTCTCCTTGTTCGGGTGGCGTTCGGCGATCGACGTCACCGGCTTTCTAGTCATCGACGCTCCATTTCTCATATATCCATTTGTTTTGTCTTGTTCCATTACACACCTGGTTTTCATTCCATAATTACTGCATGTATTTAGTCCTCTGTTCGCCACCATGTCTTTGTGTGTAATTGTTTATTGTTATGTAGATTTTGTCAGGCGCTATACTTTTGCTATGTTCCGTGTTTTTGGCACGTTATTGTTCTTATGTGCTGTCATTTTTGGACCGGAATTAATGTGCGCCTGTTTATTATACTCTGCTCTCCTGCACCTGACTTCGCCTCCCGTACACACCCCTGACATTATCAAAGATGTTACTAACATACATTTTTTCTGTTTCACAGTTCTTCCTATTCCATTAAAGTAAATACCATGATGAAATTATTTCCAAAGTCTCATGGTTGTTCATGCAACACATGTGGTATTGCGTATTGCGTACAGTAATACATCTCAAATTATATTGTGCTGCAACAAAAAGGTAATTAATAAAAAAATTCTCTAGGCAGTCACATTTAGTTAGCTGTTATTCGTGATGCTGTTCTCTAAATAATGAAAAAAATATGCTAATTATTTCATTAATGAGGCTTCAGATGGTCGTCGGCTAAACATAAAAACAAATAAATAAGAAAGAAAACAAATGTATCCTGCACCATGCTAGTTCCATAGGGCATAGATACATCTACTCCATGAGAAATGTATGGCTGCAATGGTCCCTTAAAGGGATGATAACTATTTCCTCCCCCACCTCCTATCTCCTATGTAATGCATCATAAATTCTATGGATTATCCCCAGCGCATGGACAAACCAGACCAGCTGAGGCTCACAGTGTGACACAGTCAATCAGGCCATGCCCCTGTCACCTGCAGTGTGCAGTGACTGAGAGCACACTGTGGCCCCCAGGGATCCAGGGAGACTCTAGTGATATGGTCCTACAGGCACAAAGAGTTTGAGGCGTTAAATTTTTTCATGTCTGGGCCTCCCGGGTGGCGCAGTGGTTAAGGGCACTGTACTGCCAGCTGTGCCACCAGAGACCCTGGGTTCGCGCCCAGGCTCTGTCATAACCGTGACCGGGAGGTCTGTGCACAATTGGCCTAGCATCATCCGGTTTAGGGAGGGTTTGGCCGGTAGGGATATCCTTGTCTCATCGCGCACCAGCGACTCCCGTGGCGTGCCGGGCACAGTGCACGCTAACCAAGGTTGCCAGGTGCACGGTGTTTCCTCCGACACGACACGCAGCTGGCTTCCACGTTGGATGCTTGCTGTGTTAAGAAGCAGTGCAGCTTGGTTGGGTTGTGTATCGGAGGACGCATGACTTTCAACCTTCGTCTCTCCCGAACCCGTATGGGAGTTGTAGCGATGAGACAAGATAGTAGCTACTACAACAATTGGATACCACGAAAAAGGGGTAAAATAAACAAAAACTTTTTCATGTCTGTGTGAAAAGGAAACTGACAGTTGCAGTGATGATCTACAGACTTTCCACCGGAGTATAAATTAAATGACCAGCAATTCTAATTGTCTACAGATATAACGGCTCTCGTTTGTAGAATGAAGAGTGGACCATCATCTTTTTATTGATGACACCGAAACAAAATAACAAAGACAAAAAAAATGAAAGCGCACAGTTCTGTAAGGCTAAGAAACTAAACAGAAAACAAGATCCCACAAAACTCAAAAGGAAAATGACAACTTATATATGATCCCCAAGCCTCTGATTGGGAACCACACTCGACCAAAAACAAAGAAATAGAAAACATAGACTTTCCCACCCGAGTCACACCCTGACCTAACCAAACATAGATAATAACAAGGATCTATAAGATCAGGGCGTGACAACAGACATGTTGTTAGACCAAGTATAAACTGGCCAGTGGCGACCCGTCAATTTTTTGTTTGCCTGTTTTGCATATTATTTTGGCATTAATACGTGTCACATATCTGTTTGAAAACAATGTAAAAAAATCCAATCCATTCGTTGAGTTAATATATATTTTTTATTTCACCTTTATTTAACCAGGTAGGCCAGTTGAGAACAAGTTCTCATTTACAACTGCGACCTGGCCAAGATAAAGCAAAGCAGAGCGACACAAACAACAACAACACAGAGTTACACATGAAATAACCAAACGTACAGTCAATAACACAATAGAAACGAAAGTCTATATACAGTGTGTGCAAATGGCGTGAGGAGGTAAGGTAATAAATAGGCAATAGTAGTGAAGTAATTACAATTTAGCAAATGAACACTGGAGTGATAGATGTGCAGATGAGGATGTGCAAGTAGAAATACTGGTGTGCAAAAGAGCAAAAAAGTCAATAAAAACAATATGGCGATGAGGTGGGTAGATTGGATGGGCTATTTACGGATGGGCTGTGTACGGCTGCAGCGATTGATTAGCTGCTCAGATAGCTGATGTTTAAAGTTTTTGAGGGAGTTATAAGTCTCCAACTTCAGCGATTTTTGCAATTCGTTCCAGTCATTGGCAGCAGAGAACTGTTCTCTGGCAGCAGAGAACAGCAGAGAACAAAGGAGGTGCTGGCTTTGTGGATGACAAGTGAGATAGATATACCTGCTGTAGCGCATGCTACGGGTGGGTGTTGTTATCGTGACCAGTGAGCTGAGATAAAGCGGAGCTTTACCTAGCAAAGACTTATAGATGACCTGGAGCCAGTGGACCCACTGGACCCACATATGTAGCGAGGGCCAGCCAACAAGAGCATACAGTTCGCAGAGGTGGGTGGTATATTGGGCTTTGGTGACAAAATGGATGGCGCTGTGATAGACTGCATCCAGTTTGCTGAGTAGAGTGTTGGAGGCTATTTTATAAATGACATCACCAAAGTCGAGGATCGACAGGATAGTCAGTTTTACGAGGGTATGTTTGGCAGCATGAGTGAAGGAGGCTTTGTTGCAAGCCGATTCTAGATTTAATTTTGGATTGGAGATGTTTAATATGAGTCTGGAAGGAGAGTTTACAGTCTAGCCAGACACCTAGGTAATTGTAATTGTCCACATATTCTAAGTCAGAGCTGTCCAGAGTAGTGATGCTAGTCGGGCGGGCAGGTGCGGGCAGCGATCGATTGAAAAGCATGCATTTAGTTTTACTAGCGTTTAAGAGCAGTTGGAGGCCACGGAAGGAGTGTTGTATGGCATTGAAGCTCGTTTGGAGGTTTGTTAAGTGTCCAAATAAGTGCCAGATGTATACAGAGTGGTGTCGTCTGCGTAGAGGTGGATCAGGGAATCATCCGCAGCAAGAGTGACATCGTTGATATATACAGAGAAAAGAATCGGCCCAAGAACTGAACCTTGTGGTACCCCCATAGAGACTGCCAGAGGTCCGGACAACAGGCCGTTTGAGAAACCAAGGCTGTTGAGTCTGCCGATAAGAATGCGGTGATTGACAGAGTCGAAAGCCTTGGCCAGGTCGATGAAGACGGCTGCACAGTAATGTCTTTTATCGATGGCAGTTATGATATCGTTTAGTACCTTGAGCATGGCTGAAGTGCCCTAGTATCCAGCTTGGAAACCGGATTACACAGAGGAGAAGGTATGGTGGAATTCGAAATGGTCAGTGATCTGTTTATTAACTTAGCTTTCGAAGACTTTAGAAAGGCACGGCAGGATGGATATAGGTCTGTAACAGTTTGGGTCTAGAGTGTCACCCCCTTTGAAGAGTGGGATGACCGCAGCAGCTTTCCAATCTTTAGGGATCTCAGACCATACTAAATTTTAGAAAGAGAGGGTCCAGATTGTCTAGCCCAGCTGATTTGTACGGGTCCAGGTTTTGCAGCTCCTTCAGAACATCTGCTATCTGGATATGGGTGAAGGAGAAGCTGGGGAGGCTTGGGCAAGTAGCTGCGGGTGGTGTGGAGAAGTTGGCCAGGGTTGGGGTATCCAGGAGGAAAGCATGCTTCTTGAAATTCTCGGATTTATCGGTGGTGACAGTGTTTCCTAGCCTCAGTGCAGTGGACAGCTGGGAGGAGGTGCTCTTATTAATAAAGCTGCATACAAACTTGGTCTCTTTTTTGCTTTCTTGAGTAAGGCAGCTCCAAAATGCAGGTGTTTCAGCCTAACAGTCCTTTCTGTGGTGGTGGGGCAGCCAGCGTAGGGGTTGGTAATGTCCTCTAGTTGCGCCGTGATTAGCTCAGTGTTTTGTCACTCATGGGGACACTATGTCACTGCAAATCTACCGGTAGAGTTCGAAAATTCAAGCCCCTTGGTGAGTTATATTAGAAGTGCCCATCCAAGAAGGCTCAAGGTCATTGCCCACAGATAAAATTACATCAAATCATGTTATATCTACCGTAGCTTTGATTGGACTGATCATGTCAACATCATACGTTCAAAATCTTAGCTAGCAAGCTAGCAGTCATGATCATGAATCAAGTCGACAATCTACTGGCAAATCCTTTTCAATCCTTGTCATATGAAGATAAATAATGAAGAAAAATGATAGATAAAATGTATCGGTGCTCATCGGCCATTAAACATAAACATTACACAACAAGTTGGAAAAAGCAAATTCAACAATGAGTGGTTTGGAAGGAATCAGTGGCTAACAGCAAGCATTGCAAAGCAATCCCAGCCTGCTATTCAGTGGAGTGAGTGTGTGGTCCAAGTCTGGGTTTAAGGGTCTTTTTTCCAAGCTTAAAAGGATATACATTCAACGTTGACCAAGCATGACTTCTGCTGCGCTCAAAACAACTGGAAACTGGGAACTGCGAAAATCAGTGAGTTCAAGACAACTAGGAACTCTGAGCTCTGACTGACAAAATACGCTTTGAATGGTCATCCAACTCAGAATTGCAAGTCGGGAACTCGGGCCTCTTTCTAAAGCTCCGACCTGAAGATCACTGACGTTATCAGGAATCAACCTTGTTTTTCTCAGAGTTCCCAGTTGTCTTGAAAGCACCATAAATCCAGAGAATGTCAGACTTTGATGAGAAAGTTTGTTGACAAAATTTTCCCACAAAGGACCTATGCACCACCCTCCTGTTTAAGTGAGCACAGCACAACGAGGTGAGTCCAAAAATGTATTGTATGCTGCTGCATAAATTATGTAATATGTCAGGAAAATATATATACTGTAGCGAAGAAAGTAATACTAAGGGTATGTTGTGATGTAAGCTGTTAGTAGCACATGTGCCTCACCCTAATAATTTGGTCCCTTTTCCCTCAAAATTTAGCCTACTGTTCTGACTTATTGGTGCACATGTAGCCTGTAGCCTGTTTTAGAGAAATGAACACGTTGAATATTGTAAGAGCTTTCATTGTCTGGTTATATGCCCCCTTTATTTATCCACGGTTCTGACTTGATGTACAGGGAGAATACCGTTCTGAATTCTGTCGCTATACATTTCAAGTGCTGAACAAATAGTTATATTGAATACGTCCATCCTAGCTCGATCATTAATATCATAATCTTAATTACGGATTGCCTCTTATCCGCTCGTTGTCCACTTCTTCCATGTACATCTCAATTGTCAGTAGAAACCACATTAATACCATTTAGAGACATTCACTCTCTGAGCCCCTATGTAAAGTATAGTCTTCCAATACTGAGGAACATGAGATTAATTGCTTTCCATCATATCACAGGAAGGATGGTGGAGGAAGTCAGCAAGCTATTCAACTTCAGTATGTGTAAGAATGGATGACTAAGAAACTGTCAGCCTAATGTATGTGATAAGGTGCAACTCTTTTTGTCTTCTGTCAGATATGGTCATTAAAACCATCAATACAGTTACATAAGCTTATCCCCAAAACCTTTAACTCTATTTCAACAGACAAATTTGCATCCGCTAATGATTTGTTATTGTAATACCATCCAGCATTTGTGGAGTTATTTCCTAATTTCATAATGGTACAGTACAAGTGCTGATTGTAAATAGCCAAATACACACACAGCCAAAAGTTTATTCTATAGGGACCACTGCACTGCAGTAGATCTGGAGGACAAAACAAGCTATAGGGATAATGGGTAAACTATAGTACATTATTAGTTTCTACCTCTGTGTTATAATGTTATAGTGTTATAATCCAATAAACCATGCACTAAACCCGGCAATATCCTCATACGTGTTATGTGTTATTCTAGATAACAGCATAACAGATGATTGTGGACTAGAGGAAAATGAGGACCGAGCACGCCCCCAATGTCATCGACGGGGCTGTAGTGGAACAGGTTGAGAGCTTCAAGTTCCTTGGTGTCCACATCATTAACAAACTATCATGGTTCAAACACACTAAGACAGTCGTGAAGAGGCCACAATAAATCCTATTCCCCCTCAGGAGACTGAAAAGATTTGGCATGGGTCCTCGGATCCTCAAAAGGTTCTACAGCTGGACCATCGAGAACATCCTGACTGGTTGCATCACATCCTGACTGGTATGGACCCTGCTCAGCCTCCAACCGCAAGGCACTACAGAGGGTAGTGGGCACGGCCCAGTACATCACTGGGGCCAAGCTTCCTGACATCCAGGACCTCTATACCAGACGGTGTCAGAGGAAGGCCCAAAAATGTGTCAGTCTCCAGCCACCCTAGTCATAGACTGTTCTCTCTGCTACCGCAAAACAAGTGGTGCCGGAGCGCCAAGTCTAGGTCAAAAAGGCTTCTTAACAGCTTCTACCCCAAGCCATAAGACCCCTGAACAGCTAATCAAAGGGCTACCCAGACCCCTCCTTTACACTGCTGCTACTCTCTGTTTATTATCTATGCATAGTCCCTTTAACTCTACCTACATATACATATTACCTCAATGACCTCGACTAACCGGTGCCTCCGCACATTAACTCTGTACCGTTACCCCCTGTGTATAGCCTCATTATTGTTATTTTACTGCTGCTGTTTAATTATTTGTTACATTAATTTTCTATTTTTGACTTAACTTTAAAATATTTTTTACTTAAAACTTCTTAAAGCATTGTTGGTTAAGGGCTTGTAAGTAAGCATTTCACTCTAAGGTCTACAACCTGTGGTATTCGGCGCATGTGACAAATACAATTTGATTTGATTTGATATTGGTCTGAACTGTCCCTTTATGGACATCCAATGCTTTATGAGTGATGCTGAGTCTGTGATGACCTGTAAAACCCAGCTATAACTCAAACATCTGTCAGGGGCCTGGTATTGATAGTATGCAAGCACACTCCTGTTTGGTATGGCATCTTTTATTTTTTTCATTTCACCTATTTAACCAGATAGGCCAGTTGAGAACAAGTTCTCATTTACAACTGCAACCTGGCCAAGATGAAGCAAAGCAGTGCAACAAAAACAACACAGAGTTACACATGGGATAAACAATCGTACAGTTAATAACACAATAGAAAAATCTGTATACAGTGTGTGCAAATAAAGTAAGGAGGTAAGACAATAAATAGGCCAATAGTGGTGAAGTAATTACAATTTAGCAATTTACACAGGAGTGATAGATGTACAGATGAGGATGTGCAAGTAGAAATACTGGTGTGCAAAAGAGCGGAAAAACAAAAACAAATATAGGGATGAGATAGGTAGGTAGTTGGTTGGTTGGTTGGATGGGCTATTTACAGACGGGCTGTGTACAGCTGCAGCGATCGGTAAGCTGCTCTGACAGCTGATGTTTAAAGTTAGTGAAGGAGATATGTCAAATTCAGTGATTTTTGCAATTCGTTCCAGTCATTGGCAGCAGATATCTGAAAGGAAAGGCGGCCAAAGGAGGTGTTGGCTATGGGGATGACCAGTGAGATATACCTGCTGGAGGGCGTGCTACGGGTGGGCGTTGCTATTTTAACCAGTGCACTGGGATAAGATTGGGCTTTATCTAGCAAAGACTTATAGATGACCTGGAGCCAGTGGGTTTGGCGACGAATATGTAGCGAGGACCAGCCAACAAGAGCGTACAGGTCGCAGTTGTGGGTAGTATATGGAGCTTTGGTGACAAAATGGATGGCACTGTGATAAACTACATCCAGTTTGGTGAGTAGAGTGTTGGAGGCTATTTTGTAAATGACATCGCTGAAGTCAAGGATCGGTTGGATTGTCAGTTTTACGAGGGTATGTTTGGCAGCATGAGTGAAGGAGGCTTTGTTGCGAAATAGCAAGCGGATTCTAGATTTAACTTTGGATTTTAGATACTTAATGTGAGTCTAGAAGGAGAGTTTACAGTCTAGCCAGACACCTAGGTATTTATAGTTGTCCACATATTCTAAGTCGGAACCGTCCAGAGTAGTGATGCTAGTCGGGCAGGTGCTTGCAGCGATCGGTTGAAGAGCAATAGAGTTGCAAAACAACACAGTTTAATTAGCCTCCATCAGGATTGAGTAGTGGTCTCGAAGCAACATGTAGCTAATTAGTGTTGAAGGCCGAAAACACTTCCGGCTCCAACGGCAGCCAATCTGAGAGAAACTGAGCATCTCTTTGGGGATCACAAACCCACTTCGTCATTAGTAGTTGA
The DNA here is from genome assembly GCF_013265735.2 of Oncorhynchus mykiss. Lineage (NCBI taxonomy): Eukaryota > Metazoa > Chordata > Actinopteri > Salmoniformes > Salmonidae > Oncorhynchus > Oncorhynchus mykiss. The sequence goes on from NC_048588.1 coordinate 22,006,732, forward strand.
TGGAGACCAGGCGGCAACCTTTGACAGTAATGGATGACTTCAAACCTCCATGAGCATTAAGTTAAACAATCTCTCAGGGAGAGGACAGCTACGGATTTATGTTACTATAATTGCATATTGATTTATTGACAAAGCATCTAGGCATGCAGTAGAGCAGACTGCTGTGTGGAACAGCAGTATATTTTCAACAGCCATTCTTAATGCCAAAAGTAAGCTTTAAAGGAAACACCTCCCATTCACCTTGATAAGTTGTCATGGTCCATAAAAGGTGAACAGATAGGGACAGACGCCTCTATTGTGCTGTTATCATTCTCTGAAACTCAATTAATTGACAGTACAAAGACATTAACAGCTCAGATTAGGAGCCAGGAGAACAAGTGTGGTCCCCATCCATCCCCCTTCATAAATCTGCCATTATGTGTTGGTCCACAGAGGACACTGGCCACCAGCCAACCCACCATCCTGCCAGGTGGAGGTAAACACACTTAATGGTTCTGACTGGGGAGGATGACAAACATGAACGCTGCAGCAGAAATACAGTATATGCAAATGGATTACTGTATGATGTAAACTATACTAGGTAACACTTGATTTGTATGTGGACAAATTAAACAAATTCCCCCAAAAATAATGAATCTTTACCCAGACACCAACAAGAAATCCATATGAGGGCTATGTTGTATATAAGGTTCTTGACATCAAAGCTGTTCTCTATTCCACATTTGAGTGACATCCATCTATCTATATAAATCCACGAGTATGTGTGTGGTAAATTGGAAAATATGAATTAGTTTATTGAGGTGTTATGCCACAGTTGTTGCATCAGAGTTGATTTCACATGTCAAAGCCTGAACTATTTAAAGAGACTGCATCACTAATGGAACCATGGGCACCATTACCTCAGGCATACTTTAACAATCTACAGTATGTCAGGTGGACTTTCACTATAGTCAATATGGTTAACAAAAAAAAATAGAGTTTCACCTGCTATGGAGTAGGAATATGACTAATAACCGTGTATGATCTTAATTAGTCTGAACAATCAGCATGTTAAATAGGGTGCTTCAACAAAGCATGAAATTCAAAATAACACTTCTCCATTGATCCCTCCATAGGGTAATTTAGTGGCTCATTTTCATGAATGTGCTAGAGTTTAGAGCTTGGTGATGAATAATTGTTGACTATTCTTCATCCTGCAGACTCTCCCCATTGAATTAATAATTAATATACAGCTAAATGCAATTCTATGGGAAATCATAGGTTGATCGCGACTCAATGTTGAACTAGATATCATTGTTCTCCAGCAGCATACTTTGTTAATCAGACAAATATGAAATAAATGGACCAAACATAAGCCCTGATTCCCTCCAGTGCTTTGTCCTATGGAGGCATGACGGTTCTTGGACATAGTCAAATTCGAACATCATGTGAGACACAAGCAGTGAGGACAGGACCCTGAATATGATAGAGAAGTATTGACATGAGAGTGAAAAACATCACAAACATACTGAGACAATACTGATGAAGTGAGTATTAAGAGATTGAAGGAAATGTGCTTCTTAAAAGTAGCACACATCTAAAGTGTGATACCTGTCTTGGAATGGTGGATTTACCAAGTGGAGTACAGTAGTTAAGAAGAGGTACTCTGGCAGTTTTTCATCCTGATTTGTTACAGAACAAATTTTCAACAAGAATTCAGAGTTAACACCTACTTCAACAATTGGCACAGTTAAGGGATCTATTTTTGTCTGTGCTGTGAACAGGTTCAATGGGTTCTGTAAACAGTTCTCCTGAAGCTGGATTCATGAGCAGTTGGAACTAGCTCTATGGTTAACACTGTCTTCTAGCTAGCTATGGCTGATAGTGTCTTCTAGATAGCCATGGCTGACAGTATTTAATAGTTCAACCTGGTCTCAGAGCATTTCATATTATTCTGTATGGAAATCTGAGACACTCCTTTTAGAATGATATGTTACGTTTCATCTGGTATTTATTAATTTGTGGTTATCAATTACACACTTCGTATGATGTTACGAATTACAATTTGCATTATATGTTATGAATTTGCAATGCGTACAGTATGTTACAAATTCTAGCTAGGTGGTTAGGTGGATAAAATTAGATAGATGGCTAATGTTAGCTAAGCTAGGGGTTAGGGTTAAGCTTAGGGTTAAGTTTATGAGTTAGGTTGAAGGGTTAAGGTTAGGGTTAGGGGAAGGGTTAGCTAAAAGGGTTAAGGTTAGGGGAAGGGTTAGGTAACCTGCTAAGTAGTTGCAAAGTAGTTAAAAAGTAGTTGAAAAGTTGCTAATTAGCTCAAATGCTAAAGTTGTCCTTGATAAGATTTGATCTTGCAACCTTTGGGTTGTAAGATGTTTGCGTTATAAACCCACCCATCCACCCCGACCAAGCACCCTACTGTTGTTTTTGACTTAAGTAGCCATATGTCTTATGTAATGACACCAAACATAATATATCATATTAATTTGAGTGTCCCTGATTTACATTTAGCATACTATGTTTAGTCTATGAGACCATGATGAATAGCTAACTGTGGCTGACAATGTCTACGTGAATGGTTACTGGATACAGCTGCTGTTCTCTGTAAATTGAAAAGCTTCTCTTTGACTTGACGGCTCAGCCAAATATCATAATGACACCTGCTGATTATAATTGTCAGCAGCGCACATCCGGTTCTCTTAGATACCACCCACTTCCTGTGTGACATTTCAAGCGAGAAGTTAGCGGTCCATATTAATGTTATTGTGGTACTGTAATTTCTCTCAGGGGGTCTAAATACCATTTAAATCAAGTAGAATGATTCTGTCAAAACTTAGTGGTCCTGCATTTGATGAGTTGACTAATGGCACAGCAAGGAGTAATAGCACTGACCTCAAGAGGCTTCTGTTAATGGCTTTTACATGAGAATGTCTGATGCTTTGGCAAGCTGACAACCCAGCAATTATTGTATGAAATCATGAGTTTCCTACATCACCACTGGAACAGCAAGCTCCAAGTCAATTAAAAAGGTTACACCCAATTAGAAGATCATAATGTTGAAGATAAACTCATGTGTGGAGGCTAGTTTGTGTGATCCGCTAACCACCCTGAACTCTCATAGGAAATCCTGAGTAGATTTCCAATTCCAAAGTGAACTCTCAAATGCTCTCAGTTTCTTATTTGGAGAGTTTCATTTCTAAAAGTGGAAGAACTGCGCCACAAGCTTAGAGAGGGCCTGCCGTAAGCTTGCAGTAAGCTTCTGGAAATTGTAAAGGGAATGAGTACATGACCAAGAGTGTGTTCCAGAGGTTACGTGGAGGCGAGCTCCATTTCTGTGTGGGGATGATGGGGTAGTTGTGTGGCAGCCAAAAGGGTTAATCAAGGGGAACGTTGTGACCCAATGTTGCCACTACCAGTCAGTCACCATAACAACCAGCATCTATCCCGGGGCTTAAAACACATCTAAATTGCCAGAACATTTTAGCCTCGTAATTACCAGACTGATTAGCGCAGCTATATCAAACATCCATGTAAGCTCATGAGATCAGGCGGCTTGCGAGGCTAAGAACATTTAGCTGTGAGAGATATTGAATCTCATCTAATACAATAAGTCTTCTGAGTTTGCCACTAACAAGCAGAGGCACAGCTGTGGCGACATGCCATGGGAATTAAAGAGAATTACAGAATGGAGGGACAGAGTTCAGTGCCTACAAGAATGGAATATTGTTTTAAATGTGAGAGCTCTGGGAAGTAAGATGTCCAATGCATTTACAGTATTACAATTATACTTGAGAAATCTAGAAACATGATTGTAAGAGCATAGTTTATCCTGCTCTTACAATCATGGAGAGTTAATGTTTTCTTATTGTGCTGCTTTTGGGTAATTTAAGCATGGGTATAATGATGAAAAAGTAAACAGTGGCAAATACCAATAGCATCATCACCACAACACCAAATCAAATGTAATTGAATAAGCTCCGAGCTCTGGTATAGACAGGGCTTTTCTCTGAAGCATTGATGGAACTCCCCGATACAGAAACTGCTCACACAAACTATTCCATTCATCCAGCCAGATCAACCACACACCCGGTCACTGCCAGCAAAGGATGTCTGAGAGGGTTGGGCTGTACCTCATTACCCATGTGGATGATAGGGAAGCCTCAGTGTACATAGCTACAGTAGGAAAAATATATAATCATCACTACACCCAAAACTGTAGCTGCCTCCGCTGAGTGAACAAGCCACCTCTAATCAAATATAATGCAATTTAAACAAAGCTGTAACAGAGAGGCCACTGTGACTGTAGGGTAGTAATTGTGCTGATCCATAAAGGTAACACCTAATACACAGTCTAAATAGGTCACTAGGTTGAAAAATGTATGGCATTTCTTATTAAAAAGGACTTATTTTATCCCTGGTGTTACAGCCAGTATTGCAAGATACTGCCAGTCAATTTGGCAGGATATCAAAAAAAGTAACAGAATGTTGAAAACTTCCAAGAAGCTAAATAATATCCAACTCTTCACGGGAGGCCAATGGTATTTAATAAAGAGGCAGCAAAGTAAACTCAGCATGCTTCCATCAATACAGTTAATCTGGATTATTATAACACCTTTGTTAATACCAGCAAATAATGTCAGTTATGCTTATGCTGAAACCACTGCCTTTGATTTCTTGTTTTCATTCTGGCTGACAATGTGATTAACAAATGAACACTAATATACAATGCTCTCCGACATGGTGATTTGCAATGAATGATCCTACATCAAGCTGTCACTGACCACTGACTGCAGTTTATTAGATTATCTGCTCTAAACGTAATGCTATGGGAATTGTGTTGATGCTAATGTAGCAGTGTGATGTTGTTCCCCTAGATTATGCACCAAGGTCAAGAGGGGATGTTAATAATTTGATAATAATAATAATAATAATAATAATAATTTACTGTGTTTTTTAAATTTAATTACAGCTGCATAGCTAATGTTATTCTTTGGTGCACAAACACTTTTTCATATCAATATTGTATATACACGTGATTGTAAAAGTTTTGTATATTTTGGTTTGGCCCATCACGGGTTATCTGTATTTCCGTACCCACTTATTGTTCTCTTTTGCCTGACCTTCGGCATAGCAAGGTATGTTGTCCTTGGCTCCGAAATTGTTCAATATAAAACCGTGGTAATGTTACACAATGTGCTGTTATGTAACCACAAGTTTGTTACAATATGGACAATATAAAGATTTATGTTAACAAGTTTCACCGAGCTCGTTAACTAGGGTATCTATTGTAACTTGTGAGTACTTGGGACAGTGTTTGAGTGAGTGTCCATGTGCTTGTGCAGGTGCCTGAGAGCTATGACCGCGCCAAGGGCTAAAATATTGTGTGTTGTCTCTTCCTGTGCAGGCATGTCTTTTATTTTGTCCGAATTATGTTGTATGTCATTTTACTTGTATTGTACGGTGTGCTGTTGTGCACTGAATGTGTGTACGCAGCACCTGTTATTTCTTTTTGGCGCTCTCTTTTGCCTGACCTTTGGCTAGCAAGGTGCCTCTTCGTGTGCAGGGCAAATAACAATAATTCAACCAGCAGACCTCCAGTTGTGGCAGTGTCCTAATTAAAAGTACACAACGCAGAACGAACCACGCTACACTTATCATGGGTAAGTAGTCTTTATGGATGTTAATACTACCTCAGTGCTGCAATATTACTCATTACCAGTTGGATTTATTAACATGCAAGAAACATGAGCCAGCTGATCAATTGTACTGAGAATATTTTCCTGGGAAGCAGATACTGCTATTGTTCTGATAATGGTGAGACAGCTGGTCACAGCAAGAGAGAAGAAACAGATGAGATTATTTCCTGTAATGAATACTCAGGGAGAAACTGGCGTAGAAAAGGCAGGAATCGTGGTCACTGGCAGGCAATACACAGGTAGGCAAACAGGCAGGTGAATCAAAACTAGGACTGAAGGCTATAACTGCTTCTCACAAACGAGCTGGGAAAAGGCTTAGTCGAGTCAGACTGAAGGCTATAACTGCTTCTCACAAACGAGCTAGGAAAAGGCTTAGTCGAGTCAAAACGAACAATACCTCACAAAGGCACAAACAGAATGAACTGAACTAAATAAGGAGCTGATGAGACCAGGTGAGTAACTAACATAGGTTAAATCAATGAACAAAAGGAAAGACAGGGCTACGTTTTAGAACACAAAGAAACAGGGCTACTTTCAAGAACACAACAAAACAGAACACAAGGTTGACTAAGAAAATAAATACAGAACCTTACATTACCAACACAGATGAATAGAGGAAACTACTGTGGATGGGATAGTGTGGTTTAAATAAGCCTCTGTCAGACAAAATGGACCGAAACCCAAGAACTACAATATCTGGCCTAAACATGAAAGCACGGACAAAAGAGTTTCAGTTTTTTCAAATCAAATGTGTAAACCTCACAAACAATTTACTAATGTTATTGTTGAATGGCAGCAGGCAGGTGTTAGTGCATCTGCACGCACAGTGAGGTAAAGACTTTTGGAGGATGGCCTATTGTCAAGAAGGGCAGCAAAGAAGCCACTTCTCTCCAGGAAAAACATCAGGGACAGACTGATATTCTGCAAAAGGTACAGGGATTGGACTGCTGAGGACTGGGGTAGTCATTTTCTCTGAATCCCCTTTCCAATTGTTTGGGGCATCTGGAAAAAAAGCTTGTCCTTAGAAGACGAGGTGAGCTCTACCATCAGTCCCGTGTCATGCCAACAGTAAAGCATCCTGAGACCATTCATGTGTGGAATTGCTTCTCAGCCAAGGGAGTGGGCTCACTCAAAATTTTGCCTAAGAACACAGGCATGAATAAAGAATGGTACCAACATATCCTCCGAGAGCAACTTCTCCCAACCATCCAGGGACAGTTTGGTGACGAACAATGCCTTTTCCAGCATGATGGAGCACCTTGCCATAAGGTAAAAGTGATAACTAAGTGGCTCGGGGGAACAAAACATACATATTTTGGGTCCATGGCCAGGAAACTCCCCAGACATTAATCCCATTGAGAGCTTGTGGTCAATCCTCAAGAGGCGGGTGGACAAACAAAACCCACAAATTCTGACAAACTCCAAGCATTGATTATTCAAGAATGGGCTGCCATCAGTCAGGATGTGGCCCAGAGGTTAATTGACAGCATGCCAGGGCAGATTGCAGAAGTCTTGAAAAAGAAGGGTCAACACTGCAAATATTGACTCTTTGCATCAACTTCATTTAATTGTCAATAAAAGCCTTTGACACTTATGAAATGCTTGTAATTATACTTCAGTATTCCATTGTAACATCTGACAAAAGACAGATGAGGCAGATAAAGACACTGAGGCAGCAGAATTTGTGAAAATTAATATTTGTGTCATTCTCAGAACTTTAGTGCACGACTGTACAGTACATGGCATCATTTAACATATTCAGGAAATTCCAGTAATTGTTAACCTTAGCCATGGTAAATTTGGTGCCTTATGACATTTTCCACTTGGCAGTGAAAACCTGAATTGTCATTTCATTAACAGACTGACACCATGGTTGCAGTGAATATAGTCATGGGTTGGGTCTTCAAGTATTTGTGAATTATTCCAACTTACACAAGGGATCCTGTTTACTGATGCTTACTCATATATTGCTTATCTTTATGGTTATATTTCTTATGTTTGTTTATCTTTAAAATAAGATAAAACATAAAGGTAAGGAAAGGTAAGTAAGAAATAAGAGTCTACAATGGATAAAAATAGCCAAAAAACAGACCCTCTACAGGTTATACAATGTGTGACATTTAACAAGATAGACCTTGCTATTCTCTGGAAGATTCAGCCTCGGTCTTGGTTTTAATGGGATGCGAATCACAATAATCAATATTCTATCCACTGCGAAAGGTCAGAGTCTGCTAGTAAAATGCAGCAACATCTGCTTTCCTCTCCTTTTACAGTTCATTACGAAGAGTCAGAGCTCAATATCCCAGATCTGCCCATTAAGCTGGACATGGGTGAAAACATGGAACACTGCAGGTTTTCCTCCTCTGCTTAGACCCCCGTAGGATTAACAACTCACATACTTTGTCAACCTGGCTGGGTGAATTGGCGCATAGCAGGGGAAGGCATGTCTTTAATGAAGCTTTTTTATTTAATTTTTTACTTTATTAGGTTCCCTATTAGCTGTTGCAAAAGTAGCAGCTACTCTTCCTGGGATCCACACAAAACATGAAACATGACATAATACAAAAAAATGTATAGACAAGAACAGCTCAAGAACAGAGCTACGTCAATTAAAAAAAAACATTAAAAAAGCCACAGGTAGCCTACATATCAATACATACACACAAACTATCTAGGTCAAATCTAAAGTTAATAATGGGAAGATCAATGGGGTCTAGATGAATGTAGAGTGACCCAGAGGAATGCAGGAGGATGTTTACCATAAATCATCATTCAGTGGAATTGAATGAGAACCTAAAATAGAACAAATATAAATCAACCATCAAACAAAAAGGGGGAAAAAAAGAGATCAAACTCATCAGAGATCCAGATTGTAATGTCTATGAATTGAATTTGCACTGTCTGCATGTTGGGGTTGGTCATGCTTTTGCACTCATGTTAAAATGAATAATGTGAACTGCAAAGTAATATGACTGAGATGTATCATATTTGTCTTGATTTACGTGCTAATGCATAGCAGCGATGTAAATCCATCATATGTAATTTATGACGTCAGTCAGTGCCAAAGATATGACACATGAATTCAGCCAAATGTTGTCTGTGCCCTTCAAATGCATCTGAAGAATTATTAGAGAATATGAGTAAAAAAAAAAGCTCTATTTTATGGACTTTTCCTTGACAACTGTTCACAGGGCCATGAAGGATCACAAAAGAAATCTAAATGGGCAACTCAGACATCCTGACACACAGAGAGAGAGAGAGAGAGAGGAGAGAATAATAAATTCCTCTAATGCAACACGAGACTTCAATGTTTCCAGCAGACTTCTAAGCAGAGCAAAATAACGTCAAGACATGTAAGGCAGGTTTGTTTAAGACATCCAGCCCTAAATCAAATGAGGTAATTATCCTCTTAGTCATTTTTCCACTTTACGCCTCATTTCAAGTAATCCTTTTGCTTCAGTCACACTTCTGTTTAATAACCTGTGAGCTTATTCCTGCTCTTGTTGTTATGACTGATATTTTTTACAAAAACTGATCCAAGTATTCATTTGGAGACCTGCTATGTTTAACATAACATATTTTCACCAGAAAAGAGGGTTGTCAAAATGTGGCAGAACCATTGAGATCTTTCTGATCTTAGCAGTATCTATTCTATGCAATGAAAGGGTCATTTGTTCACCCAATAGCTACCATTGTTTACAATTCAACCTCAGGTTATTTGCAAATCTGGAGCTAAGTTTGTGATTTTGTGTATTTTCCATTGACTTGAACAGCATTAGAATTCAACCAGACCCAAAATGTGCAACTACATGGTCATTATCCATCTCATCATCTGACATTCCCCATCTCTCCCCTACCTACTGCACAGGATGCTCCATGTACACAATCTTTCCACACTTGTTCCTATAGCCTCTCTCTTGTGGCAAAAAATCATTATATTCCTACACAGTACTGGTTAATATTGCTCAGGCAGTGATAAACATGAGAAGGCGAGGTGCAGGGACAAGGTATTTTTCTACAGTAGATGTGTGCTGCTTCAAGCAGTGGCGACCAGCAGCATCCTTTTTTGCTGACAACAGACGGCTGATAAAAGGTGCAGATGGATGCAGACTCTAGAGGGAAGTGTTCACCGGAGGGTGCTCTCCTCAGTCACCCTTCAGCTAAACTTCCCTTCACTACGCTTCATCACATAGTTGATGCAATCTAAGGTTAGTGACAGAACAGCCATCTCCTGCCACATGAGACAATTAACTGAAGAGCGCAATGAACCAGCAGCAGATCCCTCAAAGCTGACTGATAACACACAAATGAAGTGATGATAAACTACCACTAGCCTGTAGTATGATGACATAGTGACCTGACACTGAACTTGTGCTGATTCATTTTAAACACATAATACAGTAGTTCCATTCACATCCATTCACGCAAGCATATTCAAAGCATTATACAGTACAGAATGTACAATACATGTATGTGTACAATAGACATGAGCTTTGCTAAAGCAAGGTAGGAAACATACATTACCTCACAGAGCACAAAAGAGCAGTAGCTGGGTTAGAACCAAGGATCACTTTGCCATGCCATCTGTCAAGCAGTTGGGGTGCATGGGAAGTGGGACTAATTCACTCCTTTGCTCTCCTCTCTAGCTGCGCTTTCCTCTCGTTCCACTACCCTACAGAGCAGAGAGTAGCTCCACTCCAAGTGAAGGGAATCCTCTGTCTGGAGCCCATTTAAATTCACACAAGATAACCTTTGCTGGGAATTGTGAAATAAACCTGCATGCCCTGCCAACGTGTTAAGATGTCCCTCCGTCTCTTTCTCCTTTGCTCTCTCTCTCTCGCTCTCTCTCTCCTACTCTGTTCTCTCTACTGCTCCCACTCACTGGTGTTCTTTCTACTCCACACAGAAATGCACGCACGCACACACACACACCACACACCACACACAACACACCACACACACACACACACACACTCTGGCAGACTTCTGTTGTGTGTAGTTAACCCGTCAGTACATGGTGAAGCGTATGGACTTCCGTCTTTCTACACATCTCTCTAAGTGAACATACTTTATCTTTAACCATGCCAAAAGCACAACTTACATCTTTGGAGTGTTTTGGGACATATACACAGTAGACAACTAAATAAACACTAAAGCACCATTAAAACATTAATAAGCACTAAATACATTTCAATCCTCTTTCTGTGCTTCATGATACATTTTCATGTCTGAAATGTTTTTCATAATTTCATAGCTCACCTATTCTAGAAGATGATTTAAGCACCTGAAAATACGACAACCTGGGCAAAACCCCTAACAATGTTATTAGCACTGAATGAGATTAGGTAATAAGGGAAACACAGGCTGTGACTTAATAGTGGATGTAATTAATAAAATAACCTACCCAGAATGAGTCATGGCTATTTGCAGGGCCATAACCGGGGTCTGAAGGGAGGCAGAGGGGTGTCCCCTCTCCCACCAAGAATTTTTTTGAAAGTTGAAGCTCATTTACTGCATTTCTATACAATTAAACAACATTCAAATGCTATTTGGAGAAAACACCAAAAACAAGCAAAAATAACCTCAGCGGCCATTATCACCTTGGCTGCTGTAGGTTCATTCACCTCAGTCGATCTACAAACACATAGCCCATTAGCTATACAATTCTAATGTTATACCTCTGAAAGGGGGGGAAATATGATGAATTATTCACACTGACACATAACATCAATGACTGTTCAGGCAGTTGTATTGATGAATTGCTTAAGATCAGCAACTCTTTACGTAGATATGTCTTTTCTCAAATTGCATAGCATTCACATTCCTAGGTATTAGTAATCAAGCTCCACACAAACTGACATCAGTGGAGCACACAGTATTATCACATTCACATTAATTATTTGAATATTACTCACGATTACTCACGATTCTTTATTAATATCAGTGATGTACAATTGGCCCAGCGTCGTAAGGGTTTGGCCGGGGTAGGCCGTCATTGTAAATAAGAATTTGTTCTTAACTGACTTGCCTAGTTAAATAAAGGTTAATAAATAAATATAGAAAAAAAATAGTGGTAATAAAGGTGGGTAATGGTTAAACTACAGTGCTTTACTTGGACTGAAATAGGTGCCGGCACTTTTGAGCTAATTTTCTACAAGAGGAACAGAAGCTCATTCAGTAATGAAATCCAATTAAATCAAGCTTTATTTATACAGCACATTTCAGACATGGAATGCAATGCAATGTGCTTCATAAAAAAACACAAAAAAACAATGAGAATAAAAACTGAAATATTTACTACAAAACAAACGTAAGAGGATAAAAACTAAAGAATAACAATAACAACGCCCACTCCAAGATGGCGTAGCAGTCAGACGTCTTTGTCTTTTGTTCTGTCGTGTCCCTTGTATATATCTTTTTACATCTTTTACTTCGCATATCTTTTTAAAATATTTTCCTAAACCTCAACTTCTAAGTACTCTCCTGAAACCCAATGTGCCGTGGATCTGCTTTTTTTCTAAAGTAGTTCTATTTACTTTGGATCTGGAATCCCTCAACTGAAGCTAGCCAGCTAACTACCTACCAGCTATCAGTTAGCAAACCATTGCTAGCGGTCATCAGCTAACCTTTAGCTCGGAAAGCTCTCGCCAGTTCGAACAACGTGACTCAAACCAGAGAATAATGGATCTATTTCTCTCCATATCCCCGGATTCCTACCTCAAACTCTGAACATTTTCATCTGGATCTTCGCAACTAGCTAACCGCAATCCCGGGTGACCACTCCTGGCTAGCGTTTCCAGCAAGCACCAATTAGCCTGAAGCTAGCCCGGACAGGGCTCCTGTGCTACCACCGAAGCCCACTACTGGGCTACAATATCCGGACCCCTTCTACTGCTGGTACGTGGCACAGAACCCCACCGATCCTCTACGATTGGAATACCGACATAATCTGCCCGAGGATTCCAACAGGCCCCTCAGGCTCGAAGCCCGCTGAAGGTCCATGACTGGTCTATCGACGTCACCGCACGAAGAGGCAAAAACAGACTTACCCCCATCGCGACGTCCCCCAAAGGCTAACTTGCTAGCCCCGGTCTGCTAACTGCTAGCTTGCCTGCAACGGTCTGCTAACTGCTAGCTTGCCTGCCCCGGTCTGCTAACTGCTAGCCCCTGCTAACTGCTTGCTTGCTAACCCGGTCTGCTAACTGCTAGCTTGTTTAGCCACGGCCTACTAACTGTTAGCGTGTTAGCATTGACCTGCTAACTGTCTGAATCGCCGTGTCCCCAGTCAGCCCAACCACTCACTGGATCCATATGTTTACTTGGCTACTCTTTCCTCTCTCTAATATCAATACGCCTCGTCCATTACTGTCCTGGTTAGTGATTACTGTCTTATTTCACTGGAGAGCCTCTAGCCCTGCTCAATATGCCTTAACCAACCATGTTGTCCCACCTCCTACATATGCAATGACATCACCTGGTTTAAACGTCTCTAGAGACTATATCTCTCTCATCATTACTCAATGCCTAGGTTTACCTCCAATGTACTCTTATCCTACCTTACCTTTGTCTGTACACTATGCCTTGAATCTATTACTCTCTGTTCTGAACGTGCTAGACGGCCAGTTCGTATAGCCGTACCCTTATCCTACTTCTCCTCTGTTCCTCTGGTGATGTAGGGGTTAATCCAGGTCCTGCAGTGCCTAGCTCCACTCCCACTCCCCAGGTGCTCTCCTTTGTTGACTTCTGTAACCGTAAAAGCCTTGGTTTCATGCATGTTAACATTAGAAGCCTACACCCTAAGTTTGTTTTACTCACTGCTTTAGCACACTCTGCCAACCCAGATGTCTTAGCAGTGTCACGAATCCTGGCTTAGGAAAACCACCAAAAACCCTGAAATCTCCATCGCTAACTATAACATTTTCCTGCCAAGATAGAACTGTCAAAGGGGGCGGTTTTGCAATCTACTGCAAAGATAGCCTGCAGAGTTCTGTCTTACTATCCAAGTCTGTATCCAAACAATTCTAGCTTCTACTTCTAAAAATTCACCTTTCCAGAAACAAGTGTCTCACTGTTTCCACTTGCTATAGACCTCCCTCTGCCCCCAGCTGTGCCCTCGATACCATATGTGAATTGATTGCCCCCCATCTATCTTCTGAGCTCATGCTACTAGGTGACCTAAACTGGGACATGTTTAACACCCCGGCCATCTTACTATCCAAGCTTGATGCCCTCATTCTCACATAAATGATCAATGAACCTACCAGGTACAACTCCAAATCCATAAACACGGGCACCCTCATAGACGTCATCCTAACTAACTCGCCCTCGGATTGGGAGCTGAATGAGTCATGGGTCTGGCAGAGTGTCTCTGGCTCGTGATGCGCGGTCCCGACAGAGTTAGCTCTCATTCCAGTGCTTTTCTACAGACATTGGAATTCTCCGGTTGGAACATTATTGAAGTTTTATGTTAAAAACATCCTAAAGATTGATTCCATACATCATTTGACATGTTTCTATGACCTGTTTCTACGACCTGTCTACGACCTGTAAAAATGGCTTTGTGTTTTTGTGACTTGGCTCTGACCTAACATAATCATATGTTGTGCTTTTGCTGTAAAGCCTTTTTGAAATCGGACATGATGGGTAGATTAACAAGAAGTTTATCTTTCATTTGCTGTATTGGACCCCCTTTGTTCAGGGACACATTATCCCATTTCTGTTAGTCACATGTCTGTGGAACTTGTTCAGTTAATGTCTCAGTTGTTGAATCTTGTTATGTTCATCCAAATATTTACACATGCTAAGTTTGATGAAAATAAACGCAGTTAACAGTGAGAGGACATTTAAACATGAGTTATATATATATATGCACACACACACACACACATACATGAATACATACATACATACATACATACATACATACATACATACATACATACATACACACACTGTTTATACTGAACAAAAATATTAACGCAACATGCAGCAATTTCAAACATTTTGCTGAGTTACATTTCATAAGGAAATCGGTCAATTTAAATAAAATCAGTAGGTCCTAATCTATTGATTTCTCATGACTGGCAGCGGCTCGGCCGTGGGTGGGCCTGGGAGGGCATGGGCCAGGCCGACCCACTGGGGAACCAGACCTAGCAATTCAGAATTAGTACTTTCCCACAAAAGGGCTTTATTGCAGAGAGAAATACTCCTCAATACTCCTATAAATATATATATATACAGTTGAAGTCGGAAGTTAATTTTGGCAAGTCGGTTAGGACATCTACCTTGTGAATGACACAAGTCATTTTTCCAACAATTGTTTACAGACAGATTATTTCACTTATAATTCACTGTATCACAATTCCAGTGGGTCAGAAGTTTACATACACTAAGTTGACTGGGCCTTTACACAGCTTGGAAAATTCCAGAAAATGATGTCATGGCTTTAGAAGCTTCTGATAAGCTAATTGATAGCACTTGAGTCAATTGGAAGTGTACCTGTGTATGTATTTCAAGGCCTACCTTCAAACTCAGTGCCTCTTTACTTGACATCATGGGAAAATCTAAAGAAATCAGCCAAGTATGGTTCATCCTTGGGAGCAATTTCCAAATGCCTGAAGGCACCACATTCATCTGTACAAACAATAGTACGCAAGTATAAACACCATGGGACCACACAGCCGTCATACCTCTCAGGAAGGAGGCGCGTTCTGTCTCCTAGAGATGAATGTACTTTGGTGCAAAAAGTGCAAATCAATCCCAGAACAACAGCAAAGGACCTTGTGAAGATGCTGGAGGAAACAGGTACAAAGGTATCTATATCCACAGTTAAACGAGTCCTATATGGACACAACCTGAAAGGCCGCTTAGCAAGGAAGAAGCTACTGCTCAAAAAACGCCATAAAAAAGCCAGACTGTGTATTGCAACTGCACATGGGGACAAAGATCGTACTTTTTTGAGAAATGTCCTCTGGTCTGATGAATCAAAAATAGAACTGTTTGTACATGATGATCATCATTATGTTTGGAGGAAAAGGGGGGGATTGCAAGCCGAAGAACACCACCCCAACCGTGAAGCACGGGGGTGGCAGCATCATGTTGTGGGGGTGCTTTGCTGCAGGAGGGACTGGTGCACTTCACAAAATAGATGGCTTCATGAGGATGGACAATTATGGGGATATATTGAAGCAACATCGCAAGACATCAGTCAGGAAGTTAATGCTTGGTCACAAATGGGTTTTCCAAATGGATAACGACCTGAAGCACACTTCCAAAGTTGTGGCAAAATTGCTTAAGGACAACAAAGTCAAGGTATTGGCGTGGACTTCACAAAGCCCTGACCACAATTCTATAGAAATGTGTGGGCAGAACTGAAAAAGCGTGTGTGAACAAGGAGGCCTACAAACCTGACTCAGTTACACCAGCTCTGTCAGGAGAAATGGGCCAAAATTCACCCAACTTATTGTGGGAAGCATGTGGAAGGCTACCCGAAACGTTTGACCCAAGTTAAACAATTTAAAGACAATGCTACCAAATACTAATTGAGTGTATGTAAACTTCTGACCCACTGGGAAAGTGATGAAAGAACTAAAAGCTGAAATAAATAATTCTCTCTACTATTATTCTGACATTTCACATTCTTAAAATAAAGTGTTGATCCTAACTGACCTAAGACAGGGAACTTTTACTAGGATTAAATGTCAGGAATTGCAAAAAACTGAGTTTAAATGTATTTGGCTAAGGTGTATGTAAACTTCCGACTTCAACTGTATATGTGTAAATATACATACAGTTGAAGTCGTGAGTGTACAAGTTTAAAATCGATATATACATATACAGTGCCTTGCGAAAGTATTCGGCCCCCTTGAACTTTGCGACCTTTTGCCACATTTCAGGCTTCAAACATAAAGATATAAAACTGTATTTTTTTGTGAAGAATCAACAACAAGTGGGGCACAATCATGAAGTGGAACGACATTTATTGGATATTTCAAACTTTTTTAACAAATCAAAAACTGAAAAATTGGGCGTACAAAATTATTCAGCCCTTTTACTTTCAGTGCAGCAAACTCTCTCCAGAAGTTCAGTGAGGATCTCTGAATGATCCAATGTTGACCTAAATGACTAATGATGATAAATACAATCCACCTGTGTGTAATCAAGTCTCCGTATAAATGCACCTGCACTGTGATAGTCTCAGAGGTCCGTTAAAAGCGCAGAGAGCATCATGAAGAACAAGGAACACACCAGGCAGGTCCGAGATACTGTTGTGAAGAAGTTTAAAGCCGGATTTGGATACAAAAAGATTTCCCAAGCTTTAAACATCCCAAGGAGCACTGTGCAAGCGATAATATTGAAATGGAAGGAGTATCACACCACTGCAAATCTACCAAGACCTGGCCGTCCCTCTAAACTTTCAGCTCATACAAGGAGAAGACTGATCAGAGATGCAGCCAAGAGGCCCATGATCACTCTGGATGAACTGCAGAGATCTACAGCTGATGTGGGAGACTCTGTCCATAGGACAACAATCAGTCGTATATTGCACAAATCTGGCCTTTATGGAAGAGTGGCAAGAAGAAAGCCATTTCTTAAAGATATCCATAAAAAGTGTTGTTTAAAGTTTGCCACAAGCCACCTGGGAGACACACCAAACATGTGGAAGAAGGTGCTCTGGTCAGATGAAACCAAAATTGACCTTTTTGGCAACAATGCAAAACGTTATGTTTGGCGTAAAAGCAACACAGCTGAACACACCATCCCCACTGTCAAACATGGTGGTGGCAGCATCATGGTTTGGGCCTGCTTTTCTTCAGCAGGGACAGGGAAGATGGTTAAAATTGATGGGAAGATGGATGGAGCCAAATACAGGACCATTCTGGAAGAAAACCTGATGGAGTCTGCAAAAGACCTGAGACTGGGACGGAGATTTGTCTTCCAACAAGACAATGATCCAAAACATAAAGCAAAATCTACAATGGAATGGTTCAAAAATAAACATATCCAGGTGTTAGAATGGCCAAGTCAAAGTCCAGACCTGAATCCAATCGAGAATCTGTGGAAAGAACTGAAAACTGCTGTTCACAAATGCTCTCCATCCAACCTCACTGAGCTCGAGCTGTTTTGCAAGGAGGAATGGGAAAAAATGTCAGTCTCTCGATGTGCAAAACTGATAGAGACATACCCCAAGCGACTTACAGCTGTAATCGCAGCAAAAGGTGGCGCTACAAAGTATTAACTTAAGGGTGCTGAATAATTTTGCACGCCCAATTTTTCAGTTTTTGATTTGTTAAAAAAGTTTGAAATATCCAATAAATGTCGTTCCACTTCATGATTGTGTCCCACTTGTTGTTGATTATTCACAAAAAAATACAGTTTTATATCTTTATGTTTGAAGCCTGAAATGCGGAAAAAGGTCGCAAAGTTCAAGGGGGCCAAATACTTTCGCAAGGCACTGTATATACACAGTATATACATACATATACAGTTGAAGTAGTTAAGGCCCTGGGTATTTGTATGTCCCTTCATTATCATGTGTAAAATGGAGTCAAATATGTGTGTGTACGTATGAATATGACACGTGTGATGTATTTTTAAGTAGATGCTCCAGAGATGTTCTATTTTGAGACTTGAATCATAATGCATAACAGAAGAAAAAGTGGGGAGGGGCTAAATATGTTGCAATCTCTCGGAGGAAGCTCATCCCCCAACCATATCTCC
Source organism: Oncorhynchus mykiss (assembly GCF_013265735.2). NCBI lineage: Eukaryota > Metazoa > Chordata > Actinopteri > Salmoniformes > Salmonidae > Oncorhynchus > Oncorhynchus mykiss. The sequence goes on from NC_048588.1 coordinate 22,025,145, forward strand.
ACGCTTTAAGGGGATAACAGTGGGAGAGAGAGGGAGGAGAGAGAGAGAGAGAGAAGTGGAGTGGGAGGGACATATTTAGGTAAGAGCTAAAAATACCTCTGGAGGTGAACGGAGCTGTTATGAGATTGGTGGAGAGGGGTATACTGTCAGCTAAGACCATTAAACACAGTCATTCCACCTCAAAAAACAGATGAGATGTTTTTGACACCCACCATCTCAAATTGTTCTGAAACGATTTCTGTAGTTAGAAACGGAAAAGATTAGCATTCCTGAAACATTATTTAGTTGAAATATAATTTGAACTCTGAGAAATTAAGCTAATTGATTGCACCCAAATTAGCCATTTAAAGTTATAGCATGTATATAATATTCAATTATTATAGTACCCAACATCTGTATTGGAACAAACCTATTCTTAACAGTGATTAAGACTTGAGGAACCTAAATCAATGGTCAACAGCCACACACTGACCCCCCGCATCGGCCGGGCTAGAGTGGGCATCCAGCCAGGACGGGTTGTGCAGGCTCTACGCTCGAGACCTCCAGTGCGCCTCCACGGCCCAGTGTATCCAGTGCCTGCTCCAAGAACCAGGTCTCCAGTATGTCTCCCAAGCCTGGTGAGTCCTGTGCCTGCTCACAGAACCAGTCCTCCTGTATGTCTCCCCGGCCTGGTAAGCCCTGTGGCAGCTCCACGCAGCGACCAGGGTCCCCAGTCCGGGGCCTGCAGCGACGAGGGTCCCCAGTCTGGAGCCTCCAGTGGCGAGGGTCCCCAATCTGGGGCCTGCAGCGAGGGTCCCCAGTCCAGAGGCGCCACCAAAGTGGGGGGAGCCAGAGGTGGAGCGGGGTCTGCGTCCCGCACCGGAGCCGCCACCGAAGTAGATGCCCACCCAGACCCTCACGCCCTGGCCATAGAGAGGCTTTTATTCTCTATTTCGGTTAGGCCAGGGTGTGACTAGGGTGGGCATTCTAGTTTCTTTATTTATATGTTTTCTGTTTCTATGTTTTGGCCAGGTATGGTTCTCAATCAGGGACAGCTGTCTAGCGTTGTCTCTGATTGGGAATCATACTTAGACAGCCTTAGCCTTAGTTGTGGGTAGTTGCCTTTGTAAGTGGCCTGTATAGCCTTAGTAAGCTTAATGCTCGTTTAGTTGTTTCTTGTTTTTGTTGGCGACATTCATAATAAAAAGAAATGTACGCTCACCACTCTGCACCTTGGTCCGGTCATTTCCCTGACAACTATCGGGACTGTAATGTATTCTCAATTAATTTGGTGATGTTTTTTCACCCAGGTTCAGAGAAATTAGCCATTGAAGTAGCTTGCATTTCCCTGCATAAATTACAAGGTTTTACACACTAGACGCCACTGTCCCTGCTACTGCCACACCCTGAAAGATTTGTTGAAATGAAATGGAACGACCTCACATGTAGGTGGATTTGGTGGCTTATATACAGTACAGTATTTCCAATAGCTTTGTTGTTTCACTTGCATTATGTAAACACATGCTTACTGAAGAAGGCAACAGAGTAGCTATCACGTTGACAATACAGTATGATTTGGTACACTTTTCCAGAGAACGCCCCCAGCGTAGGGGCACACACTGCATGTATTTTATTGCTTGGATGAATCACAATGTCCCCACACAAATATGCTCTGATCCCTTAGGGCAAGCTTGATCAAATACAAAACACAGTATATTTAGATCTGGTCTAAGACAAAGTATGTGTTATTACTGCAACTGAGCGAGGATCACAACAATACTTTTTTATAGAAAATAAGACTGAATCAATGTGATAGGTGCCTCAAAATGGTTTCAAGAACTAAACATGTCAACTTCTCCATGATCAGAAATCCTGAGTGGAGGAAGTTGGGCTGAAACACAAAGAGTGCTTTGTGATTAAAATGTAATTATGGCATGGCTAACCTTAGGATTATCCATGGTCTGTCTCAGGCAGAGGCAAATGTCCTCTGAGGTATCATCAATCATGCTGCCGCAACCAAAACAGAGTCCAATATGATTCTAGATCATTGTTTTGACCTCCCGCTTGGACAGTTCACTGTGTAGTAGGCTTGGGAGGTATACCGTATACCGGGGTATTTGGAAATAGCCACGGGATGCTTTTTCAATACTGTCAATAGCAATAAAAAAAATGATTCAAAGTTTTTCAATAAATGTTAATATACCTGTAGCTACTTTTTAAGTAAATACCTGCAGTCAACTTGTGCAATACATTAGGAGATAAAGCAGAACGTGTTCGTTTCACCTGTCACATTATTTTACCATAGTTCCCCAGAACAGTTGAGCCAGTCACATGCTTGCTTGTAAATAGCACAACAGGAGACAGCGGGAGCAGGCGAGTCCAGCTGTGTATTAACAGGCGTCACGTTCTATATTGAAAGTCAGTGTTTTTTTGCCTCAATATAGTGATCCGGGACATGCCACTAAAGTTTCCTTCACAGAAAATACATTAGTACAACACATTCTGAAGAAAATATCTTAATTTTAATCAGTGACAACAGAAGTGCAATGCTATTTGGCTGGCAGCCACACAAGTACATGAGCTTAGGGACAGATCGAAATGTGATGGGGGAGGGCTGGTCCAACATAGGGGAGGGTTGTCAAAATAAAAATGTTGCATTGGGGAGGGTTGTGTGGTTTGTTACTGAGCACAGGGGAAGGCAGTATTGTCACGGGATTCTTCCTGGGAAGGAGGAGAGGACCAAAATGCAGCGTGGTTTGTGTTCATCTTGATATTTAATGACGAAAACACTGAACACTGAAACACACTATACAAAACAATAAACAAATAACGACCGTGAAGCTAAATGAGATCTGTGATGACACAAGCAACCAACATAGACAATCACCCACAAACAAACAGTGAAACTCAGGCTACCTAAGTATGATTCTCAATTAGAGACAACTAATGACACCTGCCTCTGATTGAGAACCATACTTGGCCGAAACATACAAATCCCCAAATCATAGAAAAACAAACATAGACTGTCCACCCCAACTCACGCCCTGACCATACTAAATAAATACAAAACAAAGGAAATAAAGGTCAGAACGTGACAAGTATATTTTGTTTCCTGATTTACTTCTGATCTTCTGCTCATATTTACCCTAGAAACAATGGCTGGACATATGTTTGATATTACCCTAATAAAGTTTTTTTTTAAGGTTTGGTATGGTGTGGCTAATATTAAGGTTTAGCTACTACATTCCTATGATATGAAGGCAGTGCGCCCCAGCCCCCGAACTGACTCAGACAGTTGAACTTGAGGTGAAGAAGACTCTTTCAAACCTACCAGAGTTCCTCCTATTATCAAACAATATACAGTGCCTTCAGAAAATATTCAGACTATTTGACTTTTTCCACATTTTGTTATGTTACAGCCTTATTCTAAAATATATTAAATAGTTTTCCCCCTCATCAATCTACACACAATACCCCATAATAACAAAGCAAAAACAGGTTCTTTGTAATTTTTTCTAATTTATTGAAAATAAAAACAGAAATATCACATTTACATAAGTATTCAGACCCTTTACTCAATACTTTTTTGATGCACCTTTTACAGCGATTACTGCATTTAATCATCTTGGGTATGAAGCTACAAGCTTGGCACACCTGTATTTGGGGAGTTTCTCCCATTCTTCTCTGCAGATCCTCTCAAGCTCTGTCTGTTTGGATGGGGAGCATTGCTGCACAGCTATTTTCAGGTCTCTCAGTTCTATTGGGTTCAAGATCGGGCTCTGACTGGGCCACTCTTGGACATTCAGAGACTTGTCCCGAAGCCACTCCTGCATTGTCTTGTCTGTTTGCTTAGGGTCGTTGTCCTGTTGGAAAGTCAACCTTCGCCCCAGTGTGAGGTCCTGAGTTCTCTGGAGCATGTTTTCATCAAGGATCTCTCTGTACATTGCTCCGTTCATCTTTCCCTCAGCCTCCCAGTCCCTGCCACTGAAAAACATCTCCAGAGCATGATGCTGCCACCACCATGCTTCACCGTAGGGATGGTGCCAGGTTTCCTCCAGATGTGCTGCTTAGCATTTAGGCCAAAGGGTTCAATCTTTGTTTCATCAGACCTGAGAATCTTGTTTCTCATGGTCTGTGTCTTTAGGTGCCTTTTGGCAAACTCCAAGCGGGCTGTCATGTGCCTTTTACTGAGGAATGGTGCAGAGATGGTTGTATCCTCTGTATACCACCCCTACCTTGCCACAACACAACCGATTGACTCAAACGCATTAAGAAGGAAAGAAATTCCACAAATTACATTTTACAAGGCACACCTTTTAATTGAAATGCACTCCAGGTGATTTTTGGTTCCAACCGTTGTGTCTTTGTGAGACGCAGAGTAGTTGAACGGATGATCTGCATGTGTGGTTCCAACCGTGAAGCATGTAGGAGGAGGTGTGATGGTGTGGGGGTGCTTTGCTGGTGAAATTGTCTATGATTTATTTAGAATTAAAGGCACACTTAACCAGCATGGCTACCACAGCATTCTGCAGCGATATGCCATCCCATCTGGTTTGCGCTTAGTGGGACTATAATTTGTTGTTCAACAGGACAATGACACAACACACCTCCAGGCTGTGTAAGACTATTTAACCAAGGAGAGTGATGCGTCACATGACCTGGCCTCCACAATCACCCGACCTCAACCCAATTGAGATGGTTTGGGATGAGTTGGACTGCAGAGTGAAGGAAAAGCAGCCAACAAGTGCTCAGCATATGTGGGAACTCCTTCAAGACTCCTGGAAAAGCATTCCAGGTGAAGCTGTTTGAGAGAATGCCAAGAGTGTGCAAAGCTGTCATCAAGGCTACAAGGGTGGCTACTCTGAAGAATCTAAATATATTTTGATTTGTTTAATACTTTTTTGGTTACAACATGATTCCATATGTGTTATTTAATAGTTTTGATGTCTTCACTATTATTCTACAATGTAGAATATAGTAACAAAAAAAAAAGAAGAAAAACCCTTGAATGAGTAAGTGTGTCCAAACTTTTGACTGGTACTGAATGCATTTTTTTAACTGACAAATAAAATTAATCAATCAATCCAAACTGTGCAGCGGCCAATTGAGGAATGGAAAGAGCCATCTGTTACAAAACACCAAAACGTTTTCTGATATAAGGAGAATGTCAAGCCCAGCCTTTTGTCGTGACGTTGGACTATTCATTAATATGAAGACGGTTACATAAAATCAATTCTCTGTGTATAATTATTATTACTTGATTAAACTAATCATGTAAACGTTAATTAACTACGAAGTCGGAGCACCACGGGAAAATGTTGTTTAAAGAGTTACTGTTTCCAGAATTTAACTCTTCAGATATTTTCAAATCGTATCGATTACTGTCATTTATTAATGTATTATTACCCCATCAGTCATCCTGAACCTCGTAATTTCTTGTAGTCTGCGAGAACCCTACTTTATTGATGAATCAGAAATACAAAAATTGGCTCAATTATTTATTTACTAACTAATTCAATAATTAGAATACACAAATACACACTAACGTTATACAGCAAATAGTCTCTAGATGACTAACAAAATAGGAAAGTTAGGTTATAACACGGTGGCAAATTCAGAGAGAGGAGGGGGGAGGAAGGGAGCCAAAGGAGTTACTCTGTCTAGCAACATTAATTTATCATGTTCTACAGTGTACATTCAAATGCATTGAGACCATAGAGAATGACAGAGGACTCGTCTTTGTATCGGTCCCATTATGGCGTATGTGAGCGCACGGGCAGTGCCATTGAAGCATTCTACATTTGGGGTAGTGCATTTCATTTTTCTACTACTTCTATGAGTTGGTAAATAAACTGAAAGGGTGCATACTGCCACCTGGAGTTTGTTGTTTGAAGATATAAAGCCAATTATGTGATCCTTCCTTAACCCATAGGAAGTCCCACCCAGTTGACTACATAAAAATGGTTAAAGTCCTCAATGGCGCTGCCCATGCTAAAGCAGGCTTTTGGGCACTAGATTCCTTTCTCTAGCTCTATGATTGAAACCACGTGGGTGATGCTTACGATACGATATCTTTCCGAAATTGGCCCTCTCTGCTGTGATTAGGTTACGTAGTATTTTAACTACCACCCTCGCTTCTTCTACTACATAAATTCAATGAGGCCCATCAGTGAAATGTTCGAGCATAACGGTCACTGACGGTCATTGCGCGTCGCTCTCACAGGCAATCCAATTTGACGAGATAGGAGTGTAATCAACCATTGAGAAGAACACGATAGCAGATTGTTGCAGAGAGCTTTTCCATTTCCCTCTTGCTCCCCGTGTTCTGTCAGTGGTGAGAAGACAAAGATATTATCATAAACGCAGAGGAAAATAGTACAATTGTGCTGCCATATGTTGACACACAGGCTTACATGGAGGATGCAACCTTTAATATGTGAGAATGTAATCCCACACTCTGATGTAGCATCCTAGAGAAGATATGTGGTTGGGCAGGTATAATGAGGATGGTGACAGGTAAATGTTTGGAAATGAACTTTTGCAGATTGATAATAGGAAGATATCAGATCTATAGTATGAGAACACAGGGAAATACTCTTTGCCGTCACAGTATTTGCATGTCAAATACATAATATTCTAAAATCTATCAGTTTCTGATTTGGATGAATGCTTTGGGGCAAGTGCAGTCCTTTTCAATTTGAGGGTAACATATTCAGCCTCTATGCTGTTGCTTGAGAACGATCATCATTCAATATTTCCAAAACAAATAGACTGAGATAGGGTGCCCTCATTTTGTAATGCATGGCTCATGGCTTGCTATCATTCTCACTGGAGAACTGGAAAATAGTGTGCTGAATTCTATAAGCGATTTATTCTCTAGGGATTTATTTCAGTGTCTCTAAATCTGAGCGGAAACGACACTCAGCAAGTGAAATTCTGTTTCTCAGGAACACCAGCCTGCTTAGACATGGGGCAAAACCAAAGGAGGGAACAAACGATCAGTAAAAAGATAGTATTTCAGAAAATTCCCCAAATGAAGATCAAGGCACTGACAAAAAAAGCAATGCAGGCAAGTTCCTGTAATTTCATGTGTTGTTCAAGTGACTAAATCAAAATGCTTCATGCTCATAGCATGTTTATAACTATACTGGATTGTATCGCAGCAAGACATTTCATGGGAATTTACAGCTGTTGATGAGACGTAGATCTAAATTACACACTAACAAGATCTGAATAGTCTAAAATCTGCTTAAAACAATATGCAAATGTTCGTACCAGAGATGTGTTTCTATCAAACAGATTTATTGCAGATAAAAGACTGTATGATGACATAGTGCACATACAAATTACTTTTGCGGTTAAACCCACATGTACAGAATAAAAGTGACAAGTTAAATGGGTTTCCATCGCATTTTCAACTCTACTGATGGAGGCTTCACAAAAAGTGTTTGATTATACAGTATGTAACGACGTGCTCTGAGAGTCAGGAAGCAAGTTCAGGGAGTGAATCATTTAATAAATAAAAACAATACAAAACAAGAAACATGACCAACGCACAGACATGAAACAGAAACAATGACGCTTGGGGAAGGAACCAAAGGGAGTGATATATAGGGAAGGTAAATTAGGGAAGTGATGGAGTCCAGGTGAGTCTGACGACACGCAGGTAGGTGCACATAACGATGGTCACAGTTGTGCTCCGGAGAGGGAGCACACGTGACATTATATAGCAAATTAGCCCACTTTGGTCTAGCTAACAACTCGCAGATACAGTGTTGATAGGCTAATTACATGATGAGATTATTATGGATGAGAGCGAGTTAATTTGATGGCAGCCAAGCATCGATCATCATGTCACTAGAATAAGACCCTTGATATTTATTGGAAAGGAGCATCAAGCTCATCACCGTCCACTATCACCATCCTGTGAAATACATCATTTATTTAATCTGTTGCCTAATAAACTGCATGCTTTCCTGAATTGTAGTGGGAGAACCACACAACAGGTCATCGCGTGACTAAATGTACTTCGATATAATGGTTATTATATCAACGCATAAAGGCGTTTCCACCGCCATTTCTTGCATAATTAATTTAAGACACAAAAAGATCCACCATGTTGAACGAAGAAATGTGTCTGTCGACATTTATAAAATTACACCGGCATTACCTGTTTCCATCAACCCAGTCATTACTTTTTCATGCGTCAGGTAGTTCAGGTAGTTGGTTAATAAAGATGAACCCTGTTCTGTTCTTGAAACTGTCCACCAGCAAAGAACAATTAGTCAAAATAATTCGTAATTAAAATACTAGAATGGACATGAACATTCTTATGATCAGATAAAGGTCAAGGAGTTGGTCAACCATGGTTTGCTAGTGCTGTGATAAGATCGCGAGTAAAATAATGAATTTGAAGAACATATCTGCACTGTTTGTTAGCTAGCTAGCCAGCCAGTTATAAAGGAATTATTACATTAATTTGTCAAATTAACTGCCAATATGCGAACATTCCATTCAAACAAAGCAGTCAATCCACAGCCATAAACTGTCTGAAATCAGTTGATGATAGGAGACAACAAATTGTAAAGGCAACTGTTATGTTTGTTCCTTATATAATGACAAACTGGGGCGTAGGTTTAACTACTTTTAATGAACATATACTTCAGCTAGAAAACTCCATGTTTAGCCATGCAAGGCATTCTTCAAACAACTGCCTCCTGCATAGCCTGCTGGGTAACGTAGTCTAAATGTTATTAACACATAACAACACATCTTCTTTCCTTTAAAATAGAAAAGTATTTATGTAACTACACGTCACATCACATCACATTTGTTTACTTAACCTGCATAACATGCAATTTTCAATAACACACATTTCTTTCCCCCCAATTTTTTATCCTTAAAAAAAAAAAAAAAAAAAATTCAACTAAATATAGTCTGTTCAACAATTCTCTATTGTGGCCCTATTTCTTTTCACATAAACCAAACATTCAGTCCAGGTGCCCCTTTTTTCAATTTTTTTAGCAATTCTTAATAAGCCTTTCAGGGGCTCTGACAGTCCTTTTTGGTCATTCTGCTGAAGTGCTTCCTGAAACAGTTGGACAGCGTTCATTGTCAGTCAGGGTGTTCTGACTGAATTGTCCATTTCTAAAGGCATTTGACGCTTCAGCAGTATCCTCCTGATGATCCTCAGTCCCTTGAGTGAATGGCTGAAGCCTTAGATCCACTCTTTTTCGTTTCATAGGTTTGCGGTGCAACTTCTCTCTGCACACACCCTTGCTGCATTCAGGTTCCTGTAGTGATGTCTCGGAGTCGTACATGATCTCCAGGTTTCAGTTCAGTTAAGTGTCTTGCACTTTTGTTGTGTCACTGTTTTTGTGTGTCTTTCTGTTTTTCTTTTGCGAGTTTAACTTTGAGCACCTCTGGGTGTTAGCAAGTCCTCATGGATGGGTAGGTTGGTTCTGATGCGACATCCCATCAACATTTGTGCAGGTGAAAGTCTGTTCTGCAGCGGTGCATGAAGCAGTGGTCTGGCTGATTTTCTGGTTCATTCTTGGCCAGTACATTACTTCTCATGCTCGTCATTTGCATTTTTCCCTCACCCAAGTGGCCCTCGTGTATTTTCTGTAGCATTTCTTTGCGTAGTGTCATGGGGATGACAATCTTGTTGCCTTTGAGCACTATGCCATCCACAATGGTGAGCTCTGCTCTGCACATCCAGTAATCCTGTATTCTCCTTGGACAGTTGTTTTTCTGTGTGGGCCATCCTATCAGTGTTGTTTCTTTCAACTCTGTCATTGTTTGGTCAGCTGCGGTCTCTCTTTTGATCTGCTCCATTCTCTCAGAAGACACAGGAAGTGATGCAACAATCATGTCGACGTAGGCCTGAATCTCAGTGTTTTTCTGTGTGTCGAAGCTCTCCTTGTCAACTGCTCGAGAAAGAGTGTCGGCGGTGAACGGGGTATAGATCGTCTTCACATCATACTTTTGCAGTCTGATCAACATTCTCTGGATTCTCATTGGGCAATCATTCAGGGGCTTAGACATGATTGACAACGAAGTCTCGTCCGTAGACGTATTGGTGAAACCTTTCGCAAGTGTATGTGCTTGCCAGTAGTTCTTTCTCTATTTGTGCATACCTTGTCTCTGCGCCTGTCAAGGCTCTGGACGCATAAGCGACGGGTTGCCATGTGTCGTCATGCTGTTGCAGAAGAACTGCTCCCAGGACAAACTGTGACGCGTCTGCAGAAATCCTTGTGCTTTTCTCTGGATCATAGAACCTGAGCACGGGCTCTTCTGTGATTGTCTTCTTTAGGTTTTTGAAGCAGTTTTCCTGTTCATGGGAACATTCCCATTATTTTTTTCTGTTCCAGAAGACATGAGTGGAGCAGACTGTGCTGACAGTTGAGGTATGAACTTTGCAAGGTAGGTGATCATGCCCATAAAGCGTCTCACATCATCCTTGTACTTCGGGCGCTCCATGTTCTTGATGGCTGATGTTTTCCTCGGGTCTGGTTTGACTCCGTCCTCTGAAAGTACATCTCCCACGAAGGTAAGTGTTTTCACACCAAACGTGCATTTGTCCTTGTTTAGTTTTAGGTTGACTCTCCGTGTCAGGTCCAGCACTTGTCTCACTCTCGCATCGTGTTCTTCTTTTGTGGACCCCAGACGATGATGTCATCCATCATAGTCTCCACTCCTGGAATGTGCTCGAAGATCATGTGGATTGTCTTGTGGTAGACCTCTGGCGCTGAGAGAATCCCATATGGTAGACGAAGAAATCTGTACCTGCACTCAGGTGTGTTGAATGAGCATAGCCTTGAGCTTGCATCATCTAGCTTCATTTGCCAGAATCCTGATGAGGCATCAAGCTTACTGAACCACTTTGCTCCAGCAAACTGCGACATTATCTCTTCTCTGGTTGGCAACTTGAAATGCTCTCTCTTGATTGCTTTTTTCATCCATTTTTGTGATGACGTCCATCTTTTCCATGCGTCCGAGTTCCTCTTGCGCTTTTTTCTCAGTGCAAATGGAACTTTACTGCATGCATGCACAACTGGAGTAATTTTGTGATCAGTACATATTGTGTTCTCCTGGTAAACATCCAAGACCCTCAAACCCATCCTCATACTCAGCCAGTATTGATTCTTGGTCATTTTCAGTCTGTGATGTCACTACATACACTCTTTTCAACAAATTGAGCTTTTCACATGCATTGATTCCTAGAATAGGCTGTACACTCTTTTCCACAACCAACAGCTGTGCTCTGAACTGTTTTCCTTTGTGCTGTAAAGTTACTATGCAGCTTCCTTTGACTGGTACGTTCTCCCCAGTATAACCAGTAACCTTCATTTTCACCGGGTGTATTTTGCTCTTCACCTTCAGTGTTTTGTAGTCATCCAGAGATAACAGGTTTACCTGTGCTCCAGTAACAAGCTTGAATGGTATTATAGTTTCATTCACAGTCAATGGCACAATCCATTCAGCATTTACTGCATTGCATATTTCCACAGAATCAACAAAGAATTCTTAAATCTCCTCGACTGTGTGAACCTTTTCTTTGTAGCCTCAGCTTTGCAGCATTTTGAGAAATTATTATTTTTCCCACAGTTGTTACATGATTTGCCATATGCAGGGCATTTTTTTGGCTTGTGGATAAATCCACATTTTCGACATGTAATTTTTTTCATTTTTATCTTTTGCTTGTTTTTGTTTTGTAAGGCGCTGTGTGTATTGCTCCTCTCTTTTTATTGCATACACTGACGTCTCATCCCTGCACAGCTCTTTAGCTTGTGCTCTGGTGGTTTCAGCTGCTCGACACATTCATTGCTTTTTCCAAAGTAAAATCTTGCTCACGCAGCAATCTCTCACGCAGCAGTCTTTCACTAGTGAGTCTTTCAGATTTTCAAATTCACATGTTTTGCTCAGTGTGTTCAGCTCAGCCAAATACTGGTCAAAACTGACTCCCTGTCTCTGATCATGAGAGAAAAACTTGTATCTCTCAAAAGTGACGTTTTGGTACAAAGTACTCCTCAAATTTAGCCATTAGCACAGTCAATGTCAAGTTTGCCTCGTCTTGCTTAAAGCTATTGTAAATGTCCAATCCATCCACTCCAATAACATGCAGAAAAATGGAAGCTTTCAATTTGTCATCATCTCCCCCTGCACCACTGGCTGCTAGGTAGATATTGAATCTCTGCTTGAAACGCTTCCAATTGTCAGCTAAATTGCCTGTTAACTGCATATGAGTAGGAGGACTAAGCCTGTCCATGACGGAGAACAGGAACAGTGTCAATTTCTCTTACTTCATTCAATATGTTGCTCATCAACTTGCTCGTCAACAGATTCCAATGCAGCCTCGGTCTCGCTGCTGTCACTCTAGCTGCTGCGCCTCGTTGTCCTCGCTCTTGCAAGCTAGCATCTTCGACTACTCACGTCACTTGACTTGTGGTAGAATGTTCAATTTTCGTTGCAGAAATGTGCAGTTACTCCTTTCTTTTCTCTGTCTCTTCATAGCGACTACCAATCTGACACCATATTATGTTTGTTCCTTATATAAATTACAAACTGGGGCATACGTTTAACTACTTTTAATTAACATGTACTTCAGCTAGAAAACTCCATGTTTAGCCATGCAAGGCATTCTTCAAACAGCTGCCTCCCGCATAGCCTCATGGGTAATGTAGTCTAAATGTTATTAACACATATCAACACATCAACAAGTACTGATATTGTATCATATAATAGCATTGACAGCTTTTAAAGAAAACAAAAATGTAGACAAACATGGTCTGTTTACATATATTTTAGAAGCTATTTATGTAACACCCTGATCTGTTTCACCTGTCTTTGTGATGTCTTTGTTGTCTCCACCCCCCTCCAGGTGTCGCCCATCTTCCCTATTATCCCCTGTGTATGTATACCCGTGTTCTCTGTTTGTCTGTGCCAGTTCGTCTTGTTTGTCAACCAACGTTTTTGTGTCAGCTCCTGCTTTTCCCCAGTCTCTTTTCTCGTTCTCCTGGTTTTTGACCCTTGCCTGTCCTTACCCTGCCTGTACCCTTACCCTGCCTGCCTGTACCCTTACCCATCTCTGCCTGACCTGACCCTGAGCATGCCTGCCATCCTGTACCTTTTCCCCTGCTGCTGTAATAAACATTGTTACTTCGACACGGTCTGCATCTTGGATGCAGTCTATCACAGTGCAATCTGTTTTGTCACCAAAACCCCATATACTACCCACCATTGCGACCTGTACGCTCTCGTTGGCTGGCCCTCGCTTCATACTCGTCGCCAAACCCACTGGCTCCATGTCATCTACAAGACCCTGCTAGGTAAAGTCCCCCCTTATCTCAGCTCGCTGGTCACCATAGCATCTCCCACCTGTTGCACACGCTCCAGCAGGTATATCTCTCTAGTCACCCCCAAAACCAATTCTTTCTTTGGCCGCCTCTCTTTCCAGTTCTCTGCTGCCAATGACTGGAACGAACTACAAAAATCTCTGAAACTGGAAACACTTATCTCCCTCACTAGCTTTAAGCACCAACTGTCAGAGCAGCTCACAGATTACTGCACCTGTACATAGCCCACCTATAATTTAGCCCAAACAACTACCTCTTTCCCAACTGTATTTAATTTATTTATTTATTTTGCTCCTTTGCACCCCATTATTTGTATTTCTACTTTGCACATTCTTCCATTGCAAAACTACCATTCCAGTGTTTTACTTGCTATATTGTATTTACCTTGCCACCATGGCCTTTTTTGCCTTTACCTCCCTTCTCACCTCATTTGCTCACATTGTATATAGACTTGTTTATACTGTATTATTGACTGTATGTTTGTTTTACTCCATGTGTAACTCTGTGTCGTTGTATCTGTCGAACTGCTTTGCTTTATCTTGGCCAGGTCGCAATTGTAAATGAGAACTTGTTCTCAACTTGCCTACCTGGTTAAATAAAGGTAAAATAAAATAAATTAAAAAAAATCTGGGTCTTGATACCTGATAATTTATGCAGATTTGTTTAATAAAACCTGTATTCTTGAAAATATAAATACTTATAAACGTATAAAATATTTGAACTATTTATATGACAATATTTTACGTTGACAATAGTTGTATTACACAATTTCTCATATCACATACTCACTTTAATTTAAAAATTACAAGTAAAATCAGGATTCTACCTCTACTACCATTCATTCCAATTAGTGTCATGTCTACTCCTGTTCCTCTCATCTGACGTCGCTGGTATACTAACCACCGGTCCTGGGATCCATCATTACGCACACCTTGCGTCTATCATTATGCACGCTTACAGATCATTATGATACTAACCTGGACTCCGTTACCTTCCTGATTACCTCCCCTTTATCTGTCACACTCTTGGGTTCCTTCCTCAGTCAGTTTTGTTCCTGTGTTCATGCATTATTGCCACTGTTATGTTGTCTCGTTTCATGAAACGTTTCACCTCCACCTGCTTCTCGACTCACAGCGTCTCTGTCCACCGTCAAAAGGAGCAGTGCACTGCGACTCCTGTGTTTCACCCTAGGGACCGGGTCTGGCTTTCTACCAGGAACCTCCCACTACGCCTCCCCTGCAATAAACTGAGCCCCAGGTGGGTAGTCTATGTTCTTTTTTCTATGTTGTGGTTTTGTGTTTGGCCTGGTATGGTTCTCAATCAGAGGCAGGTGTCGTTCGTTGTCTCTGATTGAGAATCATACTTAGGTAGCCTTTTCCCACCAGTGTGGTGTGGATGATTATTTCCTGTTCTGTTTTTCTTCACCGTACAGGGCTGTTCGTTTGTCGTTTGTTGTTTTTCCAGTGTTCAGTTGTTTCATTAAAGAATATGAACACCCACGACGAGCGTTACATATACACAACCGTTCAAAAGTTTGGGGTCACTTAGAAATGTCCTTGTTTTTTAAAGAAAAGCACTTTTTGTTAATTAAAATAACCCCAAATTGATCGGAAATACAGTGTAGACATTGTTAATGTTGTAAATGACTATTGTAGCTTTATTTTTTATGGAATATCTACAGAGGCCCATTATCAGCAACCATCACTCCTGTGTTCCAGTGGCACGTTGTGTTAGCTAGTCCAAGTATTTCATTTAAAAGGCTAATTGATCGTTAGAAAACAATTTTGCAATTATGTTAGCACAGCTGAAAACTGTGGTGCTGATTAAATAAGCAATTAAACTGGCCTTCTAGGCAGAGTTCCTCTGTCCAGTGTCTGTTATTTTTCCCATCTTAATATTTTATTTTTATTGGCCAGTCTGAGATATGGCTTTCTTTTCAACTCTGCCAAGAAGGCCAGAATCCTGGAGTTACCTCTTCACAGACGTTGAGACTGGTGTTTTGCAGGTACTATTTAATGAAGCTGACAGTTGAGGACTTGTGAGGCATCTGTTTCTCAAACTAAACACTATAATATACTTATCCTCTTGCTCAGTTGTGCACCCTCTCCTCTTTCTATTCTGGTTAGCAACAGTTTGCGCTGTTCTGTGAAGGGAGTAGTACACATCGTTGTACAAGATCTTCAGTTTCTTGGCAATTTCTCACATGGAATAGCCTTCATTTCTCAGAACAAGAATAGACGGGTGAGTTTCAGAAGAAAGTGCTTTGTTTCTGGCCATTTCTGGGTTTATTTGATCTTTTCCTGGCTTTCCACAAGGCCAAATACAATCATGTAACTCCATTCATATTGGGATCTGTTTTAGGTAATCCACTTCATCCTGAAACAGTGCAATCCTGCCACCATGTGGAAGAAAATCTATAATACGCAGAGACAGTGTATACTATACCATACCACTGGGCCATTCCAATTCTGATTAGTTCAAATAGCGCTGCAATGTTTGAGACTTCCTGCATGCAAGCCATACAGCACAGAGATCAAAGAGCAAGAAAACCTCACATGATCAGAGGAAACAAACTAACTCTTTGCATCCTTATTGAAAATGCATTGTTTTTGGTCACTCTATGAAAGAGAACCTGCTCCTCAGGTGCCCATTATGCACATGATTTTATAAATAAACCAAATAATGTTCCTCTAAAACAATTTGAAGCACCTTAAACCAGAACACCTACTTTCCTGTAATACTTCCCTTTTTAGATGTTCACCTAGTTATTTCCCTGATTTGACTATAATTAATCTCTTCAGTGCGGTCGGTCAGACGAGAGGAAATTACTTTGGAGGGACTTAGTGAGCCCTGACACTGGGGACTCTCCCTGTTTTAACTCTGGCCTCTCAGACGGAGATAGGGATGGAGCAGGGAGCTAAATTAATTTTCCTGTGTTGTCTCATTAGCTGGAGCCCTGGGGTAAGCTGTGCTCCATGGATATGCAATTGGAGAAGGAGACAGAGAGACAGAGACAGAGAAAAAAGAGAGCTTAGTCAGGGGCAGTGTGCTCAGAAGATGGCTTCTCCTTTACAGGCCTGGATGAGGACAGTAGAGTTCACTAAGGGTTCAGTATTGGAGGTGTTTAATCAAATGTGCAGTGCAATCAATCATGAACATTTCAATGCAAAAATATTTAGTTGGTTGGATGTCTCACAAGATGCTTCAAAATGCTGCCAAGCAAAACTGATATTTTCCAAGTGATAACACCTAACTGAACAGGGCACTAGCAAGAAACACCTCCATGTGACATACGAAAAACAAATGTCATCATGCCATCTGGTCTGCACTGAGTGGTTTGGGGTGGAGACACACACCGGACACACACCCGGGCACGCACCCACATACACACTGTGACGGCAAGGCACATCTCCAGACCCATCGTGACATATGACGGCCTCGTGACAGTAATGTTGCTAAACTCCGGCAATTCTATCCAATAACCAATGCAGTGAATATTGCCATCCTTCCGTGCCCTATTTTGTCAACAGGGCTGAACACAGCAACAGCATTGTCAGTAATTGCAGGATGCTGTATATATCAGAGGGCTTTTGTGATGAGGATGATCTGGATATTTCCTGGTTGCTAAAATTCTAATAGTTTCCTAATTTCAGTTTGTGACAAAACAAGCAAATACAGTGTAGAGAATTACCATCTAAACCGCTGTGAAATATACGTTCCATAACCAAACATATTGTATTTTCAGCTGTTTGAAGCTGGTGTACAAAACAGAAAGTAAAAGACTAAAAAACAAAACATAAGCATGAGAAGAATAGAAATTGTTACGGTGAGTGAATGAGGACCCAAAAGCGAATTAACTTAAACAGAGCTTCTTTAATAACCAAACATAGGTAGGCTCAGATAGACCGGCAGATTCCGACAGGACAGGACAAGGTTACAGCAAACATGACGATAGTCTGGTTCAGGCATGAAACACAACAAACAAGAATCCGACAAGGACAGGAACAAAAACAGAGAGAGATATAGGGACCTAATCAGAGGGAAAAAGGGAACAGGTGGGAAACGGGGTGAATGGGTAGTTAGGAGGAGACAAGGCACAGCTGGGGGAAAGAGGAGGAGAAAAGGTAACCTAACAACGACCAGCAGAGGGAGACAGGGTGAAGGGAAAGGACAGAAACACACAACATGACAATACATGACAGTACCCCCCCACTCACCGAGCGCCTCCTGGCGCACTCGAGGAGGAAACCTGGCGGCAACGGAGGAAATCCTCGATCAGCGCACGGTCCAGCACGTCCCGAGAGGGAACCCAACTCCTCTCCTCAGGACCGTACCCCTCCCAATCAACGAGGTACTGGTGACCACGGCCCCGAGGACGCATGTCCAAAATCCTGCGGACCCTGTAGATGGGTGCGCCCTCGACAAGGATGGGGGGGGGGGGGGGGGGAAGACGAGCGGGGGCGCGAAGAACGGGCTTAATACCGGAGACATGGAAGACCGGGTGGACGCGACGAAGGTATCGCGGAAGAAGAAGTCGAACTGCGACAGGATTAATGACCCGAGAAATACGGAACGGACCAATGAACCGCGGGGTCAACTTGCGAGAAGCCGTCTTAAGGGGAAGGTTCTGAGTGGAGAGCCAAACTCTCTGACCGCGACAATATCTAGGACTCTTAGTTCTACGCTTATTAGCAGCCCTCACAGTCTGCGTCCTATAACGGCAAAGTGCAGACCTGACCCTCTTCCAGGTGCGCTCGCAACGTTGGACAAAAGCCTGAGCGGAGGGGACGCTGGACTCGGCGAACTGAGATGAGAACAGCGGAGGCTGGTACCCGAGGCTACTCTGAAAAGGAGATAGCCCGGTCGCAGACGAAGGAAGCGAGTTGTGGGCGTATTCTGCCCAGGGGAGCTGTTCTGACAAAGACGCAGGGTTGCGAAAAGAAAGACTGCGTAAGATGCGACCAATAGTCTGATTGGCCCGTTCTGCTTGACCGTTAGACTGGGGGTGAAAGCCGGAAGAGAGACTGACGGAAGCCCCAATCAAACGGCAAAACTCCCTCCAAAATTGAGACGTGAATTGCGGACCTCTGTCCGAAACGACGTCTGACGGAAGGCCATGAATTCTGAAAACATTCTCGATGATGATTTGTGCCGTCTCTTTAGCAGAAGGAAGCTTAGCAAGGGGAATGAAATGAGCCGCCTTAGAGAACCTATCGACAACCGTAAGAATAACAGTCTTCCCCGCTGACGAAGGCAGTCCGGTGACAAAATCTAAGGCGATGTGAGACCACGGTCGAGAGGGAATGGGAAGCGGCCTGAGACGGCCGGCAGGAGGGGAGTTACCGGACTTAGTCTGCGCGCAGACCGAACAAGCAGCCACGAAACGACGCGTGTCATGCTCCCGGGTGGGCCACCAAAAACGCTGGCGAATGGAAGCAAGCGTACCCCGAACGCCAGGGTGGCCGGCTAACTTGGCAGAGTGAGCCCACTGAAGAACGGCCAGACGAGTAGGAACGGGAACGAAAAGAAGGTTCCTAGGACAAGCGCGCGGCGACGGAGTGTGAGTGAGCGCTTGCTTTACCTGCCTCTCAATTCCCCAGACAGTCAACCCGACAACACGCCCCTCAGGGAGAATCCCCTCGGGGTCAGTGGAGGCTACTGAAGAACTGAAGAGACGAGATAAAGCATCAGGCTTTGTGTTCTTAGAGCCCGGACGATAAGAAATCACGAACTCGAAACGAGCGAAAAACAGCGCCCAACGCGCCTGACGCGCATTAAGTCGTTTGGCAGAACGGATGTACTCAAGGTTCCTATGGTCAGTCCAAACGACAAAAGGAACGGTCGCCCCCTCCAACCACTGTCGCCATTCGCCTAGGGCTAACCGGATGGCGAGCAGTTCGCGGTTTCCCACATCATAGTTACGTTCCGACGGGGACAGGCGATGAGAAAAATACGCGCATGGGTGGACCTTGTCGTCAGAGAGGGAGCGCTGAGAAAGAATGGCTCCCACGCCCACCTCTGACGCGTCAACCTCGACAACGAACTGTCTAGAGACGTCAGGTGTAACAAGGATAGGAGCGGATGTAAAACGATTCTTGAGGAGATCAAAAGCTCCCTGGGCGGAAACGGACCACTTAAAGCACGTCTTGACAGAAGTAAGGGCTGTGAGAGGAGCTGCCACCTGACCGAAATTACGGATGAAACGACGATAGAAGTTCGCGAAGCCGAGAAAGCGCTGCAGCTCGACGCGTGACTTAGGGGCGGGCCAATCAATGACAGCTTGGACCTTAGCGGGATCCATCTTAATGCCTTCAGCGGAAATAACAGAACCGAGAAATGTGACGGAGGAGGCATGAAAAGTGCACTTCTCAGCCTTCACAAAAAGACAATTCTCTAAAAGGCGCTGGAGGACACGTCGAACGTGCTGAAGATGAATCTGGAGTGACGGTGAAAAAATCAGGATATCGTCAAGGTAAACGAAAACAAAGATGTTCAGCATGTCTCTCAGGACATCATTGACTAATGCCTGAAAGACAGCTGGAGCGTTAGCGAGGCCGAAAGGAAGAACCCGGTATTCAAAGTGCCCTAACGGAGTGTTAAACGCCGTCTTCCACTCGTCCCCCTCCCTGATGCGCACGAGATGGTAAGCGTTACGAAGGTCCAACTTAGTGAAAAACCTGGCTCCCTGCAGGATCTCGAAGGCTGAGGACATAAGAGGAAGCGGATAACGATTCTTAACTGTTATGTCATTCAGCCCTCGATAATCTATGCAGGGGCGCAGAGACCCGTCCTTCTTCTTGACAAAAAAAAACCCCGCTCCGGCGGGAGAGGAGGAGGGGACTATGGTACCGGCGTCAAGAGCTACAGACAAATAATCCTCGAGAGCCTTACGTTCGGGAGCCGACAGAGAGTATAGTCTACCCCGGGGGGGAGTGGTTCCCGGAAGGAGATCAATACTACAATCATACGACCGGTGTGGAGGAAGAGAGGTGGCCCTGGACCGACTGAACACCGTGCGCAGATCGTGATATTCCTCCGGCACCCCTGTCAAATCACCAGGCTCCTCCTGTGAAGAAGAGACAGAGGAAACAGGAGGGATAGCAGACATTAAACATTTCACATGACAAGAGACGTTCCAGGAGAGGATAGAATTACTAGACCAATTAATGGAAGGATTATGACAAACTAGCCAGGGATGGCCCAAAACAACAGGTGTAAAAGGTGAACGAAAAATCAAAAAAGAAATGGTTTCGCTATGATTACCAGAAACAGTGAGGGTTAAAGGTAGCGTCTCACGCTGAATCCTGGGGAGAGGACTACCATCCAGGGCGAACAAGGCCGTGGACTCCTTTAACTGTCTGAGAGGAATGTCATGTTCCCGAGCCCAGGTCTCGTCCATAAAACAGCCCTCCGCCCCAGAGTCTATTAAGGCACTGCAGGAAGCTGACGAACCGGTCCAGCGTAGATGGACCGACAAGGTAGTGCAGGATCTTGAAGGAGAGACAGGAGTAGTAGCGCTCACCAGTAGCCCTCCGCTTACTGATGAGCTCTGGCTTTTACTGGACATGAAGTGACAAAATGACCAGCAGAACCGCAATAGAGACAGAGGCGGTTGGTGATTCTCCGTTCCCTCTCCTTAGTCGAGATGCGGATACCTCCCAGCTGCATAGGCTCAGCTCCCGAGCCGGCAGAGGAAGATGGTAGTGATGCGGAGAGGGGGGCAACGGAGAACGCGAGCTCCTTTCCACGAGCTCGGTGACGAAGATCAACCCGTCGCTCAATGCGAATAGCGAGTTCAATCAAGGAATCCACGCTGGAAGGAACCTCCCGGGAGAGAATCTCATCCTTTACCTCTGCGCGGAGACCCTCCAGAAGACGAGCGAGCAAAGCCGGCTCGTTCCAGCCACTGGAGGCAGCAAGAGTGCGAAACTCAATAGAGTAGTCTGTTATGGATCGATTGCCTTGACATAGGGAAGACAGGGCCCTGGAAGCCTCCTCCCCAAAAACAGATCGATCAAAAACCCGTATCATCTCCTCCTTAAAGTCCTGATACTGGTTAGTACACTCAGCCCTTGCCTCCCAGATTGCCGTGCCCCACTCACGAGCCCGTCCAGTAAGGAGAGATATGACGTAGGCGACACGAGCAGTGCTCCTGGCGTAAGTGTTGGGCTGGAGAGAAAACACAATATCACACTGGGTGAGGAACGAGCGGCATTCAGTGGGCTCCCCAGAGTAACACGGCGGGTTATTGATTCTGGGCTCCGGAGATTCGAAAGCCCTGGAAGTGGCCGGTGGATCGAGGCGGAGATGGTGAACCTGTTCTGTGAGGTTGGAGACTTGGGTGGCCAGGGTCTCAACGGCATGTCGAGCAGCAGACAATTCCTGCTCGTGTCTGCCTAGCATCGCTCCCTGGATCTCGACGGCTGAGTGGAGAGGATCCGAAGTCGCTGGGTCCATTCTTGGTCGGATTCTTCTGTTACGGTGAGTGAATGAGGACCCAAAAGCGAATTAACTTAAACAGAGCTTCTTTAATAACCAAACATAGGTAGGCTCAGATAGACCGGCAGATTCCGACAGGACAGGACAAGGTTACAGCAAACATGACGATAGTCTGGTTCAGGCATGAAACACAACAAACAAGAATCCGACAAGGACAGGAACAAAAACAGAGAGAGATATAGGGACCTAATCAGAGGGAAAAAGGGAACAGGTGGGAAACGGGGTGAATGGGTAGTTAGGAGGAGACAAGGCACAGCTGGGGGAAAGAGGAGGAGAAAAGGTAACCTAACAACGACCAGCAGAGGGAGACAGGGTGAAGGGAAAGGACAGAAACACACAACATGACAATACATGACAGAAATAGCGTAAATTGAACAGATCTACCGATTCTGAGACTTGCTTTCAATGAGAATGACAGATCTATAACTCCCATTTCCATGTGAAGATGGTCGGGTCTCCCAAAAAGTCATATATTGCAGCTTTAAGACTCAAGGGAGGAGTATTATACGAGACTAGCTAAGCAGATCAATTATCATCAATATCATATTAGATTTTCTAGTGATTACATCAAATCAACTAGTTATACAGTATAGGCCTAGCTACAACTGCTGGAATCAGTGTATCTATCCATTGCGGGCAGACTGAAAATGTCTTAGGTGACAAAGCTGTCAAAAATGGAATCTTGGAAGAGCCTAGGGCTACCACGGTGAGCTCGAGGTCAGTAAGAAAGCATTATTCAGGCTGAAGGCACTTCTCTGGTGCTGTATACGAGGGAGTTACATATCCAAAGAGCAAGACGAGAGCAGTGTGTGTGTCTATCTGTCGGTCTGTGGACCTGTATGGAGTAATGGGGTCCAAGAGAGACTATCCTGTAACTGTGTATTGGCCTTTGGGGAGGATTCAGGGCCTAAGAGCCTGGGGGGAAAGAAAAGCAGTAGTGCTGCAGCCCTAGCCCTGAACAGGGCCTACAGCACTGCTCATGGCCCAGATATGGGAAACTCAATGTGATGTTTAACCCAGATGTGAAGACAAGGATGCACACAGGACACCCAAGTATGGGGTTGGGAGCTTAGTGATTTGTAATCTGGGGACAGCAAGATCAGCCAGATCTTTGACTGAAATTACAGTGAGCATAGTACTTAAGCAATACTCCATATCTATGTATAAGACGTTTCCATCTGGTACCACAAATAACAAGGATGGCCATAAGGGCCTCTGGGCTTTCCAGTTGCCAGCACTCACAGGGAATAGCAGAGAGGGATTTGGGCCCATAAAGCTTCATGCAGATGAGTTCCAGAAAGATTTGCTTTATTCTGCCCACGTATGCCAGACCTGGGCCCCAATGCAAATGAAAAAGCATCCAAAAAGCCTGCTCCGTTTAATCTGCCTTCACTCTCGGATAATGAAACATTTACATTAAAATATAGGCAAGGCAATCCACAGCTTTCATTTCTCCCTGTAAGCAAAAATCAGCCACGCTCACTGGCCATAAGGGACTCTGCATCGCCTTGCTTTTGAAAATACATTTAAAATGTGCCAGGCTGCTTTGATCTTAGCGGTGGATTGAGATAATCAGAGGGAACTGGTGCAGTAGATCTCACGGGGATAAAAACATTAAATGAATCCTTTTACCAGGGCTCCGATCAGCCTCATCTACTAGCACAGCTTTGATTATCCTCATTAGGAGGCATGTCAACAGAGAGAGACTAGAGCTGGGAACTGTTCATTGGGAGAAAGAAAGGCCATTGGCCTAGTCCTTAGCCAACTAAAGAAGACGTTGGAATTACTTGCTCTCTGCTGACCTTTTCATTGACTTACCACATTATGTTTGTTTGATAAGCCTGTGGTGTGAAAATCAAAAGCACCATACATCTAAAATGCGATGAGGGTCATCACTGTCGGTTCACCTGACAGGTACATGACACCCTGTGCCTTCTGTGAGCCGGATGGCACTGCGATCGCTAGTCCTTCTTCAAGGCACTCAGAATCACATTTATTCGCCAAATACATTTGCTTGTTCAGGATTTTCATATGGTAAATTGGTGCAGCCACAATAAACAGAATACACAGACAGACAGACAAACAAACAGAATATATGGACAAGATGTTTTGACACAGAGTAGCTACAGTATGTACACAATGAACACCAGGCTAAAAACTACAGACTACGCTATAAACTTGAACAGAGCTCAGTGGGAACATACAGTATAGGCTAGAAATTATTGATGGCATCAAGCATAATGTACAGGGGGCTTGAATGAGGGATGGAGAGTGAGGATGGATGGCCAAAGGGGAGATGGTGGGTATTTGTGAGAGATGATTATTTCTGTCATTTCCGTTATTGTGTGCGCTTTGTTCCGTCTGCTGCTTATGGAACAAGATTTAATCTTTCCAATCAGCCTCCTGCTGTTTCAGAGGGAAGCTGTCTGGAAATCATATCAAACTTCCATGAATATAAATAGCTCTGGAGTCTAAATGTATTCATACCGTACACCTCAATATTCTCCACATATCAGCAAGCATGCAGGAAAATGTAAATAATGCACACAGTACACTATCATTATATCTTCCACGACTAGCTACAATAAGACAAAGCAGTAACTAACAGCAGAGGAAAAGAGGATAATAATATTAGCACACTATAAAACATAGGCCTAAAACTTAATGGATCACTGCTCCAAAAACACACAGCTCCAAAAATGATACTGCACATCTTCAGTATCCACACTAGTCATTACATCACCCTTGGCTGTAGTAAGTCCTGATTCCTCCCATTCTAAATGAGTGGCTGGAATAAAGAAGTCATACATATTCATCCATCTGGATGGGAACCAGGAATAGACTAGTGTTACAAGGCGGAGCCAGATGAATTCTTTATTACTGTTTCCCTGTAGTATATAAATCAGCTACCTGAAAGGCAAGTGAAAATGAAACCGCACGACCAAGCAGAGCAGTGGAGAGAT
This sequence comes from Oncorhynchus mykiss, assembly GCF_013265735.2. Lineage (NCBI taxonomy): Eukaryota > Metazoa > Chordata > Actinopteri > Salmoniformes > Salmonidae > Oncorhynchus > Oncorhynchus mykiss. The sequence continues at coordinate 22,049,944 of NC_048588.1, forward strand.
GATGGACACACCCACTGGATGGCCACAGTAACGGTGTATCAATGAGTGTATCAATGAGTGTATCACTTACACGGTTACATAAATAGATGAATATAATAGTTTACATGCTTTACAAGAAGAACAATGTCCCTAATAATCCTGTTTACATGGACACATCTAAAATCAGGCTACCTGATGGGACTTTGATAAATGCATAAAATCTCAAATCAAAATAAACTTTCTACCACAGCACCATCTCATTTTGGGATGCCTATTTCATTGTGTTAGGACATATAAAGTTTGTATGTGAAAACTATTTCTAAGATACATATTTTCAGTTGTTCTGAACTCACTTCACTCGTGCTAAAGAGGGAGGCTCGCTCGGCTGGTGCTAGCACATGTGCAGATCAAATACACAGCTGGAACTCCGATTAAAGTGTTTACATGTACTAATAATTTGAAAGATTGCTCAGAAAAACTTAAAGGTAAATGCTTACTTCGATTATGAACCTATGCCAATTAAGATAAGCAAAGTAAGGGGTTTACATGACTAATGCCACATTTGGCCTACTGACATAATCAGCTTAATATTGAATTATTACTGTGCATGTATGGGAAAGGATGATCCATTCTCTCCCTCCTATTATCACATACTCCTTTTACCCCCAACCTGTCTTATCGCATTTACCTAGTTCCATCCACTTATTTACATTTATTTGACTTTCTCTCTCATGGTCAACAGGTGTGTTATACCAATCAAATAGAAAAAACATCAAAGCTTGGAATGCAAAAAAAAGCAGGTAGAGATGCCCTAGAACTCTAAGCCAAAAGGACAAAACCGTCTTAATTACATTTTATAGCCAGAATAACTGACGAAAAGGTTTGACATTTTCCTGTTAATACAGATAGGAGTACAGAAGCCAAGACAACTGACAATCACTTTCCTACTGTAGCTCTGTGCCATGACATGCAGTCTCCTGTAGTAAAACAATGCCACCATCTCTTCCTCTCAAGGGCAGGTTCAACACAGTGTTACGGGGACCATCACACATCCGTCTAGTAAATGGGTTATAGTGACAACAGAACTATAGCTCAAGAAGGTCACCCATGAAACATCATACAACTGGTTACTCATACATGCTGTATCTGCGCAATACGATTCAGTATTGTGTATGCATGCCTGAGTGAGTATGAATGACAACTGGATGGTCACAGAGTGACCCTACTTTTCAGCAAAAGCTTTTTCTTTAGTATTCCTATTAGGCTGATGCCTTTTAACACAGTAACACAGGGCTGTGTAATCGGGCTGTGACACAGTTGTCATACATCATTGTTTCTCAGATAGTCAGCGGACAGACAGACTGGTGGCAGTAGGCCTAGAGGCATGATACTGTACATGGCCACAGAGATGGAGTGATTCTTAATAGCCAGGTTACCCAGAGACCACCAGGCCTGCTAAGCACCACCGCCGCTCATATTAGACAAAGATTCACGTAGATCAGGATTGTCCCAAGTGACACCTCTAGTAGACACCATTTAGCAAGTACCCCAACTGCAATTCCGAAGACATATTACTTTTGATAGAGCAATCTTGTTACGCCATACTGTGTTATGTTGACTGAGTACATTTCTCGAAGGGGACATTTTTCTATCTAATTGTTCATCAAGAACTAAACACACTATAGTCTGGTACTTGGTGCAACTGGATAAGGAGGGGGACCCAAGTGAGCATTCAATTAACTTGCTTTGCTCTCTGGAAATCCCATCCATCTCTGGCCTATCAATGACACAACTGCACCTTGGCTTTAGCGTGATTAAAGTCTTTGCACCCCCCGTTTATGGCCGTCATTTACTATGCAGTGTTATCAAATGTGCATCTAAAGCAGCATCATAGGTTCTGTGGTGTTTTATCCATATGAAAACCATTGCAAATAAATCCAGACTCAATAGCCTCTCCCCACATTAAGTTTACTACAATAACATCTTACATTACAGACATTGAGGTAATCATCACAAGCTGTGAGGTAACTAGGGTTTCAAAGCTACTGGTAATTTACCACATTTTTTTGCAATTAACAGAAATTCTATGGCAATCTATTGTAACTTCCGTAATCTATGGTTGAATAACTTTTTTTTGTATTATTCATATACAGTAATAATTTGTTATATCTATGTTCATATTGTCCATGAGTTTCTAGTAGATAGCTTATACTGTATATACATTTTTTGTATTTCACCTTTATTTAACCAGATAGGCCAGTTGAGAACAAGTTCTCATTTACAACTGCGACCAGGCCAAGACAAAGCAAAGCAGTGCGACAAAAACAACAACACAGAGTTACACATAAACAAACGTACGGTCAATAACACAATAGAAAAATGTATGTACAGTGTGTGCAAATGTAGAAGAGTAGGGAGGTAAGGCAATATATAGGCCATAGAGGCCTCTTTAGCATTAACACTGGAGTGATAGATGTGCAGATGATGATGTGCAAGCAGAAATACTGGGGTGCAAAAGAGCAGGAGGGTAATAATATACTCATGAGGTAGTTGGGTGTGCTATTTACAGATTCACTGTACCTGTACACAGCCATTGGTAAGCTGCTGTGACAGCTGATGCTTAAAGTTAGAGAGGGAGATATAAGACTCCACCTTCAGTGATTTTTGCAATTCGTTCCAGTCATTGGCCGCAGAGAACTGGAAGAAAAGGCGTCCAAAAGGAAGTGTTGGCTTTGGGGATGGCCAGTGAAATATACCTACTCGAGCGCTATGGTGCTGCTATGGTGACCAGTGAGCTGAGATAAGGCGGGGCTTTACCTAGCAAAGACGTATAGATGACCTGGAGCCAGTGGGTTTGGCAACGAATATGTCGTGAGGGCTAGCCAACAAGAGGATACAGGTCGCAGTGGTGGGTAGTATATGGGGCTTTGCTGACAAAACAGATGGCACTGTGATAGACTACATGTTGCGAAATAGGAAACCGATTCTAGATTTAATTTTGGATTGGAGATGCTTAATGTGAGTCTGGAAGGAGCGTTTACAGTCTAACCAGACACCTAGGTATTTGTAGTTGTCCACATATTCTAAGTCAGAACCGTCCAGAGTAGTGATGCTAGTCGGGCGGGAGGGTGCGGGCAGCGATCAGTTGAAGAGCATGCACTTAGTTTTACTAGCATTTAAAAGCAGTTGGAGGCCACGGAAGGACTGTTGTATGGCGTTGAAACTCGTTTGGAGGTTTGTTAGCACAGTGTCCAAATAAGGGCCAGATGTATACAGAATGGTGTCGTCTGCGTAGACGTGGATCAGAGAATCACCAGCAGACATCATATGAATCAAAGTGGAGGAATCAAATCAAATCAAATTTTATTTGTCACATACACATGGTTAGCAGATGTTAATGCGAGTGTAGCGAAATGCTTGTGCTTCTAGTTCCGACAATGCAGTAATAACCAACAAGTAATCTAGCTAACAATTCCAAAACTACTACCTTATAGACACAAGTGTAAGGGGATAAAGAATATGTACATAAAGATATATGAATGAGTGATGGTACAGAGCGGCATAGGCAAGATACAGTAGATGGTAGAGTGCAGTATATACATATGAGATGAGTATGTAAACAAAGTGGCATAGTTAAAGTGGCTAGTGATACATGTATTACATAAAGATGCAGTAGATGATATAGAGTACAGTATATACGTATACATATGAGATGAATAATGTAGGGTATGTAAACATTATATTAGGTAGCATTGTTTAAAGTGGCTAGTGATATATTTTACATAATTTCCCATCAATTCCCATTATTAAAGTGGCTGGAGTTGAGTCAGTGTGTTGGCAGCAGCCACTCAATGTTAGTGGTGGCTGTTTAACAGTCTGATGGCCTTGAGATAGAAGCTGTTTTTCAGTCTCTCGGTCCCAGCTTTGAGAGAGAGACTCTCAGATGAAATTGTGTCTGGTACATCAGATTGTCCACAGTATGGTCCCCAGGTACCTATGTAACTACTTTAACTTGGTCCGGGATAACCATAACTATTCCACTACAATGAGTGAAACTAACGTTGTTCCTTTTAGATTTAAAAGTGGTTTGGGGTAAGAAACTGTTTTATACTCATCTGCCATTCTTTGGAATAGTCTTCCAAAGAATTTGAAACTTATAACCTCAGTAGGTAGTTTCAAGTTCTCACTGAAAAAAGTGCTAAATAGTAGCATGTCTCAAAAGTGAGTCGTAAGATTATAGTACGTGACTGAGAAGGAAATAGATAGCATATGGTCTGCCTTTTGGTGCCTGTTGTTTATCATATTGTGAATGGCTTGTATATATTAGGAATTTATTGTTTTATATATTTAGGCTGTGTGAGAGGAGGGAGATGTCCTTTCCATAGTTGTTCATTAGGAAAAGGAATTGTACTAATTATCTCATGTTATGAAACAAACAACAATTTTGTCTGTCGTTGTCTGTTGCCCCCTTCCCTCTTCAAAAAGGACCACAATGGAAATAAGCTTAAGCTTTATTGTGTTATCCTTGATGATTTTCTTAAATTGTATGTGAAGGTGTCACTGGCTGGAGTGCCCTTATGTACAGTGGGGCAAAAAAGTATTTAGTCAGCCACCATTTGTGCAAGTTCTCCCACTTAAAAAGATGAGAGAGTCATGTCATTTTCATCATAGGCACACTTCAACTATGACAGACAAAAGGAGAAAAAAAATAAAAAAAATCATATTGTAGGATTTTTAATGAATTTATTTGCAAATTATGGTGGAAAATAAGTATTCGGTCAATAACAAAAGTTTATCTCAATACTTTGTTATATACCCTTTGTTGGCAATGACAGAGGTCAAACGTTTTCTGTAAGTCTTCACAAGGTTTTCACACACTGTTGCTGGTATTTTGGCCCATTCCTCCATGCAGATCTCCTCTAGAGCAGTGATGTTTTGGGGCTGTTGCTGGGCAACACGGACTTTCAACTCCCTCCAAAGATTTTCTATTGGGTTGAGATCTGGAGACTGGCTAGGCCACTCCAGGACCTTGAAATGCTTCTTACGAAGCCACTCCTTCGTTGTCCGGGCGGTGTGTTTTGGATCATTGTCATGCTGAAAGACCCAGTCATCTTCAATGCCCTTGCTGATGGAAGGAGGTTTTCAGTCAAAATCTCACGATACCTGGCCCCATTCATTCTTTCCTTTACACGGATCAGTCGTCCTGGTCCCTTTGCAGAAAAACAGCCCCAAAGCATGATGTTTTCGACCCCCATGCTTCACAGTAGGCATGGTGTTCTTTGGATGCAACTCAGCATTCTTTGTCCTCCAAACACAACGAGTTGAGTTTTTACCAAAAAGTTATATTTTGGTTTCATCTGACCATATGACATTCTCCCAATCTTCTTCTGGATCATCCACATGCTCTCTAGCAAACTTCAGACGGGCCTGGATATGTACTGGCTTAAGCAGGGGGACACGTCTGGCACTGCAGGATTTGAGTCCCTGGCGGCGTAGTGTGTTACTGATGGTAGGCTTTGTTACTTTGGTCCCAGCTCTCTGCAGGTCATTCACTAAGTCCCCCCGTGTGGTTCTGGGATTTTTGCTCACCGTTCTTGTGATCATTTTGACCCCACGGGGTGAGATCTTGCGTGGAGCCCCAGATCGAGGGAGATTATCAGTGGTCTTGTATGTCTTCCATTTTCTAATAATTGCTCCCACAGTTGATTTCTTCAAACCAAGCTGCTTACCTATTGCAGATTCAAGCTTCCCAGCCTGGTGCAGGTCTACAATTTTGTTTCTGGTGTCCTTTGACAGCTCTTTGGTCTTGGCCATAGTGGAGTTTGGAGTGTGACTGTTTGAGGTTGTGGACAGGTGTCTTTTATACTGATAACAAGTTCAAACAGATGACATTAATACAGGAAACGAGTGGAGGACAGAGGAGCCTCTTAAAGAAGAAGTTACAGGTCTGTGAGAGCCAGAAATCTTGCTTGTTTGTAGGTGACCAAATACTTATTTTCCACCATAATTTGCAAATAAATTCATTAAAAATCCTACAATGTGATTTTCTGGAGAAAAAAAATCTAATTTTGTCTATCATAGTTGAAGTGTACCTATGATGCAAATTACAGGCCTCTCTCATCTTTTTAAGTGGGAGAACTTGCACAATTGGTTGCTGACTAAATCATTTTTTGGCCCCACTATATGTACTTTAAAAATGGTCTAATAAATTCAATCCATCAATTCAAGAGAAAATAGCCTAATTAATTAAAAAAGCATCTAATTAACAATGATTTCATTTTCAGTTATCGCTGCAACTTGCCCAACTATTGAATTTTTCACAACTGCCACCATTTTGACAACAAAACATTGAAAATAAATACATATTGACATAGAAAAAAAAAGTGTAAAAAAATAAATAAAGGATATTGCATACTGAAACCCTCATATTAAACACCAATGATATTCACTAAGTTGATGGTTTATATTTAGGATAATGTTTTACAGCTTTTTCGCACCAAAAAAAGTGTCAAGGTTAGCCAGTTTGGATTTGGCTTCACTCCTATCACAACACATCAAGAGAAATAAGTCATTGACAGAAACAACTTGATGTTACTAGATGCTACTGCACTGTTGGAGTTAGAAACACAATCATTTCGTAACACCCAAAATAACATCTGCTAAACACGTGTATGTGACTAATAAAATTTGATTTGATTTGATTTGACTTGGGAACTAGGCCCACCCACTGGGGATCTAGGCCCAGCCAATCAGAATGAGTTTCTCCCCACAGAAAGGGGTTTATTACAGACATAAATACTCCTCAGTTTCATCAGCTGTCCAGGTGGCTGGTCTCAGACGATCCGGAAAGTGAAGAAGCCAGATGTGGAGGTCCTGGGCTGGCTTGGTTACATGTGGTTGTGAGGCCAGTTGGACGTACTGCCAAATTCTCTAAAATGACGTTGGAGGCGGCATATGATAACTTGAGACATCGAAACTTGAGACATCAGTGGCATTGTGTTGTATGACAAAACTGCACATTTTAGAGTGGCCTTTTATTGTCCCCAGCACAAGGTGCACCTGTGTAATTATCATGCTGTTTAATCAGCTTCTTGATATGCCACACCTTTCAGGTGGATGGATTATCTTGGCAAAGGAGGAATGCTTCCTAACAGGGATGTAAACAAATTTGTGCACAACATTTTTGAGAAATAAGCTTTTTGTGCGTATATGGAAAATGTCTGGGATCTTTTATTTCAGCTCATGAAACATGGGAATGACGGACTGTTGTTTCTCTTTGCTAATTTGAGCTGTTCTTGCCATTATATGGACTTGGTCTTTTACCAAATAGTGCTATCTTCTGTACACTACCCGTACCTTGTCACAACACAACTGATTGGCTCAAAAAGCATTAAGAAATTCCACAAAATTAACTTTTAACAAGGCACACCTGTTAATTGAAATGCATTCCATGAAGCTGGTTGAGAGAATGCCAAGAGTGTGCAAAGCTGTCATCAAGGCAAAGGTTGGCTATCTAAAATCTAAAATATATTTTTATTTGTTTAACACTTTTTTGGTTACTACATGATTCCATATGTGTTATTTCATTGATTTGATGTCTTCACTATTATTCTACAATGTAGAAAATTGTACAAAAAAGAAAAACCCTTGAATGAATAGGTGTGTCAAAACTTTTGACTGGTACTGTATAGTGTACTTATTTTATTCTCTCACTTCCTTGGCTGCTCTCTCAAGAACCTCAAGTGGGGCTTGTTTTATATTTGTATACATGATGTCTGCTCTGAAACAATAAAAATGCTCTATCTTGAGTAAATATAAATTACACATTGTACCAATACTATACATATAAAAAAAAAAAAAATGACGAAATGTAATCATAAATTGTATGGGATATGGTGGCCATAGGCTCAATTTACCCCATGGGCAATGGCTCAACTTAATCCAAGACAAACATTTTGACTATATTAGCCCACACAGCTACAACGATGTACTTTCATGTTATGTTAATGACCTCATACTGTAGCTTACCTGTCTACTTTGGTTTAGATACAAGCATCATGAAACCTATAACACAATACATTCATTTGACTTTGTGAAAATCATTTTTTTTGTTTTCAGATATCAACCTCAAATAAAATATTTCAACTCACAATACCATGCATGTTTGGAATCCTCGGGTCTTCAGTATTCTACTGTAAGTAAACTAGCGTGTTGGCTACCTGTGTTGTTTTCTGTCACTAGAAGGGGAGGTTGTTTTCCCACGTTGGTTTTGTCCTTGCTGAAAGAGAGGGAAGGAGATGCTCTTGAACAAACCGTCCTCAGCCGACTCCTCCAGCCTCAGTTGAGGGATCAGGTGTCCGAAGGACATGATGTTTATCACAACACCTGCGCACCGTATTTACAACGTATAGCCACTGATAAAGAGGGCGCACTTCGAGAGACAAGCCTACAACACTATAAATAACTAATAAAACGAGTGCTGGTGCTTCTGTCGCTCTTATAATGTGGTCTCCATCGCCCCCAGATCCTTGTCATAGCTCCTAAACGCTTTACTGCCGCTGAAAAGTATAATGTGGATGCTGAGGTGCAGTTGGTGCCAAGCGTCTCACAAATCGCTTAACTCTGGAGTCGCGTGAGCCAAACGATGGGACAGAATCATTGTGGAGGACCGCGCGCAACTGGGCAGAGTGAGCATGCGTCGTTTGTTAATGGATCTAATGAAGCCCTCTTTACGATTCAGTGGACAGTTTCAAATATGTTGATTTCATTAGAAGTTAGGAAATTAAAATGCATGTTTATGTAAACCATTATTATTTGCCTGACCTGATGCTGCCTGTCACCCCAAACTTCACATATGTCACGTCCTGACCCTGACCATAGAGAGCCCTTGTTTCTCTAAGGTGGAGTAGGTCAGGGTGTGACTAGGGGGTAGTCTAGTTTAATATTTCTATGTGAGGTCTAGTTTAATTTTCATAGGTTGGTGATTTGTATGATTCCCAATTAGAGGCAGCTGGTAATCGTTGTCTCTAATTGGGGATCATATTTAAGTAGATGTTGTTCCCACCTGTGTTTGTGGGATAATATTTTGTGTTTCACGTGTCTTTATTGTTTTGTTGTGCGGCTCACTTAATTCAATAAATAAGATATGGAACCCAGATCACGCTGCATGTTGGTCAGAGTATGCTTCCAACGACAAATGTGACAACATAAGATAGGCTATCACAGACTTTCCTTTATGTTTCGACCTGAGCTCCAGCCAATGACTGGTAATACATCCGGATCCCTTCAAGTTAAATGCTTCTCACCCACTATGTTTCTATCATGGTGATGAATGTGGGATTTGGCTAGAAAACATACCTCAATCCAGTGATGGAAGATGCAAAGTCAAGAAGATTAAAATTGGCTTTTTTTGTTCCTCTTGCTAGGCTAGCTAATTCTAAAGCCATCTATTGGATTCCACAACACTTTCAGAAGCTACTCACTCCAACACGTTGCATTTTCATTGAATCCAATGGGCTGCTTTAGGACCTTTTTTCAGGTTGTGTGTTGTTTATATGTCCAGCAGTAGAGTCTAGCTCTCACCCATCCCCACCCTTTCTCCCCCTCAATTGAGAGATTGCTATCACCTCCAGCTCCTGGATTCAGCCAATCTGACAGTCTAAATTCACTTCACTCCTGTGCACGATGCTGTCTCTTCAGGCCCTGAATGGCTAGCCAGCATGGCATACGCTCTCCAAGGGTATACGTTTGGCCTGTACCCGTAAAGTTTTTTGTCCAGTTTGTGAGCATGGGTGGTTTTACAGATCTAGGATCTTAATTTGACCCCGTTTGCTACAGCAGGAAAATAATGCTGCAGCAACAGGAAATGTGAATTATTATGTCGATTATAATAAATGGTCTGACATTTCAAAGTGGAAATGACAAACATCAGAAGGCTTTTTAAACCTCAAATATACTAGACATTCTACATTTTCTGCATTGCAGGAAAGTTATCCTGCAACAGGGTGAACAAATTAAGATCCTACATCTGTACATGCATGGGATGCATGACCACAAATCTGCTTATTCCCCTCTGGTCACTGACCAGCAAACACAGAGAGCCAGGTCTCTCTCTTTCAGTACTGGACCCAGAATCAACCCCTGCGGTACCCCACATGACATACAGTTGAAGTCGGAAGTTTACATACACTTAGGTTGAAGTCATTAAAACTTGTTTTTCAACCACTCCACAAATTTCTTGTAAACAAACTATAGTTTTGGCAAGTCGGCTAAAACATCTGCTTTGTGCATGACACAAGTCATTTTTCCAACAATTGTTTACAGACAGATTATTTCACTTATAACTCCATGTATCACAATTCCAGTGGGTCAGAAGTTTACATACACTAAGTTAACTGTGCCTTTAAACAGCTTAGAAAATTCCAGAAAATTATATCATTGCTTTAAAAGCTTCTGATAGGCTAATTGACATCATTTGAGTCAGTTGGAGGTGTACCTGTGGATGTATTTCAAGGCCTACGTTAAAACTCAGTGCCTCTTCGCTTGACATCATGGGAAAATCAAAAGAAATCAGCCAAGACCTTCACAAGTCTGGTTCATCCTTGGGAGCAATTTCCAAACTCCTGAATGTACCACGTTCATCTGCACAAACAACTGTACACAAGTATAAACACCATGGGACCACGCAGCAGTCACACCGCTCAGGAAGGAGACACATTCTGTCTCCCAGAGATTAACGTACTTTGGTGCGAAAAGTGCAAATCAATCCCAGAACAACAGCAAAGGACCTTGTGATGATGCTGGAGGAAACATGTACGAAAGTATCTATAGCCACAGTAAAACGAGTCCTATATCGACATAACCTGAAAGGTCACTCAGCAAGGAAGAAGCCACTGCTCCATAACCACCATACAAAAGCCTGACAACGGTTTGCATCTGCACATGGGGACAAAGATTGTACTTTTTGGAGAAATGTCCTCTGGTCTGATGAAACAAAAATAGAACTGTACCGAACTGGCCGTAATGACCATCGTTATGTTTGGAGGACAACACAGGAGGCTTGCAAGCCAAAGAACACCATCCCTGGGGTGGCAGCATCATGTTATGGGGGTGTTTTGCTGCAGGAGGGACTAGTGCACTTCACAAAATAGATGGCTTCATGATGGAGGAAAATTATGTGGATATATTGAAGCAACATCTCAAGACATCAGTTAAAGCTTGGTTGCAAGTGGGTTTTCCAAATGGACAATGACCCCAAGCATACTTCCAACGTTGTGGCAAAATGGCTTAAGGACAACAAAGTCAAGGTATTGGAGTGGCCATCACAAAGCCCTGACCTCTCCCTGTAGAACATTTGTGTGCAGAACTGAAAAAGCGTGTGCGAGCAAGGAGGTCTACAAACCTGACTCAGTTACACCAGCTCTATCAGGAGGAATGGGCCAAAATTCACCCAACTTATTGTGGGAAGCTTGTGGAAGGCTACCTAAAACATTTGACCCAAGTTAAACAATTTTATGGCAATGCTACCAAATACAAATTGAGTGTATGTAAACTTCTGACCCACTGGGAATGTGATGAAAGAAATAAAAGCTGTTATAAATAATTATCTCTACAAATATTCTGACATTTCACATTCTTAAAATAAAGTGGTGATCCTAACTGACCTAAGAAAGGGAATTTTTACTCTGATTAAATGTCAGGAATTTGAAAAACTGAGTTTAAATGTATTTGGCTAAGGTGTATGTAAACTTCCGACTTCAACTGTATGTTGTCTGCCCATATGTCATAGACTAGCCTATGGTTAAAGAATTGAAGACTTCTCATTCAGAATTCTTTAGACTGTAGCTAGTAGACTAATCCTCAAAGCTCTGCTGATTTGTGTAGTTTTCCTGAGGAGTCTCAGCTCAATTACCTTACGGTGGGCTTCCTAGTCATCACTTGTATTCAATTAGCTCTCCTCTATTGAACTGCATGGAGTCAGCTTAGCATCTGTCAAATACATGTCTTAAGGGCCAAGAATAATTGTATTTTGAAACCACATGGCATGCCAATTTGGACTAGGCCTACTCTTACTTTTCTGCACTCTGCCTCCATGAAGATATATTACTAATTGCTTTAATTTACAATTAGGCCACCCAAACAATGTTTTTTAGTTGTTTTACTTCATAAATATTAATGTAACAGGTGCTCTACTTTCTTATTTAGCATCAATCAGGTTTAGTGAATTCATTAGAATCTCCAAGATTGAACCTAACGCCAATGGCTTAACTAAAACGCATTTATGTTTGAACAATTTCTCCGAAAAGTCACATGGGCAATCCTTCTGCCCAAAATAACATATTGACCAGCAGTTCTAGGGAAACAAAACATTTGTAACTATAAAAGATTCCACAATATTGTGCCCTTTATACACAGGTCAAAAGGAAGGTTGGCCACCCAAAAAAGCCATAGAGAAGGACGAATGAGGAAGAGATAAGGCAGGAACCACCTGGAATAAGGTCATGACAATTACCCAGAACCAAGTTAGCTGGAGATGCACCATTGATGCCCATTTCTCCACTATGATCTAAAAGGAATGAGTCAAGTAAGTATCTTTCTTTTAGCACTGTGAGCAGGGCAGTATCAAGAAGAAAAGTATCAAGAAGTAAATTGTGAGCAATTGAATGTCTTCAGACTGGAATGATGTCTGCACAGTTCATCTGGATGAAGGGGGAGTCGGGGACTCTTGATTTAAAAAGGGAATTATAATGCCAAATGGATGTTAAAAATAGCATCCTATTAACCTCTCCATTTGACTTTATGGCAGCGCTGTAATTAGTGTAGTCGTCAGACAGTGAAATGTGCTTTAGATGCGAGTCACAGTACAATACCCATTATCCACTGAGAGTCACTGAGAGAACTGAGAGGCAGACAGACATCGTTAAAAGTGTACGATGTGTGTGTTAAGTTTGACTCAACCTTCAGACAAATCTATCAATTGCTCAATAGTATCTTTCACCAGCCTTTTGGCTTTTATACAGAGTTCAAACTCCGGCAAGAGAGGCATTGTGTCCTATACAGCAGCAGTTGCCATTTTAGATGGAAATCAATGGGCAGATGGTTACCAATTGTAATTTATGCAGAAGATATTCTTGTCCAGAGAGATACATGACCATGATAGTTGCATGTGGGTTGTCAAAATATATGTGAGTGCCCAGTGGGTACATACTACATTACTTTAGGCCTACAGTACTAGTGATGGGTCGTTCGCAAACGAGTCGGCTCTAAGAGCCGTTGTAGGTGAACGTTGGGAACCGGCTCGCACACCAGAAGAGCCAAATCTATTTATTAAAAAATAAAACAATTAAGATATGAATAATCAAAAGATTTAAATGAATGGAATTAACTAATTTAAGGAACATATGGATGCTGTTTGACGAGAGAGCAACTGGGGATACAGCACGAAGGAATCCCTCAGCAGATGCCATAATGGAGGTTCGATCCTATTTGGAGGAGCCCCTCCAAGATCTGCAGAACCTCTGAGCTGGTGGAAGAACAAGGCCTCTGTCTACCCACAGCTTACTAAAGCCATGACAGGGAGACTCTGCATAGTGGCCACATCCATTCCCTATGAGAGGCTCTTCTCGAAAACTGGACAAATAATTACTGAGAGAAGAAACCGCATCAGCCCCTCGAAAGTGAGGCAGCTTGCATTTCTGAATGCAAATCTCTCATAAAAGCAAAATATGGTCAGCATTGCTGTGTGCTGCTGGTTATAACATAGCAATTAAGAAGAAAGAGAGAGAAGAGGGACCAGTTTAATGTTTTAAGATGAATGCTGCAGTTTTACACATTGTTATTTATTTTATTTGATATGGTGCAATGTTCTATTATTATGTTGTTCAGATTGTATTCGTTTTGAATTGTTACATTTATATGCACTTTGTTTATAACCATTTAAAAAGTTATACTGTAAATGCACATGTGTAATAGCATCCCTCTTTTTTACATTTATTTCAATTTGTGGGATGCTGCAGTTTTGCAAATTGTTATTTATTTTTCTTTGATATGGTTCAATATTCTATTATGCTGTTCAGATTGTATTTGTTTTGAATGGTTAGATATATATGCACTTTGTTTATATACATTAAAAAGTTATACTTTGAATGCAAATGTTTAATACACTGTGGTTATTAAGGTAGAGTATGATTTCATTTAATAATTTAATTTGAATTGTTTTAACACCAATCATAGTCAAACTATCACAAACTGTTTGACTTGAAAAAATACATATATTTTTTAAGATCCGTTTGGGAGCCAAAAGAGACGGCTCTTTTTTGTGAGCTGAGCCGAACGAGCCGGCTCACTGAAAAGAGCCGTAATGCCCATCACTACGCAGTACCAGTCAAAAGTTCGGACACACCTACTCATTCCAAGGTTTTTCTTTATTTTTACTATTTTCTACATTGTAGAATAATAGTTAAGACATCAAAATGATGAAATAACACATATGGAATCCTGTAGTAGCCAAAAAAATGTTAAACAAATCAAGATATATTTTAGATTTTAGATTCTTCAAAGTAGCCACCCTTTGCCTTGTTGACAGCTTTGCACAATCTTGACATTCTCCCAACCAGCTTCATGGAATGTATTTCAATTAACAGGTGTGCCTTGTTAAAAGTTAATTTGTGTAATTTCTTAATGCTTTTTGAGCCAATCAGTTGTGTTGTGACAAGATAGGGGTGTTATACAGAAGATAGACCTATTTGGTAAAAGACCATGTCCCTATTATGGCTAGAACAGCTCAAATTAGCAAATAGAAACGACTGTTCATCAGTACATTATGACATGAAGGTCAATCAACACGGAAAATTTGAAGAACTTTGAAAGTTTCTTCAAATCAAATCAAATTGTATTTGTCACATACACATGGTTAGCAGATGTTAATGCGAGTGTAGCGAAATGCTTGTGCTTCTAGTTCCGACAATGCAGTAATAACAAGTAATCTAACTAACAATTCCAAAACTACTGTCTTGTACACAGTGTAAGGGGATAAAGAATATGTAGATAAGGATATATGAATGAGTGATGGTACAGAGCAGCATAGGCAAGATACAGTAGATGGTATCGAGTACAGTATATACATATGAGATGAGTATGTAAACAAAGTGGCATAGTTAAAGTGGCTAGTGATACATGTATTACATAAGGATACAGTCGATGATATAGAGTACAGTATATACGTATGCATATGAGATGAATAATGTAGGGTAAGTAAATTTACATAAGGTAGCATTGTTTAAAGTGGCTAGTGATATATTTACATAATTTCCCATCAATTCCCATTATTAAAGTGGCTGGAGTTGAGTCAGTGTCAGTGTGTTGGCAGCAGCCACTCAATGTTAGTGGTGGCTGTTTAACAGTCTGATGGCCTTGAGATAGAAGCTGTTTTTCAGTCTCTCGGTCCCAGCTTGATGCACCTGTACTGACCTCGCCTTCTGGATGATAGCGGGGTGAACAGGCAGTGGCTCGGGTGGTTGATGTCCTTGATGATCTTTATGGCCTTCCTGTGACATCGGGTGGTATAGGTGTCCTGGAGGGCAGGTAGTTTGCCCCCGGTGATGCGTTGTGCAGACCTCACTACCCTCTGGAGAGCCTTACGGTTGAGGGCGGAGCAGTTGCCGTACCAGGCGGTGATACAGCCCGCCAGGATGCTCTCGATTGTGCATCTGTAGAAGTTTGTGAGTGCTTTTGGTGACAAGCCGAATTTCTTCAGCCTCCTGAGGTTGAAGAGGCGCTGCTGCGCCTTCTTCACAATGCTGTCTGTGTGAGTGGACCAATTCAGTTTGTCTGTGATGTGTATGCCGAGGAACTTAAAACTTGCTACCCTCTCCACTACTGTTCCATCGATGTGGATAGGGGGGTGTTCCCTCTGCTGTTTCCTGAAGTCCACAATCATCTCATTAGTTTTGTTGACGTTGAGTGTGAGGTTATTTTCCTGACACCACACTCCGAGGGCCCTCACCTCCTCCCTGTAGGCCGTCTCGTCGTTGTTGGTAATCAAGCCTACCACTGTTGTGTCGTCCGCAAACTTGATGATTGAGTTGGAGGCGTGCGTGGCCACGCAGTCGTGGGTGAACAGGGAGTACAAAAGCAGTAGCAAAAACCGTCAAGCACTATGATGAAACTGGCTCTCATGAGGACCGCCACAGGAATGGAAGACCCAGAGTTACCTCTGCTGCAGAGGATAAGTTCATTAGAGTTACCAGCCTCAGAAATTGCAGCCCAAATAAATGCTTCACAGAGTTCAAGTAACAGACACATCTCAACATCAACTGTTCAGAGGATACTGCGGGAATCAGGCCTTCCTGGTCAAATAGCTAAAAAGAAACCACTACTAAAGGACACCAATAATAAGAAGAGACTTGCTTGGGCCAAGAAACACCAGCAATGGACATTAGAGGGGTGGAAATCTGTCCTTTGATTTGATGAGTCCAAATTTGACATTTTTGGATCCAACCACTGTGTCTTTGTGAGACGCAGTGTAGGTGAACGGATGATCTCTGCATGTGTGGTTCCCACCGTGAAGCATGGAGGAGTAGTGACGTTGCTTTGCTGGTGACACTGTCAGTGATTTATTTTGATTTCACGGCACACATAACCAGCATGGCTACCACAGTATTCTGCAGTGATACACCATCCCATCTGGTTTACGGTTAGTGGTACTATAATTTGTTTTTCAACAGGACAATGACCCAACACACCTCCAGGATGTGTAAGGGCTATTTGACCAAGAAGGAGAGTGATGCATCAGATGACCTGGCCTTCACAATCACCTGACCTCAACACCATTTATTATTTTTATATTTAAGTCAGTTAAGAACACATTCTTATTTTCAATGACGGCCTAGGAACAGTGGGTTAACTGCCTTGTTCAGGGGCAGAATGACAGTTTAACTTGTCAGCTTGGGGATTCAATCTTGCAAACTTTCGGTTACTAGTCCAACACTCTAACCACTAGGCTACCTTTTATCCCAAGATGGTTTGGGAAGAGTTGGACTGTAGAGTGAAGGAAAAGCAGCCAACAAGAGCTCAGCATATATGGAAACTCAATCAAGACTCCATCATTCCTGGTGAAGCTGGTTAAGAGAATGCCAAGAGTGTGCAAAGCTGTCATCAAGGCAAAGGGTGGCTACTTTGAAGAATCTCAACTATAACATATATTTTGATTTGTTTAACACTTTTTTGTTTACTACATGATTCCATATGTGTTATTTAATAGTTTTGATGTCTTCACTATTGTTCTACAATGTAGAACCTCATAATAATAAAAACTCTTGAATGAATAGGTGTCCAAACTTTTGACTATCGTCCTAATCTTATCAATGCCATTTTTATTAAAGTACTCCAGTTGTTGCATTATCAGCATCCTTTCAGCAATTGTGTGAATCAGTACTGATAAAGCAGTTCCTTTGTAAACTGACATTCATATATAACCATTGGTGGACAGTGACACATGCATTTCTTCTGTATCGTTAGCTCGGTTTCCATCCAATTTGTGACAGATTTTCATGTGAATATTCTAAAATATGCTTAAAACAATATGCACATTTTCCCACTAGATGTTTCCAGCAAACTGACTTTTTGTGGATAAAAGGCTGTGCCTGATGACAAAAGGCGCATACAAATAACTTTTACAGTTAAATTCCCAGTTTTGGGGAAAAGTACAAATGGTCATACTTGAGTAAAAGTAAAGATACCTTAATAGAAAATGACTCAAGTAAAAGTCACCCAGTAAAATACTACTTGAGTAAAAGTCTAAAAGTATTTGATTTTAAATATACCCAAGTATCAAAAGTAAATGGAATTGCTAAAATGTACTTACATTTACTTTACGTAAGTAAATATCACATCAAATTCCTTATATTAAGCAAAACAGACTGCTCAATGTTATTCTTTTTTTTAATGACGGATAGCCAGGGGCACACTCCAACATAATTTACAAACAAAGCATTTGTGTTTAGTGAGTCTGCCAGATCAGATGCAATAGGGATGACCAGGGATGTTCTCTTGATAAGTGTGTTGGACAATTTTTCAGTCAAAATGTAACAAGTACTTTTGGGTGTCAAGGAAGATGTATAGAGTAAAAAGTACTTTATTTTCTTTTGGAATGTAGTGAAGTAAATAAACGTAGCCAAAAACATAAATAGTAAAGTAAAGTACAGATACCCCCCCCCCCCCCCAAAAAAAATAAAAAAATAAGTAAAAATACTTTACACCAATGTAAATTCCCATGTAGGCTACCGAATGAAAAATATAAGTTTAATGTGTTTCATCGCATTTTCAACTCTACTGATGGTTTTGAAACAAAAACTGTTGCGTTCTATAGCAAATGTGCACACTCTTCTCTTGGCTGATGCGCTCTAGCAAACATTTAGCAGGTACTGTGCGGGTAGGCTACCTATATTATGAGATGAATATGGATAAGAGCGATAGGTCTATTATTTGTATTTGTCAAAGACACTTGATATTTATTGGAAAGGTGCATCAAGCTCATCACCTTGCACATTTCCCAACCTGTGAAGTTAATAATAATTTATTTAATCTGTAGCCTGATAAACTGCATGCTTTCCCAAGTGGTAGTGGGAGGACCACACATTATCATCACGTGACTCCAACTTGTTTAACTACAAATATTTGTCTATTTATTGAGGCTACCAGACAGCCATTTTCATTATTTTACCAGACAGCCCTTTTCATTATTTTACCAGACAGCCCTGCTCATTATTTTACCAGACAGCCCTGCTCATTATTTTACCAGACAGCCCTGTTCATTATTTTACCAGACAGCCCTGTTCATTATTTTACCAGACAGCCCTGTTCATTATTTTACCAGACAGCCCTTTTCATTATTTTGTCTAAAACACATTTTGATTATGTAATTGTAAAATAGGGACCTTGTATCAGTCATAAGGGCATGACATCAGCAGAAGGCAAGGCAGGTTGACATGCTCAGAGTGTACATTTATTTATTTATTTCACTAATCTACTGACCGAACGCAAGAGGTGGCTAACAACAGACTCCATCCTATGCTAGCTTGCTACCGGTTGGCTTGGCTAGCTGTCTAAATCGCCGTGACCCTAAACCAACCTCTCCACTCACTGGACCCTTTTGATCACTCGACTAAGCATGCCTCTCCTTAATGTCAATATGTCTTGTCCATTGCTGTTCTGGTTAGTGTTTATTGGCTTATTTCACTGTAGAGCCTCTAGTCCTGCTCACTATACCTTATCCAACCTATTAGTTCCACCACCCACACATGCAATGACATCTCCTGGTTTCAATGATGTTTCTAGAGACAATATCTCTCTCTTCATCACTCAATACCTAGGTTTACCTCCACTGTATTCACATCCTACCTTACCTTTGTCTGTACATTATACCTTGATGCTATTTTATCGCCCCCAGAAACCTCCTTTTACTCTCTGTTCCAGACGTTCTAGACGACCAATTCTTATTGCTTTTAGTCGCACCCTTATTCTACTCCTCCTATGTTCCTCTGGCGATGTAGAGGTGAATCCAGGCCCTGCAGTGCCTAGCTCCACTCCTATTCCCCAGGCGCTCTCTTTTGACGACTTCTGTAACCGTAATAGCCTTGGTTTCATGCATGTTAACATTAGAAGCCTCCTCCCTAAGTTTGTTCTATTCACTGCTTTAGCACACTCTGCCAACCCGGATGTTCTAGCTGTGTCTGAATCCTGGCTTAGGAAGACCACCAAAAATTCAGACATTTTAATTCCAAACTACAACATTTTCAGACAAGATAGAACTGCCAAAGGGGGCGGTGTTGCAATTTACTGCAAAGATAGCCTGCAGAGTTCTGTCCTACTATCCAGGTCTGTACCCAAACAATTTGAACTTCTACTTTTAAAAATCCACCTTTCTAAAAACAAGTCTCTCACCGTTGCCGCCTGCTATAGACCACCCTCTGCCCCCAGCTGTGCTCTGGACACCATATGTGAACTGATTGCCCCCCATCTATCTTCAGAGCTCGTGCTGCTAGGCGACCTAAACTGGAACATGCTTAACACCCCAGCCATCCTACAATCTAAACTTGATGCCCTCAATCTCACACAAATTATCAATGAACCTACCAGGTACCTCCCCAAAGCCTTAAACACGGGCACCCTCATAGATATCATCCTAACCAACTTCCCCTCTAAATACACCTCTGCTGTCTTCAACCAAGATCTCAGCGATCACTGCCTCATTGCCTGCATCCGTAATGGGTCAGCGGTCAAACGACCTCCTCTCATCACTGTAAAACGCTCCCTGAAACACTTCAGCGAGCAGGCCTTTCTAATCGACCTGGCCGGGGTATCCTGGAAGGATATTGACCTCATCCCGTCAGTAGAGGATGCCTGGATATTTTTTTAAAATGCCTTCCTAACCATCTTAAATAAACATGCCCCATTCAAGAAATTTAGAACCAGGAACAGATATAGCCCTTGGTTCTCCCCAGACCTGACTGCCCTTAATCAACACAAAAACGTCTTATGGCGTTCTGCATTAGCATCGAACAGCCCCCGTGATATGCAGCTGTTCAGGGAAGCTAGAAACCATTATACACAGGCAGTTAGAAAAGCCAAGGCTAGCTTTTTCAAGCAGAAATTTGCTTCTTGCAACACTAACTCAAAAAAGTTCTGGGACACTGTAAAGTCCATGGAGAATAAGAACACCTCCTCCCAGCTGCCCACTGCACTGAAGATAGGAAACACTGTCACCACTGATAAATCCACCATAATTGAAAATTTCAATAAGCATTTTTCTACTGCTGGCCATGCTTTCCACCTGGCTACTCCTACCCCTGTCAACAGCACTGCACCCCCAACAGCAACTCGCCCAAGCCTTCCCCATTTCTCCTTCTCCCAAATCCATTCAGCTGATGTTCTGAAAGAGCTGCAAAATCTGGACCCCTACAAATCAGCCGGGCTAGACAATCTGGACCCTTTCTTTCTAAAATTATCTGCCGAAATTGTTGCCACCCCTATTACTAGCCTGTTCAACCTCTCTTTCGTGTCGTCTGAGATTCCCAAAGATTGGAAAGCAGCTGCGGTCATCCCCCTCTTCAAAGGGGGGGACACTCTTGACCCAAACTGCTACAGACCTATATCTATCCTACCATGCCTTTCTAAGGTCTTCGAAAGCCAAGTCAACAAACAGATTACCGACCATTTTGAATCTCACCATACCTTCTCTGCTATGCAATCTGGTTTCAGAGCTGGTCATGGGTGCACCTCAGCCACGCTCAAGGTCCTAAACGATATCTTAACCGCCATCGATAAGAAACATTACTGTGCAGCCGTATTCATTGATCTGGCCAAGGCTTTCGACTCTGTCAATCACCACATCCTCATCGGCAGACTCAACAGCCTTGGTTTCTCAAATGATTGCCTCGCCTGGTTCACCAACTACTTCTCTGATAGAGTTCAGTGTGTCAAATCTGAGGGTCTGTTGTCCGGACCTCTGGCAGTCTCTATGGGGGTGCCACAGGGTTCAATTCTTGGACCGACTCTCTTCTCTGTATACATCAATGAGGTCGCTCTTGCTGCTGGTGAGTCTCTGATCCACCTCTACGCAGACGACACCATTCTGTATACTTCCGGCCCTTCTTTGGACACTGTGTTAACAACCCTCCAGGCAAGCTTCAATGCCATACAACTCTCCTTCCGTGGCCTCCAATTGCTCTTAAATACAAGTAAAACTAAATGCATGCTCTTCAACCGATCACTACCTGCACCTACCCGCCTGTCCAACATCACTACTCTGGACGGCTCTGACTTAGAATACGTGGACAACTACAAATACTTAGGTGTCTGGTTAGACTGTAAACTCTCCTTCCAGACCCATATCAAACATCTCCAATCCAAAGTTAAATCTAGAATTGGCTTCCTATTTCGCAACAAAGCATCCTTCACTCATGCTGCCAAACATACCCTTGTAAAACTGACCATCCTACCAATCCTCGACTTTGGCGATGTAATTTACAAAATAGCCTCCAATACCCTACTCAACAAACTGGATGCAGTCTATCACAGTGCAATCCGTTTTGTCACCAAAGCCCCATACACTACCCACCATTGCGACCTGTACGCTCTCGTTGGCTGGCCCTCGCTTCATACTCGTCGCCAAACCCACTGGCTCCATGTCATCTACAAGACCCCGCTAGGTAAAGTCCCCCCTTATCTCAGCTCGCTGGTCACCATAGCATCTCCCACCTGTAGCACACGCTCCAGCAGGTATATCTCTCTAGTCACCCCCAAAACCAATTCTTTCTTTGGCCGCCTCTCTTTCCAGTTCTCTGCTGCCAATGACTGGAACGAACTACAAAAATCTCTGAAACTGGAAACACTTATCTCCCTCACTAGCTTTAAGCACCAACTGTCAGAGCAGCTCACAGATTACTGCACCTGTACATAGCCCACATATAATTTAGCCCTATCAACTACCTCTTTCCCAACTGTATTTAATTTATTTATTTATTTTGCTCCTTTGCACCCCATTATTTTTATTTCTACTTTGCACATTCTTCCATTGCAAAACTACCATTCCAGTGTTTTACTTGCTATATTGTATTTACCTTGCCACCAAGGCCTTTTTTTGCCTTTACCTCCCTTCTCACCTCATTTGCTCACATTGTATATAGACTTGTTTATACTTTATTATTGACTGTATGTTTGTTTTACTCCATGTGTAACTCTGTGTTGTTGTATCTGTCGAACTGCTTTGCTTTATCTTGGCCAGGTCGCAATTGTAAATGAGAACTTGTTCTCAACTTGCCTACCTGGTTAAATAAAGGTAAAATAAATAAAAATAAATAAATAAAATTTACTGGTGATCCAATGGTGAAAGCACAATATCATACAAAATATACAAGTAGATTGACCAAACATACAGAAGCGATAGCCCAAAAGAAATAGCCTTTGTTTAAGGCTTAACCTGTCCTATCTGAATGGACAGGTAGAGGGCAAGACAGTACAGTCTATCCTTGAGAAACTAAATCGGTCTAACAGGAGCTCAAACAGGTAAGCCTACATAATATAAGCACTTGGCCCCCAGGACCATACAAATGACCCAATTGGCAATTACAACCTATACACTGGTTCTACAATGTAAAATGCAATTTACACATACATTGTTACATTCGTGTTAATCAAACTTAATGATTATTAATGATATTTAAACACCATGCATATACGGAACAATAATTGTATCTTACTCTACGTTCTGACTCCAAAGGGTAGAGTGCAGGCCACGTAGTCTATTTCAATGCGCACTGAGGCAAGCGCGCTCCTTTTACGCACAACCAGAATGACAAAGACGTAGGACACAGACACACGGAACTCAAACATTACACAGAAAGTAGGACACAGACACACGGAACTCAAACATTACACAGAAAATATGAACAAAGGAAACCATACTTTCAATTAACTAAGCATAACTTCTACCTCATGAGTCTTGTGAACGTTCACGTGCACAGTAAACATCACGCCCTCTCAGAGGGCAATAAATGGTTGGCTAAATTAAAATTATCGTAGGCCTATCAAACATGAAACAGAAATGTCTACGTGTGGCAATAAACGGCATGGGGATGAAACGCTAGCAGCTATTGTAGTATTAGATGGAATATAGATTTACCACATAGGGCCTATGCATTTAAACGTGTGAAAGTAAGAGCAAACATTTCAACAAGAGAACAAAAGCAGAGCGCAAGTGAAGAGCCGCGTCTTCTCCACAGTAATAATTGGTTTTAAACAAATGCAAGCTTCATAAGTAAATTATAATTTTGAAGCAAGTACCAGTGGCCTATGCTAGTAATTGTTACCCGATTGCTGATGAGCTTGCAAAGTAAACAGTTCATATTCTTGATCAGGGGCAACTTTGGTTTTAGAAGTACATCTTTTTTTGTCCTATTGGATAAACACTCCAAACATCCTTCCTCACCGCTCAGAGGCGTCCGCATGGTCCCAAGCCACGTCGCGGCCATGTTTAGTATCACATTCCAATGATAAAACTGGGGTGGGACAAAAATGCAATTTCAGAATGTGGGCTGTCCCCAGTGTTCTCGATCACCAAATTTGTTTGGGAGCTGCATATTTATTTATTATGGCAATCCTTTCTTCCTATAATTCACTTTCGAGCTGCAACATTATTACCTAGGTGGACAATGTGTGACTGACAAAAAACACCACCAACGCAAAGAGACGTACATTTACAACACAAACACCACCCACAGTTGATTTAGACTACAGGATAAATTAGATAGGTCTAGTCTATACAGATCCACACAGTCCTGTAGCTGTACAGCAAATCAGCAATCTGTTCGCTAGATCATCACCCGACCTGTATTGATTGACAGTTTTCTAGTCCAATCAGAGTGTCAAGTGTGCGTTTTACTAGCCAATCTGTTCCAGTTTTTTTTTGCAAGAGCAATGCTGCCTCTGCTGTTAGAGTAATCCATGTATACTGTGCCACAAAATTAGTGACAAAACATTACAAAACCTGTCCAGGCTTCAAGTCAAGCCTCAAGTTATTCTATATCTCGTCTCAACTCATCAAATTTGTGACTTGAGTCAGACTTGGGTCCAAGTCATGTGACTAGAATACACAACTGCCAGAAGGAGCCTCAACCAAAGCTATTCATGGCTTCACTGTTTCTTTCCCGATTACCACCAACATACTGTATTCTAGATAGTCATGTGAGGATTTATTATAAACTGATAAAGTTAATTATTTTTATGCCTGATTTCTCAGTTTAATATGTGGATGGCTGTTATCGTATTAGGGTCCAGCAGCATCATCACAGGCGGGGTAGTTTTCACTGAGATCTTCAACCAACACCAGGGGGCACAATTCTATAACTGATGAACAAAAACATATTTTCGGTGCTCCGATAATGTCTACATACATTAACTTTCAAGATAAAGGAGAGACCAAAAGCCAAATAAGGTTTGATTACATTTTCTTATGGCAAAAATATCAGATTAAGATATTCCACACCAAGATAAAGACACAAGGACTAATCTTTATCATAGTTATGTTATAACCCATTAGAGTAACATTGTGTTTCCTATTCCTGTGTTAATCCTTATTGTATTCCACACTAGGACTAGAATCACCTTTCTAATGTTCAATTACATTTCTCTAAAATGAGACAATGACCAGTGCTTGTATTATTGATTTTCATACCAGATCATTTGATTGTGTGTGTGTTTACATGTGTTTGTGTATCCGAGGGGGTGTGTGTCATTACACATTGCTAATCATGTGGAATCAAAGGGCACAGAGAGTAGATATATGTGATGTGGGCTTTAAAAGCTGTCTCAATCTTGTTGGATATGTATGAGGTGCTCTGGAATTATGGCAATGTTTAAACAAATAGGATCAGCAACAAGCAGATGTCAGATAGTCTGATGTGATATGTAGCCTAAACAATCCCCATTGTATTGCTTTCATATCTACAGTAGTCACTTCATAGCTCTTTTACTTCAGGAATATGTTCCATAACCCTTGTTTGTCGTGATTTGTTAAGACATTTTGTATGATACCTGTGTTCCCGTGAAAAAATTATAAGTCACCATTTCTCTCTGGATCCGTTTGACATGTATACGTCCTCTTGGCAGTTCAATAAATTGTCAACATAGGAAGAAATTCGGAGGGAAAAAGATGAATGTCAGTTGTCATGAACTGGCACAAAGCCCGCAACAAAAAGGGAGACAACGTGGAGATCAGGAATAACAAAATATATTTATTAATTGAAGTAAACTAAATACAATTAACAATTGTGTGTAGTCAGTAGTGTGAGTGTTTGCATACATAAAGGTGATAATGGGGGAGTGTTGAAAGTTGCCAATGCAAACAAAATCTAAGAGTCTCCTCAATGAACGGGGAAGAGGTGCATTTATCCTGGGACACACCCCGGCCCAGGTGTGTCCCATGTCGCTGACGACCCTCCCAGCTCCGCCCGCCAACATCCTAATAAGGAAAACAAGCGCAAAGAGAAAGAATACGGCAGACAGAGTGGGAGGGTCGTCACATCCCACTCATAAAACCGGGGACCAACAAGGACCCAGGAACACAGTACCAGTCACACAAACAAATTCACCCAGCCCCTGCATCCCAAATTCATAATGGGGTACGTGTTCACACTTCCACTTGCCCTCAGACCTCAGCAACGTTTGCGCACAGGAAGCAACCTTTAAGAGGAAAGAAGAAAACGAGACTAGAAGGGAACAGACAGGAGCGACTGAACAGGACAAAACCAAACAAAATACACAATGGTCAGTCACGTAGACATTCAGGAGCGCACAAGCGAGCTTGTCAGCAACAAGCTCCAACAAAAAGAAAGCCTCAGGGTCCTTCTCATTACATTTTGGCAACATACGTAAGCTTCCAACAATATCAAATGTGTCCGGGGCACGGCCGAGAGAGGAGCGACCCCTAGGTAAATCTGGGTCACCTTCCCAGAGCAAACTCCCTTGAGAGCTTTCCTTCCCTAACCAACTGTAGCCACTCGTTGCAACTTGATTTTTGAACCCTCCAAATCCTGTTTAAATGCCAATTCCTTTTCATACTTTACATAATCATGCTCTAGTTGTAACAGAAGCAGTTCTTTCTGTTGTTCAAAAGACAGACTACTAGGGCTAACAGATTGGAAGGCCATTGTAATGAAACAGGGAAATGGCGAGTCCTCGGCAGAGGCTGCTCCAGTGGTAACTTCAAGAATACCACTCTCCATCAGATTGGCTTTCAATATCAACCTAACAGAATTTGATGTTTGTCACTAATTTCAATCTTGTAGAGTTCAGCGATCTTCAACAGCTGTTCTTTAGTACATATTTCTAACAGTTCCATTGATGGAAAGCGAATAAACTTGTCTACACAAAGACACCATAGTCAAAATAAAAATAATAAGTTTGCTCTTCCCCTCTGCTGAGCACACCAGGCCACTAGAGAAATGACAATCACACTGGGCACCACAGAAGAGTGATGAGACATATGGAGCTTCCACAAAACAGACAATAACTCAACCCTAGTCTTCTTGAGGATTTGCGGTGGGTAATTACGCACTGTAGCCCGCTGGAAAGGATATAAAAGAGGTGTATTTATCCTGGGACACACCCGGGCCCAGGTGTGTCCCATGTCTCTGACGACCCTCCCAGCTCCACCTGCCGACATCCTAATAAGGAAAACAAGAGCAAAGAGAAAGAATATGGCAGACAGAGTGGGAGGGTCGTCACCCAGTCAATATAAGGCTGACAGGTCAATAGATATCTCTGAACCTTACTGCAATAGGCATAAGTGTCACATCCAGGGGCCTGGAGATTAGCAGTTAGGCTGAAGCCTCTGCTACTGCTGTCGCTGGCCATTCTGTCACTGCGAAACTGGGGATCATGAGGCCTATTGGCAACACAGAGAAAGGTGCTCCCTACTGTAGCTCTCTCAACTAAGTCACCATGAGTCACCAGTATAATACCATTAAAATGTCATACAAATGAGAGGCAGCTGCTAGTGAAGGTCAGTTTCACTGCTTGTATTTGCCTTGATTGAAGCAAAGAAATGATATGCCGTATAACTTGTCATTGTATATTTTATTTGCAAATGAAATAGTAATAACTCAGAAGTAGTAAAAATATACATTTTTTTACTTGTAATATTTACATGGATTGAAAAGTAAAGAGTGGTTTAAATTTCCCTTAATGATGCCATGCTGAGCTGTCTGTCTGACATCCAGTCAAGGTCGTTACAGACAGAGCCAAACCCCCCAACCCCCAACCCTCACCCGTGACGAGCACAGCACACAAAGGTGCAAAGTACATGGATTTGGAAGAACCAAAATAGAAAACAAATGAAAAGCGTCATAAAACTTTCTGTAATATATATTTACAATCATGTTTTTTAGCCAAATACTGGTATACACTGACATCAAAGCAAAGCATTCCCCCTCATCTGCTCCATAGCTTTTGACATGCAGCTCTCTTTGCGTTCCTCCTTTCTGAGATGGACTTCCACCCCTCCCTTTTCAGAATGTCACAACAGATCATGTTCCCGTGCCAGAGGCTGTCCAAATACAGTCTGAGCGTCAATCTGTCATGCTGAACTGCTTATCCCCAAAACTGCTTTAAGAACACAAACGTATTGGCTACATGAGATTCATAGTCATATAATATAATGTAGGATAATCAGAATCATGAATCATTTCACTTACATTTGAATGATGATAACATTATAGTAGGGCTACTTTAAGACCCATTTTGTCGGTGTTGCAAATCTGGGGGTGGAGAAAAAGCCTAGTTTAAATTCCTGACTGCTCAGACGAAAGCCTATCAGGATTCATTTGGAGAAAACAGAGCAGGTTTGACAGCCCACAAAGCTGGCACAGATGTGGAAAAGCGACACGAGGGCTCCTAATCTGGGGAATTTTCCACCTGAGACCTTCAGTTCCTTGAAAGCAAATCAAAAAGTCAGAGGAATTAAAGACAAAGCATCTTATCCTCCACCGAGCTGCTCCTAAAGGCAGTGGAGGGAATTTAAATGGAGGAGCATAAAGTTCTGGCTCGATATCAATCTTGTTTTATGTCCCCTCCTCTCCCACTACTCGCTCACGTTCCCTTGAAAACTGTGAGAGCATTTGTTTTGAGAATGCTAAGACACATAGCACTGTTCATGTGTGTGTGTACTGTCTCCTGGGCTATGCAATGGTTCTTTTTATGCTCCCTTTGGTGGGGAGTGCCATCAGTCAGTCGTAATGCCCGCCAACCATCCATCAAATGTATTCTGAAGGAACAGAAATAACAAAGCTGACTGTTTCGGCTTTTGGTTCACTATGTACTCTATGTGTGTGTGTCTGTATTTATGTGCATTTGTGTGTCTGTTTCGCTGTGTTTGTGTGTGTGTGTGTGTGTGTGTGTGTGTGTGTGTGTGTGTGTGTGTGTGTGTGTGTCTGTGTTTCTATGTGTTTCTGTGTGTTTGTGTGTGTGTGTGTGTTTGTTTCTGGTTGTGTGTGTGATGGGAAGCTGTCAATATGTACTCTATGTGTGTGTGTCTGTATTTATGTTCATTTGTGTGTCTGTTTCGCTGTGTTTGTGTGTGTGTGTGTGTGTGTGTGTGTGTGTGTGTGTGTGTGTGTGTGTGTGTGTGTGTGTCTGTGTTTCTATGTGTTTCTGTGTGTTTGTGTGTGTGTGTGTGTTTGTTTCTGGTTGTGTGTGTGATGGGAAGCTGTCAATATGTACTCTATGTGTGTGTGTCTGTATTTATGTTCATTTGTGTGTCTGTTTCGCTGTGTTTGTGTGTGTGTGTGTGTGTGTGTGTGTGTGTGTGTGTGTGTGTGTGTGTGTGTGTGTGTGTCTGTGTTTCTATGTGTTTCTGTGTGTTTGTGTGTGTGTGTGTGTTTGTTTCTGGTTGTGTGTGTGATGGGAAGCTGTCAATACACAAAGAGACCGGTGCATGGCTATATTAAAAGACAGCTTTGCCAGGCAGATAGCATGCGAGCGACTTCCAGAGGCCTAGATGAGTATGGACGGGCATTGTTTGCTGCATGTGAAAGTGAATTGATTTCCATAATAGACATACAGTTGAAGTCGGAAGTTTACATACACTTAGCTTGGAATCATTAAAACTCATTTTTCAACCACTCCACAAATCTCTTGTTTACAAACTATAGTTTTGGCAAGTCGGTTAGGAAAGCTACTTTGTGCCTGACACAGGTAATTTTTCCAAAAATTCTTTACAGACAGATTATTTCATTTAGAATTCACTGTATGACAATTCCAGTGGGTCAGCAGTTTTCATACAATAAGTTGGCTGTGCCTTTAAACAGCTTGGAAAATTCCAGAAAATTATATCATGGCTTTAGAGCTTCTGATAGGCTAATTGACATAATTTGAGTCAATTGGAGATGTACCTGTGGATGTATTTCAAGGCCTCCATTAAAACTCAGTGCCTCTTTGCTTGACATCATGGGAAAATCAAAAGAAATCAGCCAAGACCTCAGAAAAAAACAAGTCTGGTTCAGCCTTGGGAGCAATTTCCAAATGCTTGAAGGTACCACATTCATCTGTACAAACAATTGTACGCAAGTAAAAACACCATGGGACCAGGCAGCCTCCATACTGCTCAGGAAGGAGATGCGTTCTGTGTCCTAGAGATGAATGTACTTTGGTATGAAAAATGCAAATCAATCCCAGAACAACAGCATAGGACCTTGTGAAGATGCTGTAGGAAACATGTACAAAAGTATCTAGAGCCACAGTAAAACGAGTCCTATATCGGCATAACCTGAAAGGCCGCTCAGCTCCAAAACCGCCATAAAAAAAAGCCAGACTAATGGGGACAAAGATCATACTTTTTGGAGAAATGTCCTGTTGAACAGTTTTGCCATAATGACCATCATTATGTTTGGAGGAAAAAGGGGGAGGCTTGCAAGCCAATGAACACCATCCCAACCGTGAAGCACGGTGGTGGCAGCATCATGTTGTAGGGGTGTTTTGCTGCAGAAGGGACTGGTGCACTTCACAAAATAGATGGCTTCATGAGGATGGAAAATCATGGGGATATATTGAAGCAGCATCTCAAGACATCAGTCAAGAAGTTAAAGCTTGGCTGCAAATGGATCTTCAAAATGGACAATGACCCCAAGCATGCTTCCAAAGTTGTGGCAAAATGGCTTAAGGACAACAAAGTCAAGGTATTTGAGTGGCCATAACAAAGCCCTGACCTCAATCCTGTAGAAAATGTGTGGGCAGAACTGAAAAAGTGTGAGTGAGCAAGGAGGCCTAAAAACCTGACTCAATTACACCACCTCTGTCAGGAGGAATGGGCCAAAATTCACCAACTTATTGTGGGAAGCTTGTGGAAGGCTACCTAAAACATTTGACCCAAGTTAAACAATTTAAAGGCAACGCTACCAAATACTAATTGAGTGTATGTAAACTTCTGACCTACTGGGAATGTGATGAAAGAAATAAAAGCTGAAATAAATAATTCTTTCTACAATTATTCTGACATTTTACATTCTTAAAATAAAGTGGTGATCCTAACTGACCTAAGACAGGGAATTTCTACTCTGATTAAATGTCAGTAATTCTGAAAAACTGAGTTTAAATGTATTTGTTTAAATGTATGTAAACTTCCAACTTCAACTGTATACTGCAAGTCACAGAAACTAATATAAACACTGCGTGTCTACACTGCAGTCTTTTCCATTCAGATAGGTTATGCCTAGCTGGTCCCACTATTCTTCTCCCTTGAATGAGTGGCTAACATGAGAATGTGTGGGTGTTGGTGTGGCCCTGAAGGCTTGTACCATTGTTTTCAATTTTCGCCTAAAATAACATACCCAAATTCAACTGCCTGTAACTCAGGCTCTGAAGCAAGGATATGCAGATTATTGGTACCATTTGAAAGGAAAGACTTTGAAGTTTGTGGAAATGTGAGAGGAATGTAGGAGAATATAACACAATAGATCTGGTAAAAGATAATACAAATAAAAAAAGTTTTGTATTTTTTTGTACCATCATTTTTTAAATGGAAGAGAAAGGCCATAATGTATTATTCCAGCCCAGGTGGAATTTAGATTTTGGCCACTAGATGGCACCAGTGTATGTGAATGTTTTAGACTGGTCCAATGAACCATTGCATTCATTTTCATTATGTTGTATCAAGACTGCCCAAATGTGCCTAATTTGTTCATTAATAACTTTTAATGTTCAAAACTGTACACTCTCCTCAAACAATAGCATGGTATTATTTCAATGTAATAGCTACTGTAAACAGTGCTGTTAGATTAACAAGAATGTAAGCTTTCAGACAATATCAGCTATGTTTACTTGTTACTTACAACCTCATGCTAATCACATTAGCCTTCGTTAACTCAACTGTCCCGCAGGGGACCCACCGATCCTGAATAAGTTTTATAATGTACATCATTCCCTTGGCATGGAATGTTGTCTCATTATGGAGATGTACACATTCTGAATTGTGATTGGGTTACATATGATCTAGTTTACAGCAGAGATTAGTCATAGCGAGATATTCTTCCGGGATACCCTTGTACGCCTTCAGTCAGGGTCTTTGTCCACTACTTTGTATACAAAGCCTACATGCCTCTAGTGCTCTCAGTAGAGTACGTACCATTGATGAGACCTCTACTCTCTCTCTACTAGAAGGGATAAAAGTAATACAAAAATTAATAAAATAAAAACCATTCATGTCTGTACTGTTACATATTGTTCTGTGAGTGATGACATCAAGGGAGTGATGACATCAAGGGAGCTATTAAGTAGCATTGGAATGTGCTTATTGCTGATCCTGCTTGCCAAAAGATTTTCTCTGACCCTCCTCTCTTTTCACACTACAGGGCCAGGAATGTCAGGGACTGACACCAGGTGACTGGCTTCTACCTCTGTCGTAGTTGTGCAGCATGTAAGGATACCTATTACAAAGTGAGCGTATTCAACAGCTCTGCCACTGGAAAACAATACACTATCAAACAGTATCCACATGCAGGTCTTCTAACGTCATATTGTATTTTAGGCATGAATGAATAATTGTTATTGAAGTGTTTTCTGCAACTATTTGTGTACGATACCCCCAGCTAGTGGTGTCTCTAGCTCCCACTCTTACAATCCTGTGTTATTTATTTTGAGGAAATGTTCACATTGTACATCTATAAGTAATAATTGATGATTTCTCTCTGTCCGCAATTGTATATAATCTAGATCATGCATTCTATTGTACTAGGTACTACTTTATAGATTTTCTGATGTATTTTCTTGCCCATGTGACATGCAAGTATCATTGAAATAGAAACCAGGTGTGTGCTGAAAATGTCCACTGATGGCCTGAGGAAGAAACATTTGTGTTTTGTTTTCACATTTTATTTATGCACTATGCTATATTCTTTGGACACCATGATGTTTCAATAAACATCTTGATTTTGCATTCAAGCCTAAGTTTTGGATCTATTCTTTTTTCGACAAGGTGCAGGTCTCTATCTCGTCCAGTATTGTTACTTTGACTCCTACGCACCTGCAACAGACCCTTTTCAGTAGTAAGGACCTTAAAAGAGCGCAGATGGACTCTGATCAGATACATATAATCCCACAGGTTTGGTTAATGCCCCTGTCTCACTGTGTTTTGGCAGTAGATTCCCAAAGCTGGATCAACACATAACTCAAACCACATGTGCATTCATGATAAGGACAGAAAAAGAAACCATCAACAGGGATAGGGATTACAAAGGCACACTAAATAGCCTACTTCATTCAAACTGCACAGGGTCAGACAGATGTACAACAAAGGGGATGGCTGATGCCAAAGCTTGGCCAATGTACAGAGAATGTACAGAGAAACTATCAAAACAATGAGACAGTAATCGAGTGGCACTCTGTTGTTGTGGATCCAAGGAGAGTACCTACCAGGGGTGGAACCATGCACACTGTACAATAGTCCCTAGAATCATACTCCTTCCTCTATTCAATCATCCACAGTATTTCGGGGATTAACTTCAATGTCATTTGTGTCTCTCTAACTATGTTTTACTTCCTTCTATTCAGTACCTTACAAAGCATAGACAATAACCGTAGTGACCATCTTTGTTCAACACACATTCATTGACTTTTTGACAGGTTTTGGTTTCCGTAACATTGCAAAACAGTGGAGGTAAATAAATGAGTAAATAAAGCAACGATGACCCATCCTGGGGATTGGTGGCACTTCCTCAGGCTGAGACACAGCTGTCTGTCACCCTCCACAACCTGAAATTAAATAGATATTAAACCTCATTTGTCTTAAAGTTATTTTTATTATTCAGTATATTCAGTCATGTGTCTCTATTTTCTGTACGTTAACACCCAATTCATCAGTTTTTGGGGAGGAGTTTCCGTACCATATGGGATGGTAACGCCAGTCCTCAGGGGCCTGATTGGTGTCACACTTTTGCCCCAGCCCCAGCTAACACACCTGACTCCAATTATCAACTAATCATGATGTTCAGTTTAGAATTAAATTGGTTTAATCAGCTGTGTTTGCTAGGGATTGGGGAACAGTGTGACAGCACTCTAGACCCCGAGGACTGGAATTACCAATCCACAGAGCTGAGAGAGGATGGGGTGAGAAAAATAAAAGTTTCATCAGAACTCTGACTACCATGTCAGTGCTACATCCTATGAATGTGGCTAAAGTTTCTCCTATTGAGAAAAGCAAATTAGCTGTTCTCTGAATGGGGTCAGGACCATGGAACATGATGTGTCTCAGATGTCGTCATGGAGCCCGTAAAGCATCACAGAGTCTGGAGCACAGGAGGCTGCTGAGGGGAGGACGGCTCATAATAATGGCTGGAATGGAGTGCATTTAATAGCATCACACAATGAAACCATGTGTTTGACGTGTTCGATACCATTCCATGTATTTCATTCCAGCCATTACTATGAGCCCGTCCTCTCCAAATAAGGTGCCATCGGCTGCCTGTGTTCTGGAGGGTTGATCTAGCGGTTTCTCTCCTCACAGGGCACACAGCATGCTCTCTGTCAGAAAGCCAGGGGTGTGTGGTTGTAGTGGGGGCTGGATGCTCCGGTGTGTCTGCCTGTTGGGAGTGGTGTGGTTGGATGAGTCAGAGACACCACTAGGCCAAAATAAAGAGGCGTGGTTCTCTCTCAGCATTTCATGCCCTCATCCCTCCGTCATGTCGTCAGCTGCGTGTCTCCACCGGCACCTGGTGCAGACTTTGGATCTCTTTTCTCAACCAATTCCTTCTTTCTTCCTTTTTCTCTGCACTCTTCCTGTCCTTTTGATTTGATACATAAAATCTCCACTCTGGGTTTTTCTTACACCTCACCGCACACAGCGCTGTGCCCGCTCATTGCTTCCCATGACTTCAAAGTAGAAAGAAAAGTGTAAAAATAAGTTATTTAGCCACGAGACAAACAAAAATGTGTTCTGTCTCAGTTTTTTTGTTTTTGTTGTTTTTTATTCAGTAGGGGGCAAGCATTTCTTATTTTCCCTTTTAAAGTATGCATTCATTAAAAGTTTTGGGGTTTATATTATTGATTATCTTAATTACATCCTTTTACTACTTGCATTTCGTTGTTTAACGGAAGAGTTTGTGTCTTTGAAGGGGTGGGTTTTACACATCAACATAGCCAGGATGGACTTTCTTCTCCATCCTACACAGTTTGAAAGGCCTTGGTCTGGGCAGGGACCATGAGAGTGGGGGGAGTGGGCCCAGAGATATGTTTCCTGGAGTTGATGTTGAATTTGGGGGTGCCAGGGGGCTCAGGGGTCTTGATGGGGGGTACCACCGTTGTGTATGCTGGGGGGGACTGGGGGAAGTCAGGTGGCTGTCCATTCTCCTTGAGGGCAGCTATCGCTGGGGGCCGAGGGCGGTGCCCGTGGGGGGCAGTGTTGTGCACCATGGACTGTGTTGAGGAGGCCCCGGAGCGGGAGCTGCCAGAGCGGGACGAGGACAGAGAGTTGGGCTTCACCAGCTTGGCCTTGGGAGCCTCTGCATCCTCCCTGCACAGATACACAAATCAAAAACAAGAACAAACAAGAGCTACTTAGATTTGGCCAGTCATGACCCCAAGCATGCACACAGAGACAAACATAAACTTAGACAAACTCTACGGCCTTTCTGAGGAGAGCCAGTGGAGAAAACGATCTTACACAATCAGAGAAAAGGGTTTGGTGACGCTCCACTGCACTTGCTGCATTATCATCTGGGTCTGACACAAGTGTCTAAATATAAATAGTCCAACTCGTCTAGGTCTTAATCCACTACATTACACTGGCACCACGGTCACCGACCCCACTTCAGAAAACTGCCCCATCCCATCCCACCCGCTCAGTGGTTAAACATGACATGTAAAAAGGAAACACCTCCCCGTAGTCTGCATTATTTATCTAAACACCGGCAAATAAGCAGCTACACAGCCTCCAAGCAGTGAATTGTTTTCTCTTCTGCTGTAACAAGCTGCGCCATTAGCAGCCTGGAGGCCCCAGTTTACTGTAAATCTCGCTCTGGGAGTCAAACACGGCCTCAATCCGCACTTAGGTCCTGCTGCCTGCTTATGGCTGCTCTGGAGAGGAGAGAAGCTCTGGGCACGGGAGCAGAGAGGTGTGAAAAGGATGGCTCTCAGAAACCAATAAATACTACGCTTGACAATGAGAGATTTACTACAGACACACACGCAAGTGCACATACACGCTTCAGCATTTAAAAAGTTCGACAGAAAACGAGTGAAAGAGGGACAGAAGATAAAGAGATGCAGGAAGAAGATGAAAATGACTGACCTGATCTCATTGGGAGTCTCCTCCTCCTCATACCTCTTCTTCTCCTTCTTGCGGAAGACGAGCCAGATGATTAGGATGATGAGGAGAACACCAAAGGAGACGCCCACCACGGCACCTGCCAGCACGCCCATCCCTCGAACATCTGTGGATCATCGCACATTTCTGACCTCAGAAGGGCAGTGGAAAACTACCATACATGCACCTGTACATACAGTATCCATCCACACTGTACTGTGCACACGCAAATATTGATGCTTCTCACGTAAACAATCCCTTTAAAAATAATGATTTAGTCCCGATAGGTAAATCCTGTGAATTTGTGGATGATAGATTTTGCTGGTGTTGTGTGTATTATGTGTTCCCTACAAAACTATGAATCTAACAAAATGCTATCAAACCATTTCTGTTGCTGTGTTAAGTTATAAATCATGTCCCCAACATTTCACCCTGTTGTGACCTTAAAATTCCTGTGCCTTTCTGGAAATCTATTACCGTGACATTGAAACATTACTGTTTGAGCGAAGTCGATGACCAATTGCCACTGTTTTAACGGTACAGTCCCCAGTGTTGTGTTACTGAGGCGCAGGGGAGTGGAGCGAGGAAAAAACAATGTCCAGGTGCTGTTGGAAACTACAGTCATCCATCACCATCATAGCATGGTGTGGTGCGAAGCCGGAAAGCAGCTCTCTCTACTCACACTGCATGGTGACCTCGATGATGCAGTTCTCCTCGCCAACGTCATTGCTGGCAGTGCACTTGTAGACACCTGTACTGTCCTTCGTCAGGTTCCGCAGGGTAACGATCTCTGGATTCTTCAGATCTGTAGGAGAGATAGACTGTGATTTAACAACCTGCTCAACTTGGGAAAGCTGATAGGACCGGGGTCTATGGTGCAGTTTGTACATGTATGTCCACTACAATGGCTTCAAGCACTTCTACAGTTAGCATGATCTTGAAGAGCAATTTGATTAACAGCATGTAATAAATCCTTGCAGTGAAGTACTGTACTTCATATCAAAGTCTACTCAGCTCTGATCCACTCCATTCTATGATAATATAGTACAGACCAGCAGCAAGACAAATGCATTGTGAGGCTGTATTAAATTGTATTGATGAGTGTTGAGCCTAGTTAGAACTGACTCAGGTCTGTTTTGGGCTAACCATTCCTGTCTGCAATAGCATGTCAGCTCTGAGGTATCACACTCAGTGGGATGGAGCAAGAGGAGAGGAACTCGCAAATGTTGATCTTGGCCTCTGAGAGATTGGGTGTAATCATGCTCAGAGTGACTCTGGTGATTGAAGACCACCGGGCTCGTAGACCCTGAGGGAATTTAGGGGGAGTTTAAAGAGTTTGTCTGAGACAACGATGGAGATTTACGTGGCTAAGAGTCCCTTAGACATCCCTGTCATGACAGCCATGTGATATTACCTTTCACCACCACCGATAAATAATGGGCCACGACGGTGCATTGTATCGCCCAATGAAAACGAATTAGACTGAACAGATGTTGTATCATGGAGGTCATTAATTTCTAGGCTTTTGGCATGGGCACGTGTCATCACTAATGCGAGTTGAGTGGGGAGAATAGGTGGTAAAACTGAAATGCAATGAAAGTGTATTTTGTGCCTCAAAGGGGTAGATGCGTCTAGGATAGGGATTATCAAATAGATTCAGCCACGGGCTGATTTTCTTCTTGAGTGGATGGTCACGGTGTCATAATTAGTAATAATATGTAGAATGCATAAATGCATAAAACATAATAATTTCAAACCTTGCTTACATTTGTATACAATCACATATATCTCTCTATTATGCGTGGGAGTACTTTTGAACAGATTTTCTAAATTAAAATCATTCAGAGCTGATTTGCTGGTGATTTTACAGTCTTTTATGTCCAAATAAAATCAGCCGCGGGAACAAATTAGGCTGCCAGTTGGGGAACACTGTCTGAATTGCCGCTATCAGGAAGTTTTTGTGCTATAATGAATCTCCATTACATTTTCGGGTTTCGGAGGCAGACTGGAATTTAAGTGTTCGGGGATAAAAATGTATTCTGGGAAATACTATCATCAAAATATCACATACTATGTAATGTCCTCTTTAGGAGACCTGTGTTTCACATGCACATGGATGAAGTGGGGTACAGCAAGTGTACAATCTACAATCTACTTACCTCTCAGTGCCAGTAGGGGGAGGTTCCCAACACTCTTTCCCTTATCCAGCACCCTCTCCCAATTGTATTTGATAGGGTCTGAGCCGTCACTGGATTTGCAGCTCAGTTTAACATCACTGCCCTCCAGCAGCCTGCCGTCCATCCAGCATCGTGGCTTAGAGGGCTTCACTGTAGAAACAACAGAACAGTAGTTATAAAACACTACAAATAACATTATAATACTGTAGCAGCATGTGTAAACAGGAAATAATACTTAAAGATTCTTGAGTGTAACAGTAGCCTGTTTGTTTCTCATGGAAGCCAATGCTGTGATTACAAGTTGTGTTAAAGGCCCCAAACCTCGATCAATAAGTGACTGTGAGTTGGTTTTGAAAGCCTGCAGACAGAGACAGGTCAGGAGAGAGTGCTGTGCTGCTGAGTTCCTGTGGCCTGAGGGTCACTATATGGCCAGCCCTTCTCTAGCTCTATGGCTGCTTCACAGCAGCTGCTCCAGTCCTCCTTATATCTCTCCATCCATTCCTTAACCCATCCCTCCAACCCTCCACTACTTCCTCCTTCCATCCCTCCCCTCCATCCCTTCCCTCCCAGTCTAACCGGCATGGTGAACATGCTGCTCCCACGCTCAGTAAGAGATATAATGAAGGGGCTGAGGAAAGTGCTGGGGATTCTGCAGTACATCTCACAGCTCTGTCAGGGCCAGTTAGACCAATCTATCTGCAGCTGGAGCAGGCAGAGCGAGGACACACACACTGACACAGGGGCCCAGACCCAGCCAGCCACGAGCTCCTCTGCCAACCCTTTATCTTAACGTCGGGACTGCAAGAGAAAAATGCAAATGTTCATCTCTCAAAAGTGTCACTGCAAAGCTGAGGGCAATTAGTAAAAATCTAGATGCTAACTCAATGAAATGTCTTTATGGAGGAGAGGGAGAAAAGGGAAAAAGGATTAAGATACTGTTCCATTAAAGTACCAATAACCACCGGTTTAACTAATCTCCCATGATGTTTTAATAAATGATC
The DNA here is from genome assembly GCF_013265735.2 of Oncorhynchus mykiss. NCBI lineage: Eukaryota > Metazoa > Chordata > Actinopteri > Salmoniformes > Salmonidae > Oncorhynchus > Oncorhynchus mykiss. The sequence continues at coordinate 22,089,447 of NC_048588.1, forward strand.
TCACTTCTCCCGTTGGACTACGTTGTGGTATTGCTGCTCTCCACTTGCCTGTCTGTCCTTCAAAGCTGTTTGTCTATTCAACGATATGCAGAGACACATTTACCACAGAGCCAGTGAAAACCAATGCCATTTAAAACAGATCCGCCAAACCTCTGTGTATTGGGGCAATGAAAAAACTAAACAGAACAAATAAAACAACAATGGGGTTTTTGCCCCTCTAAAGCAGCCCAACTGGATTTGTCATGATAGTTATGAAAGCTGAATGACGGCTCAGAACTCTGTATGGTGTTTAATAATTATAAACAGATAACAAATATTAAATCATCATAAAGAGCTAGTCTGCAGTATATTTGATGACAGAAAACGTATTTTCATATCATGGTAGCAAAATAATCTCCTCATGTTTAACAACTAAATTCTGCATCATCTGTTTCAAGCTGACAAGAGGTCAATCCCCAATGTCAGCCATTTTTTGACATATATTAGATTATGTTACTTCTATGTGCCTCAGCAACCATACATCTGAGACCCTGACAATGGAGAAACAAGGCCAAACAAAAAAAATCTAAATCGAATCACTCCATCTGAATCAAATTGAATCATTAGATCAGTCAGCATGAGAGAGGAAATGTGCCTGATAATTCCCTATTGATTAGTGTGTGTGAGAGACAGAGCTGGAGAGCAGACTCACCCAGCACTATGAGGTTGACCTGGCTCCAGTGGTACTTTCCCCCCATCTTGACCTTGCAGTAGTACTCCCCAGAGTCGGTCAGCTGTAAGTCACTGAGGAGCAGGGAGGCGTCTCCTTTCAGGTAGTCCCCAGCGAAAGACAGACGACTGGTCCCGCTGGTCACCTCGTTGGTGTAAACCTGGCCCCCGAAAAACGTGATGATCTGGGTTGGGGAGAGAGACAATGAGACACACAGAGAGCTGTATGCAGAGAGATATGTAAAGGCATCAGCTCTGTATGTGGATTTAGACATGCATGGACACTGCTTGCTCATAAAGACACATACACATACAGTACAGACATGTACCCTCTATTTGTCTTTCACTCTCTCTACCTTGTAAAAACACACACACAACGGCATCAAACACAGCTGTCACAGCAGCCTATTACTCAGGGCAAGTGAGAGCCTGCAGATGGGGACTGCTAAACGCTGGTGCCACAGCACATCAGTGCCATCGGAGCTGGCTTTACCTGCTGCGCTCGCAGGTGACGTCTGCCCATTTACACACACACACACACACACACACACACACACACACACACACACACACACACACACACACACACACACACGCTATGAGGTTCAAGTTACTGTGCATTTGCCTATGGGCACACTCCTGCTGTGTTCATCCATTTTGGATGTGGAGTGTACAGTATTTGCAGGTGTGTATGTGTTTGTGCTTGTGGCTCTGAACATATGTTTATGAGAGGTGGAATGAGTGGTCTGTCTAATGTGCAATTGAATTCAATACAGCATCCAACATCAGAGTTCTCAATGTTCCCCTTGTCTGTGGACGGCCTCAGGATGGGCCTATGGGTGTGTAGCACCATTAGCATACGCATCCCCAGGTCAGCGCCAGTGAACCCTGCCCTTGCTCGGGATTTTTCTCCCCTCTGTGCTCCTGACACATGTAGCCTGTACACTCGGCAACAGAGGCTAAATGTTGACAAGTTGCTCTTTTCCATTTCAACACGACCTTCCAGCTGAAATAAAATAATGAATGATTAATTCCGCTACAGGCACAGTCTCGTTTCTAATAAAATGTTCAGACGTTTCATTTTAATTAATGGTGCCTTCAATGTTATCTCCTCGTTAAATTTTCAATGCAATGTGCCAGCCTCTTCAGAGGTATCAAAGACATTTGTTTTCCCCTTTCTTCCCTTCTCTCCCTCCTCCCTTCTCTCACTCCTCCCTTCTCCCTTCTCTCCCTCCTCCCTTCCCTTGTGGAACCAAATCTCTCATTGCTAATCAACAGATCAGTGTGTAAATGAATGACTTTCAAATAAATTAGAAATCTCTTTCATCTGATAAGGCCTGTTGAGATTTCACAGTATTACTGTTATCAGATGTTAGTTTTTTCTTAATGAAATGTACTAAATCAAAACAGAAACTGAAACTTTAACATCTTCTGAGAGCTAGAAGACAAGTAATTACATTAGGACTGTTTTTAGACTCGGGTAGATGATAAAAGGTGGGTGATAGGATGGATCCATTTTTATTATATTAAGAGCTGGCAGTATTGATGTTGTCTAATTGATGTTGTCTAAACCTACTGGTTTAGCTAGCTCTCCCAATCAACACCTGTGATTACTGTATGCCTCACTGTATGTCTCTCTCAAATGTCAATATGCCTTGTATACTGTTGTTCAGTTTAGTTATCATTGTTTTAGTTTACAATGGAGTCCCTAGTTCCACTCTTCATACCCCTGATACCTCCTTTGTCCCACCTCCCACACATGCGGTGACCTCACCCATTACAACCAGCATGTCCAGAGATACAACCTCTCTTATCATCACCCAGTGCCTGGGCTTACCTCCGCTGTACCCGCACCCCACCATACCCCTGTCTGCGCATTATGCCCTGAATATATTCTACCATGCCCAGAAATCTGCTCCTTTTCTTCTTTGTCCCCAATGCTCTAGGCGACCAGTTTTGATAGCCTTTAGCCGCACCCTCATACTACTCCTCCTCTGTTCCGCAGGTGATGTGGACGTAAACCCAGGCCCTGCATGTCCCCAGGCACCCTCATTTGTTGACTTCTGTGATCGAAAAAGCCTTAGTTTCACGCATGTCAACATCAGAAGCCTCCTCCCTAAGTTTGTTTTACTCACTGCTTTAGCACACTCTGCTAGCCCTGATGTCCTTGCCGTGTCTGAATCCTGGCTCAGGAAGGCCACCAAAAATTCTGAGATTTCCATACCCAACTATAACATTTTCCGTCAAGATAGAACTGCCAAAGGGGGAGGAGTTGCAGTCTACTGCAGAGAAAGCCTGCAAAGTAATGTCATACTTTCCAGGTCCATACCCAAACAGTTCGAACTACTAATTTTAAAAATTACTCTCTCCAGAAATAAGTCTCTCACTGTTGCCGCCTGCTACCGACCCCCCTCAGCTCCCAGCTGTGCCCTGGACACCATTTGTGAATTGATCGCCCCCCATCTAGCTTCAGAGTTTGTTCTGTTAGGTGACCTAAACTGGGATATGCTTAACACCCCGGCAGTCCTACAATCTAAGCTAGATGCCCTCAATCTCACACAAATCATCAAGGAACCCACCAGGTACAACCCTAAATCTGTAAACAAGGGCACCCTCATAGACGTCATCCTGACCAACTGGCCCTCCAAATACACCTCCGCTGTCTTCAACCAGGATCTCAGCGATCACTGCCTCATTGACTGCATCCACTACGGATCCGCAGTCAAACGACCACCCCTCATCACTGTCAAACGCTCCCTAAAACACTTCTGTGAGCAGGCCTTTCTAATCGACCTGGCCCGGGTATCCTGGAAGGACATTGACCTCATCCCGTCAGTTGAGGATGCCTGGTCATTCTTTAAAAGTAACTTCCTCACCAACTTACATAAGCATGCTCCATTCAAAAAATGCAGAAATAAGAAGAGATATAGCCCTTGGTTCACTCCAGACCTGACTGCCCTCGGCCAGCACAAAAACATCCTGTGGCGGACTGCAATAGCATCGAATAGTCCCCGCGATATGCAACTGTTCAGGGAAGTCAGGAACCAATACACGCAGTCAGTCAGGAAAGCAAAGGCAAGCTTCTTCAGGCAGAAATTTGCATCCTGTAGCTCTAACTCCAAAAAGTTCTGGGACACTGTGAAGTCCATGGAGAACAAGAGCACCTCCTCCCAGCTGCCCACTGCACTGAGGCTAGGTAACACGGTCACCACCGATAAATCCATGATTATCGAAAACTTCAACAAGCATTTCTCAACGGCTGGCCATGCCTTCCTCCTGGCTACTCCAACCTCGGCCAACAGCTCCGCCCCTCCCGCAGCTACTCGCCCAAGCCTCTCCAGGTTCTCCTTTACCCAAATCCAGATAGCAGATGTGCTGAAAGAGCTGCAAAACCTGGACCCGTACAAATCAGCTGGGCTTGACAATCTGGACCCTCTATTTCTGAAACTATCCGCCGCCATTGTCGCAACCCCTATTACCAGCCTGTTCAACCTCTCTTTCATATCGTCTGAGATTCCCAAGGATTGGAAAGCTGCCGCAGTCATCCCCCTCTTCAAAGGGGGAGACACCCTGGACCCAAACTGTTACAGACCTATATCCATCCTGCCCTGCCTATCTAAGGTCTTCGAAAGCCAAGTCAACAAACAGGTCACTGACCATCTCGAATCCCACCGTACCTTCTCCGCTGTGCAATCTGGTTTCCGAGCCGGGCACGGGTGCACCTCAGCCACGCTCAAGGTACTAAATGATATCATAACCGCCATCGATAAAAGACAGTACTGTGCAGCCGTCTTCATCGACATTGCCAAGGCTTTCAACTCTGTCAATCACCATATTCTTATCGGCAGACTCAGTAGCCTCGGTTTTTCTGATGACTGCCTCGCCTGGTTCACCAACTACTTTGCAGACAGAGGTCAGTGTGTCAAATCGGAGGGCATGCTGTCCGGTCCTCTGGCAGTCTCTATGGGGGTGCCACAGGGTTAAATTCTCGGGCCGACTCTTTTCTCTGTATATATCAATGATGTTGCTCTTGCTGCGGGCGATTCCCTGATTCACCTCTACACAGACGACACCATTCTGTATACTTCTGGCCCTTCCTTGGACACTGTGCTATCTAACCTCCAAACGAGCTTCAATGCCCTACAACACTCCTCCCGTGGCCTCCAACTGCTCTTAAACGCTAGTAAAACCAAATGCATGCTTTTCAACCGTTCGCTGCCTCCACCCGCACGCCCGACTAGCATCACCACACTGGATGGTTCCGACCTAGAATATGTGGACATCTATAAGTACCTAGGTGTCTGGCTAGACTGTAAACTCTCCTTCCAGACTCATATCAAACATCTCCAATCTAAAATCAAATCTAGAGTCGGCTTTCTATTCCGCAACAAAGCCCACTTCACTCACGCTGCCAAACTTACCCTAGTAAAACTGACTATCCTACCGATCCTCGACTTCGGCGATGTCAAATAGCTTCCAACACTCTACTCAGCAAACTGGATGCAGTTTATCACAGTGCCATCTGTTTTGTTACTAAATCACCTTATACCACCCACCACTGCGACCTGTATGTTCTAGTCGGCTGGCCCTCGCTACATATTCGTCACCAGACCCACTGGCTCCAGGTCATCTACAAGTCCATGCTAGGTAAAGCTCCGCCTTATCTCAGTTCACTGGTCACGATGGCAACACCCACCCGTAGCACGCGCTCCAGCAGGTGTATCTCACTGATCATCCCTAAAGCCAACACCTCATTTGGCCACCTTTTGTTCCAGTTCTCTGCTGCCTGTGACTGGAACGAGTTGCAAAAATCGCTGAAGTTGGAGACTTTTATCTCCCTCACCAACTTCAAACATCTGCTATCTGAGCAGCTAACCGATCGCTGCAGCTGTACATAGTCTATCGGTAAATAGCCCACCCAATTTTACCTACCTCTTCCCCATACTGTTTACATTTATTTACTTTTCTGCTCTTTTGCACACCACTGTACATGACCATCTGATCATTTATCAATCCAGTGTTAATCTGCAAAATTGTAATTATTCGCCTACCTCCTCATGCCTTTTGCACACAATGTATATAGACTCTCTTTTCTTTCTACTGTGTTATTGACTTGTTAATTGTTTACTCCATGTGTAACTCGGTGTTGTCTGTTCACACTGCTATGCTTTATCTTGGCCAGGTCGCAGTTGCAAATGAGAACTTGTTCTCAACTAGCCTACCTGGTTAAATAAAGGTGATTTAAAAAAATAAAAAAATATCTCAGGGACTGGAATGTCTAGGTATACTATTTTCACAGCTGTTGTGATGTACAGGCTTCTCTGGTCTAATGTACAGGCTTTATTTAGTAACTGTGTCTCAGGAGGACTTTCTGCTACAGTAATTTGTTTACTGCTGTATCTCAGTCGATATCGTTTCACTTCAGGGAATCTGAAAAAGCCTACAGTATATTCGGAATGTATTCAGACCCCTTCACTTTTTCAACATTTTGTTACATTACAGCCTTATTCTTAAATGTTTTAAATAAAAAAAATCCTCATCAATCTACAAACAATATACATACAAATTTATAAAAAATAAAATGTAAAAAACTTATTTACTTCAGTATTCAGACCCTTTGCTATGAGCCTCGAAATTGAGCTCAGGTGCATGCTGTTTCCATTGATCGTCCTTGAGATATTTCTACAACTTGACTGGAGTCCACCTGAGTTCAATTAAATTGATTGGACATGATTTGGAAAGGCACACACCTGTCTATATAAGGTCCCACAGTTGATAGTACATGTCAGAGCAAAAATCAAGCCATGAGAGCGCTCCGTAGAGCTCCGAAACAGGTTTGTTTCTAGGCACAGATCTGGAGAAGGGTACCAAAAAATGTATGTAGCAATGAAGGTCCCCAAGAACACAGTGGCCTCCATCATTCTGAAATGGAAGAAGTTTGGAACCACCAAGGCTCTTCATAGAGCTGCCTGCCTGGCCAAACTGAGCAATCGGGAGAGAAGGACCTTGGTCAGGGATGTGACCAAGAACCTGATGGTCACTCTAACAGAGCTCCAGAGTTCCTCTGTGGAGATGGCAGAACCTTCCAGAATGACAACCATCTCTGCTACACTCCACCAATCAGGCCGTTATGGTAGAGTGGCCAGATGGAAGCCACTCCTCTGTAAAAGGCACATGACAGCCCGCTTGGAGTTTGCCAAAAGGCACCTAAAGGACACTCAGACCATGAGAAACAAGATTCTCTGGTCTGATGAAACCAAGATTGAACTCTTTGGCCTGAATGCCAAGCGTCACGTCTGGAGGAAACCAGGCACCGCTCATTCCCTGGCCTATACCATCCCTACGGTGAAGCATGGTGGTGGCACCATCATACTGTGGGGATTTTTTTCAGCAGCAGGGACTGGGAGACTAGTCAGGATAGAGTGAAAGATGAACGGAGCAAAGTACAGAGAGATCCTTGATGAAAACATGCTCTAGAGCACTAAGGACCTCATACTGGGGTGAAGGTTCACCTTCCAACAGTACAATGATCCTAAGCACAGAGCTAAGACAACTCTCTGAATGTCCTTGAGCGGCCTAGCCAAAGCCTGGACTTGAACCCGATCGAACATCTCTGGAGAGACCTGAAAATACTTGTGCAGCAACGCTCCCCATCCATCCTGACAGAGCTTGAGAGGTGTGCCAAGCTTGCAGTGTCATACCCAAGAAGACTTGAGGCTGTAATCGCTGCCAAAGGTGCTTCAACAAAGTACTGAGTAAAGGGTTTAAACTTATGTAAATGTAATATTTATTTTTTACATTTTTTACATTTCTTAAAACCTTTTTTTTTGCTTTGTCATTATGAGTTATTGTGTGTAGATTGATGAGGGGGAAAAAACGTTTTAATCCATTTCAGAATAAGGCTGTCATGTAACAAACTGTGCGAGAGTAAGAGTAAACTGTAGGAAGTAGAAAAGGGCTGAGATGGGAAGAAAACAAATTGGAGGAACATTGTGTTGTATTAGTGTGCCTTTGAAAAAGCTATTAAAATAAATCAGATTGGTTGCAACAAAGAGATTGAGGGTGAGAGGGGGGGTATAGAAAAGGAGAGAGAAGAGAGAGAAAGAAGGAAAGAAAGAGAGAAAATGACAATGAAAGAGGCAAGAGAGAGAGAGCAGCTTCCTCACCACTCTCTGCTTGGAGTTGGGCTTCTGCAGTAGCCACTCAATGTCAAGCAACTGCACATTGGATTGCCAGAACTGATGGTGGCACGGCAGGGTGGTGTTGTCTCCGACAACTCTCTTCATTTCTGTCTGGGCGCCGGCCGTCAGCAGGCTCAGCAGCACTGGAGAGAGAGAGAGAGAGAACAAAGACACTGTCAGACAACTAGAACCAGATACACCACCAGACAGCAGCCACAGGCAGAAAATATCTGGAGTAAAAAAAAAACCTAGTGAGATAGGAAACCCCATCAGAATTACTAGGACATAACACATAATAGAAACAGAATCAAACAAACAAAACCATCTAAACCACAATGAGACAAAGACTGTAACTAGAGTCAATTTCTCCCAAGCTCACCTAGCTGTCAGGTTGTTTGCTGTACGACAGGGTCTGAGTTGCACTAGGCTCCGTCAGCTGTGTATGTGGGGCTTGTGGCTTGGACCCTGGCCAGTGGCCAGACTGTCAGGGCATGCTATGCAGTGGGGGTTGCAGGGTCAATTTATTGGAGGATGCTGGACAGCCCCGCTGGGTTGAGGGGAATTAGACAGAGGCGTCAGGGGGATTTAAAGAGGAATGGAGCTCGTGGGGGCCGTTGGGTGATCAAGGGGACATACGACTCCCTTCCACTGGTAGACCCAGCACAGGGAAAACAATGCACATGCTCCACAGCCCCCATGACGCCTCTGGCTTACTCGTTCAAATGCGCTAGATATTTTTGGTGCTTCAGCATTAACCTAACGCACATTTCATTTAGCCACTGCAGAGAGCCGGCTAAGAGCCTGGCTTCAAAGTGCTCTAAATAAAGTTATCAAACGCTTGTTCGGCTGCAGTATGTCCTGGTCATGTAAATATACTCGTTTTTATTACTCAGTGGTGTGTCGCTGATTAGGTGCTGAGTGGTTCAATAAATTACTAAATATACAATGTGGTATACAAACACTGTATTTCCTGTGGGCTGGCCCTGGGTATATCGGGGCTTGAGAGATTAAACAGACAGCGACTCATTGAAAGAATGCCTTTGTGCCCTATCACCCTCGATCACATGTTGTCAATGTTCAGTGGATCACCATATGTGGTCAATGCATCAGCCGGAGGCACATTTCTTCTTATACAGTGGCCAGCCTCTCAGGAACAGCACACGTCAGAGTGGTCAGAGTCAAGGAATGATCGCTCGTCTGCCTCATAAAATAGGTGACTTGGTGTAGGGATGTGGTAAAGAGGGCGACATCTTAAAAGTTCTGTCACTTTTACCCTGCCTTCATGTACATATCTACCTGAAATACCTGGTACCTCTACAAATTGATCTGATACGGGTACTCCCTGTGTGTAGCTCCACATTGATCTGATACTGGTACTCCCTGTGTGTAGCTCCACATTGATCTGATACTGGTACTCCCTGTGTGTAGCTCCACATTGATCTGATACTGGTACTCCCTGTATGTAGCTCCACATTGATCTGATACTGGTACTCCCTGTGTGTAGCTCCACACTGATCTGATACTGGTACTCCCTGTGTGTAGCTCCACATTGATCTGATACTGGTACTCCCTGTGTGTAGCTCCACATTGATCTGATACTGGTACTCCCTGTATGTAGCTCCACACTGATCTGATACTGGTACTCCCTGTGTGTAGCTCCACATTGATCTGATACTGGTACTCCCTGTGTGTAGCTCCACATTGATCTGAAACTGGTACTCCCTGGATGTAGTTCCACATTGATCTGATACTGGTACTCCCTGTGTGTAGCTCCACATTGATCTGATACTGGTACTCCCTGTGTGTAGCTCCACATTGATCTGATACTGGTACTCCCTGTGTGTAGCTCCACATTGATCTGATACTGGTACTCCCTGTGTGTAGCTCCACATTGATCTGATACTGGTACTCCCTGTGTGTAGCTCCACATTGATCTGATACTGGTACTCCCTGTGTGTAGCTCCACATTGATCTGATACTGGTACTCCCTGTGTGTAGCTCCACATTGATCTGATACTGGTACTCCCTGTGTGTAGCTCCACACTGATCTGATACTGGTACTCCCTGTGTGTAGCTCCACATTGATCTGATACCGGTACTCCCTGGATGTAGCTCCACATTGATCTGATACCGGTACTCCCTGGATGTAGCTCCACATTGATCTGATACCGGTACTCCCTGGATGTAGCTCCACATTGATCTGATACCGGTACTCCCTGGATGTAGCTCCACATTGATCTGATACCGGTACTCCCTGGATGTAGCTCCACATTGATCTGATACCGGTACTCCCTGTGTGTAGCTCCACATTGATCTGATACCGGTACTCCCTGGATGTAGCTCCACATTGATCTGATACCGGTACTCCCTGGATGTAGCTCCACATTGATCTGATACCGGTACTCCCTGTGTGTAGCTCCACATTGATCTGATACCGGTACTCCCTGTGTGTAGCTCCACACTGATCTGATACTGGTACTCCCTGTGTGTAGCTCCACATTGATCTGATACCGGTACTCCCTGGATGTAGCTCCATTCTTGTGTTTCTATTTAAATGTTGTATTATTATTTTTCAACTCTGCCTCGTTGGGATAGGCTGATAAGCAAGCATTTCATGGTAAAGTTGTAGTCGACAACTATGGCAAATATATTTTATTTGGTACATGGAAGGAGGTATCATACCTGCAAACCCGTTATACATAAGAGGTTGAATGACTCATAATGATGACATCATTACTCTGTGAACTTTGTGTGCAGCTCTAAAACTTTATTTGACTCTCACATTTCCCTGATGCAATAACCCTGGGCTCCACACCAGTCACTCACATCCATCTGAGTCACCACGTTGACCCAACTCCAGATGCCCTCTCTGACTGGCACCCAGCACCACAGGAAAGGAGGCCATATTACAGTACAGCAGGGCCCTCAGTCTGCTCAATACAGCCCTGGTGACAGCGCACATTACTGAGGTCCTCCTACTTCTCTCGCTCTCCCCTGCTCTGCTGTAATCATTACTCATCAGAAAAAATGGCCACCTATTTCAAGCCAAGGAGCTCCCAACTCCCCTGAAGGTATCCCCATTCATGACTTTTTAATGCAGCATTTGCAGAGCCATTCATCTTGTGGGCTCCCCGCAGATATTACTTGGATGGAAGTCATGGAGGGGAGCCTAGGAGAGCATGATCCAGCCAGCACAGAGGACTGTGGGCATCCTCTCAGCATAGCTCCTAATCACTTTGAGGAGGAGGAGGAAGGAGGAGGTTGGCTGGAGTGTGTGTGTGTGTGTGTGAATGAGAGAGTGCGTGACCGTTGAGTGTTAGGGCCCGGTGATGGTCCGTTGGGAGCCCAGTGCATGCTGCTGGCCAAGGCCTGTTCAAGCCGTGCTGTCTAGTCAGTGCCCTCACACTGAACTGAACCCCCTGCTCGGTGTGCTGGGCCAGATAACAGCTAGTCAGCTCACATCACCTCTCCACCACCTGCCCTACTTCCTCCCTTCGCCAGGGGACTCACAGGCTGGGGAGTCGGGGAGAGAGAGAGAGTTTTGCATGGGATCGATATGAGTAGGACCAATTATCAAAGGCAGTTCATGGAAGGATGTGTGTTGTATGTGCAATTAACTGCTGTATATCGCCCAATTCCTTTAGCCAACTCTCAACGACCTTCCATCAAGCACACTGAGCCAATACAGACTGCATGGGTTTGGAATTAGGCTTCACTTTATCATCGGTCAATGGATTTACCATATATGAAATGATCTCAATTTCAGCCAACAACATGACAAACAATACAATGCCTTTATAGTAACACTACAATCAGCTTTTACATCCTCAGTTTATGGTCTTGGAGAGGCGATTTTGTGCTCTGGGGTCCAAAATAAGTCTACCTTGAAGTCGAATTGTTATCAGATTTTTTGGATTGGCTTCATTCACAGTGTTCACAGCTGTGGCGGTTTGGACCGATGGAAACCATCATTTGTGAGATACCCAGTATGCGGCATACCAGGGTGTCACAGCATACTATGGTGACTTTGTATAGGAACCTCAGGTAGTCTTTAGTTTATGCCCTTGACATTCAATGGCCTAATATAGTGGGATTTTTCAGCTTACTTTAGTTTGTTATTTCAGCCGTTTAAAAAATTAATAATAAAAAATTTATAAAAATAAAAATCGCACATAAATCTTGAAAAAGTCATACGTGCACATTAGTAAAATCATGGAGGATAACGCACAATAAAGTCTGGGACTTATTTCCATTGTGGTCCTCTTGAGACCAGATGGCTAGGCAAGATCGAACACAGTATGGCACTGAGGTAATAAAACATAAAACCGAAGAAGAAGAACATCTATCTCATCACTGCAGTTACATCATAGGGCACATTCACTTGGGCACAGAAGACATCAAACAGTTTGGTACTTTATTGTTAAGGCAACATTCTACTCTGAGGCTCCAGTATACAAGTAAGTACCTTTCCCAGCATTACTTCTGAACCTGTATAAGCACACATTAGCAACACCTGATCTGGTGCTGTGGTTGTGTGCATCCCTAACATGCAGAAAGTAATCAGGATAGATACAGGCCTAGGTCAGACTTTATTCCCCCTTCTCATAGAGAGGTATAACTTTAGCTTGTTTCCATGGAAAAGATGCATTGTTCAAGAGAGAGATTAACGATGTGTAATACAAGGGGCAATTTCCTCAGCAGAATTTCTAAGAAACCTTGCAGGAATATTATCCAGGCCTGGGGCTTTGGAGCATTTATGCTCTGCTATCATACTGGCTACTTTGGCTACCTTTGCAAGAGAAAAATAGTTTAGCTGAACCCCTAACTCAGTATAATACTTCTTGACTTGGTCGTTTCCATACAAACTAGAACTGGTGGGCAGCATGCTGACAACAGAAGTAAAAAAAATAATAGTTGAATTACTATGAATACCGGAGACACAGTAAATAGTCTGAGACATTATCTACTGTCAGGCACAGCAAAATTGTCAAAACATCACGAGCAGACCTCGGTTCAAATACTATTTTAAATATCTCAAATACAGTACATTCAAAGTAACATTTCAGATATATTTTACTTGAAAAGACAAGTCCCACTTGGCACACACTGGTTGAATCAATGTTGTTTCCACGTCATTCAATGAAATTAAGTTAAACCAACGTGCAATAGATGTTGAATTGATGTCTGTGCCCAGTGGGGTGGTTGAATATTTTTATGTAGTTGGAAATACAATTGGAAAGTATGTTAGAGTATTGTAAAATACTATTTTCAATTCCTGGATTAAATGCATGAGTGTATTTTGTCAATGTATTTGAAATACAATTTGGCAGACTATTTGTTTTTTACAAATAACCATTCAAATACAAGTACTTGTTTTGGGCTGTGTATTTGAAAATACTGAAATACACATAAACAGTATTTTAAATACCAGATACTCAAATACACATGTATTTGATCCCAGGTCTAATCACGAGGCCTCTATGTGTTCACGTCTTCTTGGCATTCCATAGGGCCCTGGGAAATTGTATGTTAAGGAGGCCATCTTAGCTGAGAGCTGTGAGTCAAGGGGGTGTTTCGCGATAAGGTAACTATGTTAATAACTTCTGGCTCTGACGAGACACACCCCTCTCTCCCCCTCCTCTTCTCTCATTTCCTCTACTCTCTGGACTGGGATCAACATGGCTGAAAATTGACATTTTTGACAGGGCTCAGTTACCCAAGCAAAGAAAAGAGCTAAAGAAATGTCTTATAATGAACAAAAGGGGACCTGGCAGCAGCATAGGCTTAGAGAGAGACAGAGAGACAGAGAGAGTGAGGAAGAGCTGGGGCGACTATAGTGGAGGAACCAATTTCTATGAAAATGCCCTAGGGGGAGTTGTGCTCCAGTAAATCCACCTCCCCGCAGAATGGTACAGTCTTATTATAGAGCAGCCAGTGGGACGCAGGCAGGCAACGGCCCCAGATCTTTCACATTGCCCAAAGTCAAGCTCCACGTCCCATTCAGCACGTTGGCTTGGCTGGGGCCTCAGCACCGCTAAAGCTCCTGACCTCTGGCTCTCACAACTGTAGAGATCAGGGGAGGAAAAAGAAGAGAGGGAAAAGAGAAGAGAAGGCCCAATGTCTTGTGTTTAATAAGTCAACTCTGTTTGCCATGGTCAACAGATTCTCGCCACAATGAGCTTGAATCTCACTGTAGCTCTAGGGAAAAGCAGTGGGAAAAGTGGAGGACGCAGAACTAACTCCTTTAGAGTTCTATATGTATTTGTCCTTTGTAATAAGAGTGCATGTGTGTGTGAACAGTATGTGTGTGTGTGCTGCATGCTTTATGTGAACATCTGCTGTCTCAGAAATGCACTTCCATACTGCATAATGGAAAAACAAGACCTATCTCATGCTGACGGTAAATCAAGGCCACTGTGCAAACATGTGAAGTAGAATATAGCAGTCGTAGGGCATACAGAGTTTCAAATTGCATAGGAGTTACCAGCTGATCCACACAAGGTCCAGACAGGGAGAGAGGACTGCAGCATTCATCTCTCAGCACAGTCACTCTATACTAACGTTTTTATCTTGCTCCACTGACAGGCTTCTCTGGCAGGAGAAGAAAACAGAGGGAGCGGACAGGGAGAATTACTCAGAGAACAATGGGCTGGGACATAGAGAAATGCCTCCCGGATAACCAGGTGCACTGAATTTGGCTTAGCTCCATGGTCTGACTAATATGTGTGAAATGCATCAGAAGCAACTGGTGACATACAGTTGAGCTGGGGACACATTCAAATGATGGAAAACGCTGAAATAGTCAGAGGTCACAACCAAAGTTTCCTCAAATTTTTTGGGGCACCGAGCATATTTCAGGTCTGCTGAGCACAAACTGGAACGTTATGACAATTCTGTGCATCTTCCAGCGCGCGTTTACTGTGAACACTGAGGCTGCACCCGCTTTAAGTTACAGGTTTAACAGTGGCCTTGTAGGCTACTGTGACTATTTGATCATAATGTAGCCATAACATTTCAACATGGAAATACAGTAGCTGTTCTATCATTCAGCCTACAGTAGCATCCAATGTGTGGTCTTCAATGTAGGCCTACATGACATGAGACTTTTGAAACATGCAGGGCTTGACATTATAACCTGTTTATCCACTTGTCATTCAGTGAAGGTGGTGACTGGAAATGTGGTGTCGTTTGATGCAATAAATTACTTCACAAAATAAAATGCATTATTATTTCCATGCCATTATTAGAGAGAATCAGACAAATTATGCTATCCTCTGCCTATTGGCTACTTAGCTTATTCAAGCCTGTCTTAAAATACAACACTTTAAGACAAAAAAAACCTGACTCACTTTTTAAAGATGTCTAGAAATGTATACATTTTGTGCTCCTGTAGGAAGCAATAACTCCCCTATAAATGATATATAACTGGGCTAATAACTCACTAACTAGCAAAGGATATGAACAAGATGTGCAGACGTGGCTACATGAAGCTCTCGCTTTGATCTCAAAACAAGCGCATCTACTCATGCTGTAAGCACAGTCCAGTTCAAAGTAAATGACACAGATGGTCTATGGTCTATTTGCATATAGGCCTACTGCAGCGCTGATTGTTTATGCCGCACGGGTCTGTGTAGAGTACTGGCTGAGTAGTGCATGTCAATGCAATAGAATCCTACTCCGATGTGTTCTGCCTACAACAAAAAATCTGTTGCATAGTTAGTTTTGGTATGTTGCATTGAAATTGGATAATATTGCATTGATTCAATCACAATTACCACAGTAAAGAGAAACGTCAATAGTGTTAACAGGGAAAACTCTAGAACAGTGGTCACCAACCGAGTCAAGATCTTTACGAGTCAAAATGCAACCCAAGATTCACCACTCAGTAAGCTATAGGCCCAATACATTATCACTGCACATTGGCTTTGCCAATGCATTGTTGTTCAGGACATTTAAAAAAAAAATCATATTTCAAAATTTGAGGTAGCCTATATGATCATCAAGCACAGCTGAGTGAGCGTACATTTAAATAATTTGCTTTTTATTTTACTGGGCTGATGGTGCCTGCATCTGATGGTCAGTCTCAGCAGAAGGAGAGAGCAGCAGACTGACTGTCCGCCTCTCAACATTCCTCCGCTCTCCCTTTCCTCCACTGACACTGACCAACAAGGGACACAGTCTTCCAGCTGATGACAAAACTCGAGCCGCACAGCATATTTCTGCCTCATGCACAAATTGATGCCTCATGCACGTTGTTACTCCTGTGAACAGAGAAAGTGAAATATTCCTTGATATTACTGTAGGTTTACCTGCTAACCTACAAAGCATTTGGTCGATTCGGTCCTGCCGTACATACCTACATGTACGCTACAGTCACAAGACACAGGCCTCCTTACTGTCCCTAGAATTTCTAAGCAAACAGCTGAAGGCAGGGCTTTCTCCTATAGAGCTCAATTTTTATGGAATGGTCTGCCTATCCATGTGCGAGACGCAGACTTGGTCTCGACCTTAAAGTTTTTATTGAAGACTCATCTCTTCAATAGGTCCTATGACTGAGTGTAGTCTGGCCCAGGAGTGTGAAGGTGAACAGAAAGGGTCTGGAGCAACGAACCGCCCTTGCCGTCTCTGCCTGGCCGGTTCCCCTCTCTCCACTGGGATTCTCTGCCTCTAACCCTATTACAGGGGCTGAGTCACTGGCTTACTGGTGCTCTTCCATGCCGTCCCTAGGAGGGGTGCGTCACTTGAGTGGGTTGAGTCATTGACGTGATCTTCCTGTCCGGGATGGTGCCCCCCTCGGGTTCGTGCCATGGGGAAGATCATCGTGGGCTATACCCGGCCTTGTCTCAGAGTAGTAGGTTGGTGGTTTACGATATCCCTCTAGTGGTGTGGGGGCTGTGCTTTGGCAAAGTTTGGCCCTGTCCGGGGGTATCGTTGGACGGGGCCAGTGTGTCTCCCGACCCCTCCCGTCTCAGCCTCCAGTATTTATGCTGCAATAGTTTGTGTCGGGGGGCTAGGGTCAGTCTGTTATATCTGGAGTATTTCTCCTGTCTTATCCGGTGTCCTGTGTGAATTTTAGTATGCTCCCTCTTTCGCTCTCTCTTTTTCTCTTAGAAGACCTGAGCCCTAGGACCATGCTTCAGGACTACCTGGCCTGATGGACTCCTTGCTGTCCCCAGTCCACCTGGTCATGCTGCCTGCGGCTATGGAACCCTACTCTGATCACCGGACATGCTACCTTGTCCCAGACCTGCTGTTTTGGACTCTCTCTCTACTGCACCTGCAGTCTCTAACTCTGAATGATCGGCTATGAAAAGCCAACTGACATTTACTACTGAGGTGCTGACCTGTTGCACCGTCTACAACCACTGTGATTATTATTATTTGATCCTGCTGGTCATCTATGAACGTTTGAACTTCTTGACATTTTTCTTAGCCACCGTGCTTCTACATCGGCATTACTTGCTGTTTGGGGTTTTAGGCAGGGTTTCTGTACAGCACTTTGACATCGGCTGATGTAAAAAGGGCATTATAAATAGATTTGATTGATATAAAAAAAGACCCACTAATAATAAGAATGCAAGCCTATAGATACTTTCCTACTCATTAGTTACTGCTGCAGTGCTTTCTGTGAAGCTGAAAGGAAATAGGAAGAATGTACATTTTATGGCTTATAAAAGTGTTGAATACAAAGTGTTGACAGCTCTGAGTATGAACTTAAACTCAGTCATAAAAACAGCAGCTCTTTGCTGTATTTGTTGACAGTCTCTCTGGTCTTGGTTTTAAACATTCTGAAATCTCACAGTATCAAGCTTTCTTTTAGAGCTAGCTTAGAGGGAACATTGGTCACAGCCAGAAGTACAGCTTGGTGTTCAGAAAGATCAGTGAAATGAACACTTGTGGGTTTGTTGACAACCTGTTGCTATACAAATGGTAAATATATTGGTGCTTTCTTCACAAGGAAACAGTTATTACAGAGATGGGCACAGAGGGAGGTAAAGCATATGCTCTCATTTATTCTGCTCTCTGAGGTGGACTTGAAACACTGAAATGCTCTCACATCTCTGATGGCTCCCCAGACAAGAGCCATGCTCTGAGACACTAGTACAAACTAACAGGCTACAAAAACAACCCTCGTCAGACCTCTCACAGAGACTCCTTTATACAGCCTCATATACAGGCTCTTTTTAATTAGTTCTTCTGAAGGGATTCAATATTTTTTAACGCTACCAGAGATCACACCTTAACATTAAATTGTACGCGTTGCAGGCACTCCCTAATTCTTGGTCCAAGTCATTAATATTTTTCTCCTGTGGAATCCAAGAGGGCTGTGTTTTCGCTGACTGGAGGCTGCTTTTTGAAGGGATAAAGTACCCATAATCCTTCTCTGCATTGCGCCCGGCAACCAACACCCCTTCTGCTAATATGGAACTTTTCTCCATGCCACTAACAGCACTATTAAAGATCAGGGCCATTTCAAGCATGGAGAGAGCCGGGGCTTGAGAGGAAAATGTTTAAAATGAGGGCCCAGACATGTACACACTCATCTGTGATGATGGATTCCTAAGAGCCTGGCTAGAGCAGGCGGGTACAAAGGAATGGAATCGCTTCAAGGATAATCCATATGACCTGGAGGAGAGAAACAGGGAAAGGGAGAGAGCCTATGGGAAATAAGGAATGGGAGATGAAATTCCACTAAGGTCTGAATAATATACGACCCTGTGGTACGTTTTCACCTCAAGCGCTATTGTTGGCTTCATTAACATTTATTTCAAGGGCTTGTCATCTGTCACATCAAGCAAAAAACGGACACCATCCCACTGAAAGAATCCTAAAATAGATGCTAAATTGGTTTCATGCCGAGCGCTATTAATTCACCCAAAAGTTCTCAATAAACTAGCAGCAGATAAATGCCTCAAAAAGCTAACTTTTCCCAAAGGAACGCCAAGTCACGGAATCCTGCTTACATCTTCCAAACCCTGCAGCTGTCGTCATCATACTGTATACATGGGTGTTATCCAAGATCCTATGGATGTTCCGTCAGCTGCTTAGCCGTTAGCATTAGCTTAAACGACCAGGGCTCCAGAGTGTACCACATGTGGTACTCGAGGCGTTCCAATAAGCAGCCACCGCCGCCCCACTTCCTCCATTTACCTTTATGTGGCTCAGTAAAACCGTAGCTCCACATATGACAGAGTGGAGTTACCCCTTTGGCCCTGCAGTCTAGGGGGGATGGAAACAAGACCCGTAACATATCTCATGCAAATCATAATCGTGAAAAGGAACAGTGAGAACTAAAAGAAATTCACAGACAACCTAAACCTACCGTCACACACATAAGGTTTATTTCAAACACACAGTAATGGGGAGGGGGGGGCTGAGCTGGATCCAAGGAAAGAACTAATAAATATATATTTTTTAAACCTAATCTAGTCTTAGATGCCACCTGTGACTAGGGCAGAAGGAGAGAAAACAAACACACACAGGATACCTGTATCCGTAACAAGTGGCACAGGACTTAAAAGTGCTCAAACACAAAAACACCACTGATAGTCATTGGTCGAGTTTGAATTAAAACCAATATTCATCATTTGGAATGGACATTCAACCAAAAGTTTGCTAGATCAAATCCCTGAGCTGATAATATGTTGTTCTGCCCCTGAACAAGTCAGTTAACCCACTGTTCCTAGGCCATCATTGAAAATAAGAATGTGTTCTTAACTGACTCTCCTAGTTAAATAAAGGAAAAATAAAAAATACATTCTTCCTTTCCATTTTAATTATGCCAATGCATCTTAAGAGATTCCAGGCTCCCTCGCAGGATAATCGCTGGAGGCTTGTAATGGTGTTAAACCGTTTAAAGTGTTATTTTCAGCTTGAAATAACACCATGCAAAGGACCTCCTATTTCCATGATGTGTTCTAAATAAACAAGCCCCCCCCAAATGTCAAATGGCCTGGCTTGCGCAAGATAACACGCGTCAGCTGAATTGTGGGGATTGGACAAAGACCCTCTTCTCTGCTGTGGCAACACATCCTCCCCACATCTGGCCACTACAAAACATACCAGCATGTGTGTGCATTCACTTTGCTACAAATGACTACAGTGTCTATATACAGTACGTACTTAGCTTTCTCTTCAAATTAAATCAAATCAAGCTTTATTTATACAGCACATTTCAGACATGGAATGCAACACAATGTGTTTCACAGAAAAGAGTGAGAGAGCGTGAGAGAGAGAGAGAAGTTTAGACTTACTCCTCACAGAAAACAGCTAAAATGACTAATGTGCTGGTCCTTGGCAGAATCTCTCTCTCTCTCTCTCTCTCTCTCTCTCTCTCTCTCTCTCTCTGTGTGTGTGTTTGCTTCACATGTGGTTGGGGTGTGGGCCTTGTAAAGGGCACATTCCCCCCAGAACACACACACACAGAGAGAGGGGGAGAGCGACACAGAGACGCACACAAAGAGAGAGACACACAAACACACACACCCTTGCAAAACCTTTGCTAGCCCCCAATGCCCCACAGCGTAGAGCGGCCACATTTCATGGACAGGGGATTGAAATCCCTTGACACGGTAAGACATTCTCAGACAGGCTCGAATAGACTGCTTTTTTGCCATTTCCACAGAAACATTAGACAACTTTGCTGAAAATCATTTTCACTTGTGTGTATACAGTAAGTACGGATGGAAAACAATGGCAATATTTGACTGAGTCAGAAATTCGGGATATTTAAAGAAAACAATTATACATCCTGTTAAGACATTACATGTATTTTCACAGAAACTATTAGGAAAACCTGTATTTAATTCAAGCACAATCACAGTTTCTCCAAGAATTCAGCAAAACTATTGTTTTCTGAGCTGGGCCTATTTTTCGCTTTGAGTGCCATTAAGTTATTTTTCTTGGCAAACAAAAAGGTTATTTTCCAGGATTGTGCAAACAGAAAGGAAATATTAATCACAGAGGATTATTACTGTAACAGTTAGCTGGTGAAGAAACAAGAAACAATAACTAGAAAAAGACAAACAGTCATAGATTTGCCTCAGATGGTGCAGTCAACAAGGAAGCTGGCCTTATGAATTAAAGTACTGTTTAATACTGCCTCACCTGCTACTGATAACAGGAGCTGTCCTGTTTGGTATTGGCATGATAGAAGCTAAATTATGCTTGGGACAGACATATGGAGAAGACCTGAGACCAAACACAATTGCCATGGTATCCATACATGTATCAACAACCTTTTTGTGTACTATTTCACCTGGCACAACAGGTGTGCAATTCTCTCCATTATTCAGGACACAAAATAGACAATGTTTATTTCCCTGTTATTTATGCGGTCTAATCTCCATTTGAGGCTGGCTGCTGGTGAACTCCACTCACATTGTTGGTGCTGCCTGAATTTGTACATTGGCCTCTGAAGATCAATACTTAATACGCTATGGTGCTGCCAAGTCCATTTAGCTGCAATCTGCTATTTTTTTATGTCCATTAGGTGGAAAATAAAGCTGACTAGGTGGATGACCACAGGAAGTGGAATGCATGATGTTCGCCCAGTCTCTGTGGTGATGAATGCTCTGTAGTGGCGTACTGTACGACCAATAAAAACATCAGATGCTGTCTGCCTGAAGTATTGTGCCATTAACTTTTATTAAATGCAGTTCAATACTTTGATGATGATGTTTTAAAGGAGTCTCTTTAACTCCTTTTACAAGATGTGGGAAGACAATAAAACACATGAGAGTAGACAAAGGATGGTGGTGGTACGTGAAAACAGGGCTGTTTGAAAACAAAACGGCCTGGGTTTGGACATGCTAACGCTAAAGCATGGCTTTAGACAGCATAAAACGGCCTGGATTTGGACATGCTAAAGCTAAAGAATGGCTTTACACCATAAAACAGCCTGGGTTTGAACATGCTAACACTAAAGCATGGCTTTAGACAGCATAAAATAGCCTGGGTTTGGACATGCTAAATCTAAACCATGGCTTTAGACAGCATAAAACAGCCTGGGTTTGGACATGCTAATGCTACATTTTGTGGGTTCAGCTTGAGCGTGCTGCTGGGGCTCTGCATCCTTCCCTGATTCCTCTCCTCTCCACACACATTTAATTTCATTAGCTTGTCCACTGCCACTGTCTGTCAGTGTCGAGGCCCTTGAGTTCACCCAGGGTTAGACAGAGCATTTCTGAGCAAAGGCACTGAAGCGCTGGGCTGTGTCCATGGACGAATATGATCGGAACAACAACAGAACAGAGCGGCTCCTATGTTGTACATTTCACAAGCTAATTGAAAACAGAGGGGACGCTAACTCCCTCCCCTGATCCGAGGCTGCTAGCTCACCAGCAACATATTAGCACTGTCTCCAGACTTATGGTATGTATCTGACTTATTATTTTGTTGTTTTACCTTTATTTAACTAGGCAAGTCAGTTAAGAACAAATTCTTATTTTCAATGACGGCCTAGGAACAGTGGGTTAACTGCCTTGTTCAGGGGCAGAACAAACTATTTTACCTTGTCAGCTCGTGGATTTGATTTTGCAACCTTTCGGTTACTAATCCAACACGCTAACCACTAGGCTACCTATTTTGACTTGACTGACAAAGCAGAAAAGAACAAACACAGTACACCTGAAACCAGGAGTGGATGCCTGATGCTGTTGTTGCTGCCTAGGAGTGGAGTCACCCTGTCCATCCTGTCTGATGACTGGGAAGAGCACGCCAATGGACGCCATCTCCATTTTTCGAACTTGATCACTAATAATCAGAATAATTTGAGAGTGCTCTTCTCGACCATTGATGGTCTGATAAATCCTAACCTCGCAAACCTATGTGACCTTTCTTCCACATCGAAATGTGAGGAGGATGCAGCATTTTTCAGAGATAAAAAAGCAAACATTAGGCTGGGTATCAGTGAAGCAAGACCTGATGAGAAGTTTGATAATATGTGCCCTAGCCTACCACACAAAGGCACTATGGATTAATTTCCCCTGGTTGACATAGACATGCTCAGGAAAGTGATATCACAACTTAAGCCTTCTACCTGCCTCTGATCCTATCAAGTCAAATCAAATGTATTTATAAAGCCCTTCTTACATCAGCTGATATCTCAAAGTGCTGTACAGAAACCCAGCCTAAAACCCCAAACAGCAAGCAATGCAGGTGTAGAAGCACGGTGGCTAGAAAAAACTCCCTAGAAAGGCCAAAACCTAGGAAGAAACCTAGAGAGAACCAGGCTATGAGGGGTGGCCAGTCCACTTCTGGCTGTGCTGGGTGGATATTATAACAGAACATGGCCAAGATGTTCAAATGTTCATAAATGACCAGCATGGTCAAATATTAATAATCACAGTGGTTGTCGAGGGTGCAGCAAGTCAGCACCTCAGGAGTAAATGTCCGTTGGCTTTTCATGGCCGGTCATTAAGAGTATCTCTACCACTCCTGCTGTCTCTAGAGAGTTGAAAACAGCAGGTCTGGGACAGATAGCACGTCCGGTGAACAGGTCAGGGTAACATAGCCACAGGCAGAACAGTTGAAACTGGAGCAGCATCCTATCCCCACCACCTTCTTCAAAATAGTTTTTAATTGTATATCTGAAGGAGTGCAAGCTATTGTTAATCATTCCCTGTTCATAGGGACATTCCCACTGCACTAAAAACTACTATGGTGAAACCCCTTCTAAAGAAAAGTAATCTAGATTCTTTAGCTCTTAGCAATTTTCGGCCAATCTCCAACCTTCCATTCTTAAAAGCTCTACAGGATTGGTGTCCCCCCCCCCCCCGCGGGACAGTTGAGCTAATGTGAGCTAATGGGATTAGCATGAGGTTGTAAGTGAAAAGAACATGTCCCAGGACATAGACATATCTGATATGGGCAGAAAGCTTAAATTCTTATTAATCTAACTGCACTGTCCAATTTACAGTAGCTGTTACAGTGAAAGAATACCATGCTATTGTTTGATGAGAGTGCACAGTTATGAACTTGAAAATGTATTAATAAACCAATTAGGCACCTTTGGGCAGACTTGATGCATTTTGAACAGAAATGCAATAGTTTAGACTAATAATTGGACTAGTCTAAACCTTTGCACATTCACTGCTGCAATCTAGTGGACATAATCTAAATTTCGCCTAAAATGGAATAATGCAGTGTGGCCTTTCTCTTGCATTTCAAAGATGAGGAAATAATACATTAATTTATTTTTATTTTATTTGTATTAATTTTTACCAGTTCTAATGTGTTACAGTTGAAGTTGGAAGTTTACATACACTTTGTATGGAGCCATTAAAACTCGTTTTTCAACCACTCCACAAATGTCTTGTTAACAAACTATAGTTTTGGCAAGTCAGTTAGCACATCTACTCTGTGCATGACACAAGTCATTTTTCCAACAATTGTTTACAGACAGATTATTTCACATATAATTCACTGTATCACAATTCCACTGCTCGAAAACCGCAATAAAAAAGCCAGACTACGGTTTGCAACTGCACATGGGGACAAAAATCATACTTTTTGGAGAAATGTCCTCTGGTCTGATGAAACAAAAATAGAACTGCTTGGCCATAATGACCATTGTTATGTTTGGAGGAAAAAGGGGAAGGCTTGCCAGCTGAAGAACACAATCCCAACCGTGAAGTACGGGGGTAGCGGCATCATGTTGTGGGGGTGGTGCACTTCACAAAATAGATGGCATAATGAGAGAGGAAAATGAAATGGATATATTGAAGCAGCATCTCAAGACATCAGTCAGGAGGTTAAAGCTTGGTCGCAAATCGGTTGTCCAAATGGACAATGACCCCAAGCATACTTCAGAAGTTGTGGCAAAATGGCTTAAGGACAACAAAGTCAAGATATTGGAGTGGCCATCACAAAGC
This sequence comes from Oncorhynchus mykiss, assembly GCF_013265735.2. Lineage (NCBI taxonomy): Eukaryota > Metazoa > Chordata > Actinopteri > Salmoniformes > Salmonidae > Oncorhynchus > Oncorhynchus mykiss. Next base: position 22,114,210 of record NC_048588.1, read on the forward strand.
CCTGACCTCAATCCTATAGAACATTTGTGGGCAGAGATATAAATCATTCTCTCTCTTTATTCTGACATTGCACATTCTTAAAATAAAGTGGTGATCCTAACTGACCTAAGACAGGGAATTTTTACTCTGATTAAATGTCAGGAATTGTGAAAAACTGAGTTTAAATGTATTTGGCTAAGGTGTATGTAAACTTCCGACTTTAACTGTAAATATTTCCGTATTTTTTCTCATTGTTTTTATTTGTTTTTTCCCAAGAAGCACATTGTGTTGCATTTCATCTCCGAAATGTGCTGAATAAAAAAAGCTTGATTTGATCTCGTCTGAGGTGAAGAGGTGCCATGACAGCTTTCACGGCTTGTGAAAGGCGTTGATTTGTGAGGTATCAGACAAAGACAAAGTGCTGCTGTGGCTGTGGCTGTGCAGGGCAAATTGGAGCCAGTGCTTACAGGAAAGGTCCCGTTTACGCTCAGAGGATAGCTAATGGCCCAGGTTACCATCTGTCCTGTTGGATACTCAGGTCCAATGGATCAGACAGACACTGAGTGCCTGCTAGGTACACACAGACAGTTACTACTTGCTGGCCTAAGGAAACTATGCAGCAGTTCAGTAGGCCTAATATAGCAGCCTATCAATAGTAAACAATTTAGAGGTATCTTTAAATCATAATTATTGTACTTTGTCCATTTGTAATGTGCCATACACTAGATATCCATCAAAATAATGCATGTGATCTGTTAGGTTTGGAATGGGCATAGCACATTGAACCTCCATAGCCACCAAACATCTTACAGCACAAGGACACAACATGCCTAAAAAGCCCTTTTAAAGAGAGCACCAGGAAAGGCCTAAAACATTCTCCCCTCTCTGGGGGCCAGCAGCACTAGCAGAGCAGAGGTCCCCATGCATCCACATGTGGCATAAGCTTCACAGCTCTCACACACTCCCCCAATAAATAAGGCTGGCCTTTGGGCTGATCAGCTCAGTCAGTCTCTCTCAGGGCAGGGTTGTCCCTCCCGGCCCGTCAGCTAGATAAGGAATTTCCACGCGGCCACATCCGAGGGTGGAGAGGAGATTGAAACCAGATGAATGGGACTTTGGTGCAGCAGGCTCGCCAGGCCCATATTTCACTCCCCAAAGCATGATTAAACGAGATGCGGAGCTTTTTGGGCCAAGGCTGAGAACTCAGTGCTCAGAGGCAGGGCGTGGGCTCACTGCGACAGCCCAAGCTAGAAAAACAGGGCAAAGGGCAGACCTACAGTCTCTCTGATTTTTTGCTGTAGTCTCAGGAGTTAATTCCAGACACATCAAGAATGCACTCCGAATTTGCTTCAGACAAAATAATTGATCTACCCTGATTCAGACTTCTCAGTGAAATGGGAGCACTGATGAACGTAATTAAATTAGATTCTGTCTAAAAAGGGGTTTGGTGGGAATCTGTCACATTACATTGTGTTTTTGTGTGAAATAAAGCAGTGCAATGTAGGCCATGGGGTTGAAACTGACAACCAACGGTGCCAAAGAAAATGAGGGCAAACGGCAACATTTTGGGAGTGAGAAATAGGAACGTCCCTGTCTAATCCAGGAGTGTGAAAAGGGTGAAAAAAACTGACACAGATCTACAATTGCTAGAGTTACTAATTATACCTTAGACTGTAAAATTGCATTGTTGAGTTACTAAAATGACACTTTAATACCCCTGTCTGCAATTACTGTACTGGATGTAAGCCCTTGTCCAATGAAATGTAATATATGGTAACTCACGCCCTTCCCCCCAAACTTGAATGTTTTACAGCAATGTGGTATAAAGTACATGTTCCAGTTGTCCAGGACATCAGATGTGCACAGTACAGAGAAGTTGAGCAACTTGGAGGGTGTTGGCCTGTGCTTAAGGGGACTGGAAAAGAAAGAGAGAAAACAAACCAACTGCACAGGTCTTGTTTTTCCAGCTTTGAGGCGATTTTCTGTTGGCCAGCGGAGGACTGCTAAATGTGTGTGTGTGTTCAGGGCAGATGGTGTTTGTGAGTGATTAAGGGTCTGCTTGCATTGGTTGTCCACAATGGCCCTCCTGAGCGAGGGAAAGTGGCATACTTTTTTTCCAGCCCCTGCTCCAGGAACTGTCCCTGTTCCCTCTGACATGTAGCTGGTTGGCCACACTCACAACCCAACGCCAGGCACACTCCATATCACCACATTTCAGCTATGTCACTGCTAAAAGAATTGTGGCTGCTTTGCTGGCCGCTGCCCTGCGCTATACTCAAGTAAATAAAGAAAAACCTTGTTTTTAATTCAGCCATAATGTTTGATCTGCATTTGCTTGGCCAACGAGAGACTAATCTCATTACCCTGTGCTAAATTGTATGCTTGGGCATCCTCTCTGACAAGATTAACATTTTACCCTTAGTTAATTAAGAGAACCATTAAAAAGACACTGGACCTACTGGACACGTAATACATTCCGAAGACAGCTCAGCCAGTAGAGAGCAAACCACGTAGATGACAAAATACCCAGCACTATAAACACACACAATAACAATGGCAGAATGTGGGAAACCTGGCACAGGACAGGCTAGTTCTGTGGTCGAACATGTGCTCCAAGTGATGTGGTGTGAGTTTAGTTAGTTGTGGTTTACCTGCTGTGAGAGTGCCCTATTAAACTCAGCCAGCCTTGCCACAATATACATGCAGGCTAAGCTTATTATTCTCCTCCTCCTATTCAAACAGCTCCTTTCATGTGGCACATTAATCATAATTTACACCCATTTGAAATTAGAAAGAGAGGAGAAGGAGAAAGGGAGAATGAGAGAGAGAGAGAGACAGAAAGAGAGAGAGCGAGAGAGCGAGAGATGAGAGAGAGAGAGAGGCTGCTGCTGTTCCTGCTATCCTTTCCTCTCCTGTCCTCAGGTTCTTCCCCTGTACACATTGGCTTCCTCATCTCTCTGTGTGAATCATGAGCCAGGCCCGAGCCTCCATGACTTGATCCCCTGTGACATCAACCCGGGAGACGTAGTGAGCAACACAAAGCAAAACAGCCTCTCTCTCTCTCTCTCTCTCTCTCTCTCTCTCTCTCTCTCTCTCTCTCTCTCTCTCCTTCTCCTCTCTTTCTAGTTTCAAATGGGTGTAAATTATGATTAATGTGCAAGAAGGTATCTGAGGATATGTCAGAGGACTCTAGATATTACAGTTTTTCTCAATTGCTAAACCACAATTTCTGAAACCTTGCTCCATTTCCTGAAAACATTAAACACAAAACCTCATCTTCAAACACTATTTACATAACTGAAACATTCGCCTCAAAACAGTTTTACCTGTGTTCAAAATCAAACATCGCTCTCAAATCATAAACAAAATGTTCAAAATGATATACACTCTCAAGCAGTCAGTAAACAATACACCAAAAAATAGAAAACACATTGTTCAAAACATACAATTCTCAGGGAGAAGTACATTTTTAATCAAAAGAAATATTCATATTTTTCCTTCATTGTCTTTTGATGAACCAAAACAGGTTCTATCATAGTAGCTCAAAATTGATCAGAAATTACTACTCTGCTTTGCTCTTTGCAATTTTGTTTTTTGTTCTTCCTCCTCCTTGTACCCCTATTTTTACAGTACTGTACCCTGCATCTCACAAACTTGTCCTTGTGATACTGTAATTCTTGTTCTTTGTTGATATGAACCTGCAACCAGTCAAAATCTATTGAGCAGTCAGTACTGTTAATAAATGGAAAGCACAATGTTCAGGGCCATACAATTTGTCCAATGTACAGTATACAGCCTACAATGCACTGTACTACAGTATCCATTCTCAGAATTTCTCCTTCCCACCTTCAACAACCTGTTTGCTCTCTGAACTGGCTTATATTGGTTGTGTCGCATCATTTGAAACAGGTGAAATCAATTTTGAGTGGTTGTGTTCAATCAATGACATATGTTCTCTATTTGTATTTGATTGTGTCCACTTGTGTTTACCAGTATGGATGACATGTGCATTAGAGTGCAGAATGTGTTTTGAGAATGAGAATGTGTTTAGAGTTTTGCTGAAAAGTCTAAGTGAGATCTGCAAATTGTGTTTTACCATGTGAAATGGTTTAAGGTATTGACAACAGACTGCATAATTAGCTAAATGAGTCCAGGCAACTGAGAACTTTGTTCAGCCAATGGGTTTTAGTGTTTTAGCAATTGAGAAAAACTGTAATTTAACAGATATTTGCTTTTCGGAGACTGAAATTAGTCTCTCTCCCTCTTCTCCTTCGTTAAGCCATTTCTTCCCCCTCTCCTCCCTCTGTTGATATGTTATGTAAATTCATACCTTCCATTAATTTGTTTAAACACAGCAAAACAGCCCTAGATGAGTGCTTATGTAGAGTGGCAGCCAAACTAGAATCAACACAGGGCCCTTTTAGCCATGAAAAAAGTGTACCCTCGAGGGCTGAATACATTTATTTATTTTAGGCAACAGAATATAAAATGTTCTGTAAGGCCAGACATGCTAAGTGCTTTGTCTCTTATGCATCAACCCTTGGGGCAATTTATTCTTCTTAATTAAAAAGGGAGCAAGGAGCAGAGGAGGGATAGCTACTGTTGAGGCGGGTGGGTTTCTTGTTGTATTTCTTGTCAGAGTTTTTGGTATGATCCTCACTGCCGTGGAGTCTGCAGTTCTGCTGATGCAGGGGCTTTGTTTCAAGATTAATGAAAGACGTTTGGCTCATTGGCGTTTGGATCCAACTCAGAGGTTAAGAACAACCTCCAACCGGCAAAGGTTTATGCGCCACACTATACAGAATGTTCTGCTCACTCAGTGAAGCAATTCTTTCTCTCCTCCTCTCCCATTTTTACCCTCCTAACAAAGAAATAAAAAGAACCTCAGATTAATTTGAAAATGCCTACTTTTTCACTTTCTCCAGCTGACAAATCAGATTTCAAGCAGGAAAATGAAAATCATTACCCCAAATAATACCATTACCACGTTTTTGAAGGCAGCAACCATGTTAGAATAGAATATCATCTGTTCTAAAAAGGACAAACGACTCCTGATTTTGGACTGCATGAGAATGCTATTCATTGACTACAGCTCAGCTTTCAACACCATAGTGCCCTAAAAGCTAATCAACAAGCTAAGGACCCTGGGACTAAACACCTCCCTCTGCAACTTGATCCTGGAGTTCCTGACGGGCCGCCCCCAGGTGGTAAGGGTAGGTAACAACACATCCGCCACCCTTATCCTCACCACAGGGGCACCTCAGGGGTGTGTGCTCAGCCCCTCCTCTACTTCCTGTTCACTCATGACTGCACGGCCAGGCACGACTCCAACACCATCATTAAATTTGCCGATGATACAACAGTGCTAGGCCTGATCACCGACAACAACGAGCCTATAGGGAGGAGGTCAGAGACCTGGCCATGTGCTGCCTGGACAACAACCTCTCCCTCAACGTCATCAAGACAAAGGAGATAATTGTGGATTACAGGAAAAAGAGGGCCGAGCATGCCCCCATTCTCATCGACGGGGCTGCCGTGTAGCAGGTTGAGAGCTTCAAGTTCCTTGGTGTCCACATCAGGAACAAACAATCATGGTCCAAGCACACCGTGACAGTTGTGAAGCGTGCACGACAAAACCTATTTCCCCTCAGGAGACAGAAAAGATTTGGCATGGGTCCTCAGATCAGAGCATCACTGGTTGCATCACTGCCTGGTATGGCAACTGCTTGGCCTCCGACCGCAAGGCACTACCGAGGGTAGTGCAAATGGCCCAGCACATCACTGAGGACAAGCTTCCTGCCATCCAGTACTTCTATACCAGGCAGTGTCAGAGGAAGGCCCAAAAATTGTCAAAGACTCCAGCCACCCTAGTCATAGACTGTTCTCTCTGCTACCATATGGCAAGCGGTGCCAGAGTGCCAAGTTTAGGTCCAAGAGGCTTCTAAACAGCTTCTACCCTCAAGCCATTCGACTCCTGAACATCTAGTCAAATGGCTACCCAGACTATTCGCATTGACCCCCCCCTGCCCTCCCCTCTCCATACCCCTTTCACTCTCTGTTGTCATCTATGCACAGTCACTTTAATTAACTCTACCTACATGTACATACCACCTCAACTAACCGGTGTCCCCGCACCTTGACTCTGTACCGGCACCCCCTGTATATATTGTTATTTTTTACTGCTGCTCTTTAATTACTTGTTACTTTTATCTCTTATTCTGAACCATATATTTTTTAACTGCACTGTCGGTTAGGGGCTCGTAAGTAAGCATTTCACTGTAAGGTTGTATTCGGCGCATGTAATAATACAATTTGATTTGATTTGATGTCCTTTATGTTCAGGAGTTGATTCATATGCCATTTATATGCCGCCCTGTACCATGCAGCATCACATACATATGTGGAATCAAGTACTCCATATTCATAAAACCTAAAAACATCCTGCTGCGAATGCCATCCATCTTATAGAATTCTCCACTTGACTGTGTCCGTGCCAGATACATCCTATTCCACAGCAGCAGACTGTGGGCTTTGCTTTCTGGGTGTGATGAGAACATCACTGGGTGTCATGACTTCACAACACAGTGAACCGGTGATAGCCTGATCCCATCATCGTCTGGTCATATTAAACATCACAGGTAATATGTAGGTACTAAAGCCTATAACACAAAGCTTTGGCATCTGCCATTGTCCAACATACTTTTCAAAGACGATTATATCAAACAGCGAACTGCAGCATCTTCCTATTCAGAACTACAGTGAGGTCTGGAGGCAGACAGAGTGAAGCTGTATAAAGAGACTTTGTCCATGCTGTCTGTCTGATTACCACCCACTCATCCCAGTCTAAGAGGCACCGCATTATGTGGTGATACACTTCACTCTCAGGCTACTCCCTTTGTGTGGAGGACCATTTCAAACCAGATTCTCCATCGTTGTCTGGCTTCTCTGCTGCATTGGGGAAGATGGGGATAGGGAGAGAGGGTTCTGGGGGGAAGAGGGTGAGGGAATGTTTTCAGGAGCCTGCAGTAAGACGTTTTTTCTTTCTTCCATTCATCCCAACCCTTATCCTCCAACCCGTTCCTGCCTCCAATCCTTCTCCACCAACCTCTTTTGCCTTGATGTAGACAAGCCTACAGTGCACCCACAGAACACATACTACAACACAAACACACAGTCTCGCCCTGCATGGCGACTGTTCGGTGAAGGGGAATAATGCACTTGCCATGCATGGGTGGGCCAATGCCAGAGCAATGACAACATTCTCCCAGGGATCCAATAAACAAGAACTGATTCAATCAGCTTTGTTTCCGGCCCAGATGCCATGCAGTAGCCCGGTCGGTCTCTTCAGCTGGAGCAGCAAGCCAGCGGATTTGAGGAGAGGAGATTCGAGCCGAGCCGGGCGACGCTGAGGTTAGCAGGATATGTTTCAGACCAGCCCGCTCTGCTCCGGGCTTATTTATCCCACCGTGGCCAATCACACAGGCTCTGGGCGCAATTTATATTCCCTATCGTCGGGCGGATTAGTCCAGTCTAATCTGCTCAACTCATAGAAAAAACCTTCACCATTTTTCTCACTCTAATATTTCTATTAGTCACGCCTGAATTCCAGTGATGTGCTGCGACACAAGTGGCTCTGCGTGAGAGACTCCTCTAATAGGTGGTGGAGGGGGAGGTCAGGCAGGCACAGGACTTCTTAATGCAGACATAGGTGGAGAGGATCAGGGTGGGACTGCATGCTGATTATGGGTCTGGTGTGGATGAGAGGAAGAAATGACTTGTATGATTTAATGAGTAGTGGCTATTGGCCTGGAGCAGGGTCTTAGGAGGGCGCACACACACGTACGGAGGCAACTGGAGCAGTAATGCTGCCCATAGCGAAATGCTACAGACTCCATAGTGCGACCTTCCAGCCCCAATGTCCTTCCTCCCTCATATGTCCTTCATGACAAGCCAGGTCCCCTTTCACTCATTACAAAGCAGGAAGGATATATAGATGAATGTGGATGAGAGAAAGAGAGAGAGAGAGAAAGGCAGAGAGAGACTTGCATGTTTGGTATATCAAACGGAATAATATACTGAATAATAACTGCCACTGAGGTAAGCACAAGAGACCCTCCTTTCACTTTATGAAGAGCAGATTAATAGCCAAACGCATAGAACAAAAATATCTAATGACATTTGAAGGCCTTCATATTGACATCGGGTCCCCAGCAGCGGTGTTGTATGCTGTAGTAGTGCTCCTGGCCAGTAGGTACAAGCGTGCCTGTGTGCTCGCCGGCTGATCAGCAGCGTAATGTCACTGGGTTTTACCAGAAATTATTCTTAATGTCACTCCGTCTCCCACGCTTGAATGTCACTGCCTTTTAATTGGCCCAGTAAAATAGCAGTGTTGTTTGCAACTGGGAGTGACGGATGGGAGGGGACAAATGAGGTGATGGTGGTTTCAGAGACATGTTCTATGATGGGGGAATCAAAACCTGATAGGTTTTGGCCACGAGCCATTTTGCAATTGGGCTGATTCTGTGGTGCATTGTTTCACTACTGCCAAAGCAACATTAGGTCACACTGTGTGGGAACAGAACCGAGAACCATTCATTGACCCAAGTCAATAGTGTACATACAAAGAACAGTGGATACCCTATACTATTGAGTGATAATGTATGTAGGGACCTGATTGGTTGGTTTTGTAGAGGGGAATTGTGGGGCAGAGGTCAAAACAGTCAGGACTGCCCTTAAGCCCTGCCTGTGGCCCAACAGACTCTGGGGACACTGTTCGACTGATATGACACACACACATCAGCCAGTCAGTCAGCCACAGTAGCAACACAGCACTGAGCGTCACATGCCAACCTAACTCTATGTCCCTTCTGACTACGCTGACATGGTGACATCCCCAGTTGGCAAGGTCCTAGACTGGTGCCAGGACTATGAAAATGATCCCTCTGCTCATAAACAAACAGCTTACAGTCGGAATCGTGTGCCCATTGGAAGATTAACGCAAGGAAACATTTGCTCTCTGTGATTTTGGTTTTGAAATATAACAGGAATTTAAGAAAAGAGCCCACTGGGAATGTGCTAGCACTAATGTTTCTGGAATGGAAAGAAAATGATATCAGGTTTCTAGTTTTGAGTAATAAAAGAGCTCATTCTGTTAGCTCGGAGGAGGTGCTCTGAATCAGAAAGCCACATAAGCAAGGATCTCAGAGACGTAGAGGAGGAAGAAACAGGCTGATGGGGTTGGTGTTGTGTGGGGGCTCGGTAGTGTGTGATCCGTGTGCAGCCTGAATATCTGGTTGCAGGGTGAATGTATCACCTCGCTATGACTATACATGGCAATCAGGTGAAACTGGGGATAGCCTGCCTGCCAAGAGGCTCCAGGTTGAAGTTCAGAGTGTGTTTAATCTCAAGCAGACACACTAGGATACTGACAGACACACGCATGCACACACACACACACACACACACACACACACACACACACACACACACACACACACACACACACACACACACACTGCTTCACAACCTTCTCTTTTGCCATGACTAACAGAGTACACATTACTCATTGCAGCTCTGCCGAAGCTCTTTGTTTAGATTAGGTGAGGCAGAGCAGAGCCCCGTCAGGCCCTGTGGCTGTGAACGCCACAAGTCCGCCTGCCTGCCGTGCTATATACACACAAGCACGCACACACACTGCCAGTCTGCTGGCCTTATGTAGGCATGGTGGAGACCCATTGCCTTTCATGGGAGAGCTGACTTCGTTTCCTCCTGTCCTAAGGCTCAGTGTTTTCCATCCACAGCCATCATACTGTTCGGAATGACAGGAAAGGAGGGGGGGGGGGGGGGGGCTGAGCTGCAGGAGACAGGGAGATGAAGAGTACGCTGGTGCTCCCACAGTGTTTACAGTGGTTCAGTCGTTTGGCACCAGACCCGTCCCCACTCTAAGCCCCTCTTTCCTGAGTTTCAAACACCTGAGTGGTTCTGGGACGATCTGAGCTAGATAAAAAATATATACTGCTCTTGTCACTGTAATGTGTATGTGAGGCCTGCTGGGAAGAGAAACTCTGTCAGCATTGGTTTCTTCCTGCTTTTTCTGAACTTCGAGTATGATTTGTATTGAAGTTGGATTTGTATTGAAAGCACAGTATGCTCCCACTAAAACTAAAATTGGCATAGGCCCACCCACTCGGGAGCCAGGCCCACCCACTTGGGAACCAGACCCAGCCAATCAGAATGAGCTTTTCCCAATAAAAGAGCTTTATTACAGACAAAAATACTCCTCAGTTTCATCAGCTGTCCTGGTGGATGGTCTAAGATGATCCCACATGTGAAGAAGCTGGATGTGGAGGTCCTGGGCTGGCGAGGCCTGTGGTTATGAGGCCGGTTGAAAGTACTGTCAAATTCCCTAAAACGATGTTGTGGGTGGCTTATGTTAGAAAAATTAACATTCAATTCTCCGGTTCAGTTTTAGATGCAAGATGGCGCTGACAGACATGGCAGCTCCTAAAAGCAACTTTGCAGAATTTAGTTTTTTTCCCTTAGTTCACCCGACCTAGAATGCCTCACAATCAAATGCCGACCGCATTACCGCCAAAGATAATTATGTTCGGTTATAGTCACAGCCGTGTATATTCCCCCTCAAGCCGATACCAAGATGGCCCTCAAGGAACTACACTGGACTTTGTGCAAACTGGAAACGACATATCCTGAGGCCGCATTTATTGTAGCTGAGGATTTTAACAAAGCAAATTTGAAGAACAAGTTACCTAAGTTCATTCAAAAATCCCCCTTCCGGGATGGATACAAGGCACTCCTCCGCCCTCCCTTCGGCAAATCAGATCACAACTCAATTTTGCTTCTCTCTTCCTATAGGCAGAAACTAGAACAGGAAGTACCCATGCTAAGGTCTATTCAACACTGGTCCGACCAATCGGAATCCATGCTTCAAGATTGTTTTGATCACGCGGACTGGGATATGTTCCGGGTAGCCTCTGAGAATAACATTGACGTATACACCAACACGGTGACTGAGTTCATCAGGAAGTGTAAAGGGGATGTTGTTCCCACTGTGACGATTAAACCAACAAACTAAATTCTACAATACCTCTTTCGCCATCTGGCTTGGATTCTCTGTCGACACGGCGCCCCGCCGCACTACCACGACTGGTCCGGCCTCCGTCGGAGGGCTACTAACAGGGAGGGTTCCCTGTTCCATCTACTGCTGCCCCCTGGGCACTATGATCACTTGGCTAAATAGCTGATGCCTGCTGGACTGTCCATTAATCACGGTACTCCATTCTGTTTATTTATTTTTTTATCTTTCGGCCTCAGCCGCAAACTCAGGTTCTGTGTGTAGTCAATCTGACCCTCTCTGCCTAGTCATCGCCATTTTACCTGCTGTTGTTGTGTTAGCTGATTAGCTGCTGTTGTCTCACCTGTTGTTTTAGCTAGCTCTCCCAATCAACACCTGCGATTACTTGATGCCTCGCTGTATGTCTCTCTCAAATGTCAATATGCCTTGTATACTGTTGTTCAGGTTACTTATCATTGTTTTAGTTTACAATGGAGCCCCTAGTTCCACTCTTCATACCTCTGATACCTCCTTTGTCCCACCTCCCACACATGCGGTGACCTCACCCATTACAACCAGCATGTCCAGAGATACAACCTCTCTTATCATCACCCAGTGCCTGGGCTTACCTCCGCTGTACCCGCACCCCACCATACCCCTGTCTGCGCATTATGCCCCGAATATATTCTACCATGCCCAGAAATCTTCTCCTTTTATTCTTTGTCCCCCAACGCTCTAGGCGACCAGTTTTGATAGCCTTTAGCCGCACCCTCATACTACTCCTCCTCTGTTCCGCGGGGGATGTGGAGGTAAACCCAGGCCCTGCATGTTCCCAGGCACCCTCATTTGTTGACTTCTATGTCTGAAAAAGCCTTGGTTTCATGCATGTCAACATCAGAAGCCTCCTCCCTATTTTGTTTTACTCACTGCTTTAGCACACTCTGCCAACCCTGATGTCCTTGCTGTGTCTGAATCCTGGCTTAGGAAGGCCACCAAAAATTCTGAGATTTCCATACCCAACTATAACATTTTCCATCAAGTTGGACTGTCAAAGGGGGAGGAGTTGCAGTCTACTGCAGACTTAGCCTGCAAAGTAATGTCATACTTTCCAGGTCCATACCCAAACAGTTCGAACTACTAATTTTAAAAATTACTCTCTCCAAAAATAAGTCTCTCACTGTTGCCGCCTGCTACCGACCCCCCTCAGCTCCCAGCTGTGCCCTGGACACCATTTGTGAATTGATCGCTCCCCATCTAGCTTCAGAGTTTGTTCTGTTAGGTGACCTAAACTGGGATATGCTTATTAACATCCCGACGGTAATACAATCTAAGCTAAATGCCCTCAATCTCACACAAATCATCAAGGAACCCACCAGGTACAACCCTAAATCTGTAAACAAGTGCACCCTCATAGACGTTATCCTGGCCAACTGGCCCTCCAAATACACCTCCGCTGTCTTCAACCAGGATCTCAGCGATCACTGCCTCATTGCCTGTATCCGCTATGGGTCCGCAGTCAAACGACCACCCCTCATCACTGTCAAACGCTCCCTAAAACACTTCTGCGAGTAGGCCTTTCTAATCGACCTGGCCCGGGTATCCTGGAAGGATAATGACCTCATCCCGTCAGTTGAGGATGCCTGGTCATTCTTTAAAAGTAACTTCCTCACCAACTTAGATAAGCATGCTCCGTTCAGAAAATGCAGAACTAAGAACAGAAATAGCCTTTGGTTCACTTCAGACCTGAGTGCCCTCGACCAGCACAAAAACATCCTGTGGCGGACTGCAATAGCATCGAATAGTCCCCGCGATATGCAACTGTTCAGGGAAGTCAGGAACCAATACACGCAGTCAGTCAGGAAAACAAAGGCCAGCTTTTTCAAGCAGAAATTTGCATCCTGTAGCTCTAACTCCAAAAGGTTCTGGGACACTGTAAAGTCCATTGAGAACAAGAGCACCTCCTCCCAGCTGCCCACTGCACTGAGGCTAGGTAACACGGTCACCACCGATAAATCCATGATAATCGAAAACTTCAACAAGCATTTCTCAACGGCTGGCCATGCCTTCCTCCTGGCTACTCCAACCTCGGCCAACAGCTCCGCCCCTCCCGCAGCTACTCGCCCAAGCCTCCCCAGCTTATCCAGATAGCAGATGTTCTGAAAGAGCTGCAAAACCTGGACCCGTACAAATCAGCTGGGTTTGACAATCTGGACCCTCTATTTCTGAAACTATCTGCCGCCATTGTCGCAACCCCTATTACCAGCCTGTTCAATCTCTCTTTCATATCGTCTGAGATCCCCAAGGATTGGAAAGCAGTCCTCCCCCTCTTCAAAGGGGGAGACACCCTGGACCCAAACTGTTACAGACCTATATCCATCCTGCCCTGCCTATCTAAGTTCTTCGAAAGCCAAGTCAACAAACAGATCACTGACCATTTCGAATCCCACCGTACCTTCTCCGCTGTGCAATCTGGTTTCCGAGCCGGTCACGAGTGCACCTCAGCCACGCTCAAGGTACTAAACGATATCATAACCGCCATCGATAAAAGATAGTACTGTGCAGCCGTCTTCATCGACCTGGCCAAGGCTTTCGACTCTGTCAATCACCATATTCTTATCGGCATACTCAGTAGCCTCGGTTTTTCTAATGACTGCCTTGCCTGGTTCACCAACAACTTTGCAGACAGAGTTCAGTGTGTCAAATCAAAGGGCATGTTGTCCGGTCCTCTGGCAGTCTCTATAGGGGTGCCACAGGGTTAAATTCTCGGGCCGACTCTTTTCTCTGTATATGTCAATTATGTTGCTCTTGCTGATTCCCTGATCCACCTCTACGCAGACGACACCATTCTGTATACTTCTGGCCCTTCCTTGGACACTGTGCTATCTAACCTCCAAACAAGCTTCAATGCCATACAACACTCCTTCCGTGGCCTCCAACTGCTCTTAAACGCCAGTAAAACCAAATGCATGCTTTTCAACCGTTCGCTGCCTGCACCCGCACGCCCGACTAGCATCACCACCCTGGATGGTTCCGACCTAGAATATGTGGACATCTATAAGTACCTAGGTGTCTGGCTAGACTGTAAACTCTCCTTCCAGACTCATATCAAACATCTCCAATCTAAAATCAAATCTAGAGTCGGCTTTCTAATCCGCCACAAAGCCTCCTTCACTCACGCCGCCAAACTTACCCTAGTAAAACTGACTATCCTACCGATCCTCGACTTCGGTGATGTCATCTACAAAATAGCTTCCAATACTCTACTCAGCAAACTGGATGCAGTTTATCACAGTGCCATCCGTTTTGTTACTAAATCACCTTATACCACCCACCACTGCGACCTCTATGCTCTAGTTGGCTGGCCCTCGCTACATATTCGTCGCCAGACGAAGGTCATCTACAAGTCCATGCTAGGTAAAAGCTCCGCCTTATCTCAGTTCACTGGTCACGATGGCAACACCAACCCGTAGCACTCGTTCCAGCAGGTGTATCTCATTGATCATCCCTAAAGCCAACACCTCATTTGGCCGCCTTTCCTTCCAGTTCTCTGCTGCCTGTGACTGGAACGAATTGCAAAAATTGCTGAAGTTGGAGACTTTTATCTCCCTCACCAACTTTAAACATCTGCTATCTGAGCAGCTAACCAATCGCTGCAGCTGTACATAGTTCATCGGTAAATAGTCCACCCAATTTACCTACCTCATCCCCATACTGTTTTTATTTATTTACTTTTCTGCTCTTTTGCACAACAGTATCTCTACCTGCACATGACCATCTGATCATTTATCACTCCAGTGTTAATCTGCAAAATTGTAATTATTCGCCTAACTCCTCATGCCTTTTGCACACAATGTATACTCTACAATGTAGACTCTTTTTTATTTTTTCTACTGTGTTATTGACTTGTTTATTGTTTACGCCATGTGTAACTCTATGTTGTTGTCTGTTCACACTGCTATGCTTTATCTTGGCCAGGTCGCAGTTGTAAAATAGAACTTGGTCTCAACTAGGCTACCTGGTTAAATAAAGGTGAAATATTATTATTTTTTTATTTTTTTAATGCTTAATTATTAATGTAACTTTAGTTGTTCTATAAACATTGGGCTATACGTTTTGATTTTTAATACATTGTAAGGCTGCATGTTGCAACTCTAATGATGATTTCAGAAAAGTAGCTTGAAAGGTATGAACTCTGCTTTGTTTTTGCACAGGCTGTACAATCGTGGCCAAAAGTTTTGAGAATGACACAAATGTTAATTTTCACAAAGTCTCCTGCCTCAGTGTCTTTAGATATTTTTGTCAGATGTTACTATGGAATACTGAAGTATAATTACAAGCGTTTCATAAGTGTCAAAGGCTTTTATTGACAATTACAAGAAGTTGATGCAAAGAGTCAATATTTGCAGTGTTGACCCTTCTTTTTCAAGACCTCTGCAATCCGCCCTAGCATGCTGTCAATTAACTTCTGGGCCACATCCTGACTGATGGCAGCCCATTCTTGCATAATCAATGCTTGGAGTTTGTCAGAATTTGTGGGGTTTTATTTGTCCACCCGCCTCTTGAGGATTGACCACAAGTTCTCAATGGGATTAAGGTCTAGGGAGTTTCCTGACCATGGACACACAATATCGATGTTTTGTTCCCCGAGCCGCTTAGTTATCACTTTTGCCTTATGACAAGGTGCTTCATCATGCTGGAAAAGGCATTGTTCGCCACCAAACTGTTCCTGGATGGTTGGGAGAAGTTGCTCTAGGAGGATGTGTTGGTACCATTCTTCATTCATGGCTGTGTTCTTAGGCAAAATTGTGAGTGAGCCCACTCCCTTGGCTGAGAAGCAACCCCCACATGCATGGTCTCAGGATGCTTTACTGTTGGCATGACACAGGACTGATGGTAGCGCTCACCTTGTCTTCTCCGGACAAGCTATTTTCTGGATGCCCCAAACAATCGGAAAGGGGATTCGTCAGAGAAAATGACTCTACCCCAGTCCTCAGCAGTCCAACTCTGTACCTTTTGCAGAATATCAGTCTGTCCCTGATGTTTTTCCTGGAGAAAAGTGGCTTCTTTGCTGCCCTTCTTGACAACAGGCCATCCTCCAAAAGTCTTTACCTCACTGTGCGTGCAGGTGCACTCACACCTGCCTGCTGCCATTCATGAGCAAGCTCTTTACTGGTGGTGCCCTGATCCTGCAGCTGAATCAAGTTTATGAGATGGTCCTGGCACTTGCTGGACTTTCTTGGGCGCCCTGAAGCCTTCTTCACAACATTTGAACCGCTCTCCTTGAAGTTCTTGATGATCCGATAAATGGTTGATTTAGGTGCAATATTACTGGCAGCAATATCCTTGCCTGTGAAACCCTTTTTGTGCAAAGCAATGATGACGGTACGTGTTTCCTTGCAAGTAACCATGGATGACAGAGGAAGATCAACGATTCCAAGCACCACCCTCCTTTTGAAGCATCCAGTCTGTTATTCGATCAAAATCAGCATGACAGAGTGATCTCCAGCCTTGACCTCGTCAACACTCACACCTGTGTTAACGAGAGAATTACTGACATGATGTCAGCTGGTCCTTTTGTGGCAGGGCAGTGGAAATGTTTTTTGGGGATTCAGTTCATTTGCATGGCAAAGAGGGACTTTGCAATTAATTGCAATTCATCTGATCACTCTTCATAACATTCTGGAGTATATGCAAATTGCCATCATACAAACTGAGGCAGCAGACTTTGTGAACATTTATATTTGTGTCATTCTCAAAACCTTTAGCCGCGAATGTACACACTAAATCAGTCACTCATTCACAATTTGACAAGCACTTGATAATCCCTAGTATTTCACAGTGGCATCCCCTTTGTGTGGCCGTATTGCACCCTAAAAAATTCCAGGCCTTTTGCGGCCATTGGCCGTTGTGCCCTTCTCCCTGCGTTCCAAATCACCTCTCACTAACATGGCTCTCCATCACGTGATCGGGTCTTTCTCACAGGCTACAAGTGAAGGCAGACACACCGGGGACACAACTGCATGTGTCCTTATCCAATTCTGAGATGCATATTGAGGATATTGGAAGAACTCTCCATTTACTTTTCGTCAGCAAACATGAAGAGTAGGCACTAGCCTATGTCATTCTACTGTCCCCCATCCTACAAAAGTCGACCTATTCTGTTGCGAGAAATAAATATAAATATACTGAAGAGCCAGTTAGGCTCTACAGCCCTTGTAAAGCGGATTAATGTGCTTAATTTAGTTATTAAAAGTTATTTGGCCACTTTAGTTGTGAAAGAACCATATCAAAACATACAGTTGAAGTTGGAAGTTTACATATACTTAGGTTGGATTCATTAAAACTCATTTTTCAACCACTCCACAAAATTCTTGTTAACAAACTATAGTTTTGGCAAGTCGGTTATGACATCAACTTTGTGCTTGACACAAATAATTTTTCAAACAATTGTTTACAGACAGATTATTTCACTTATAATTCACTGTATCACAATTCCAGTGGGTCAGAAGTTTACAGCTTGGAAAATTCCAGAAAATGATGTCATGGCTTTAGAAGCTTCTGATAGGCTACTTGACACAATTTGAGTCAATTGGAGGTGTACCTGTGAATGTATTTCAAGGACTACGTTAAAACTCATTGCCTCCTTGCTTGACATCATGGGAAAATAAAAATAAATTAGCCCAGAAATGTGTAGACCTCCCCAAGTCTGGTTCATCCTTGGGAGCAATTTCCAAACGCCTGAAGGTACCACGTTCATCTGTACAAACAATAGTACGCAAGTATAAACACCATGAGACCACGCAGCTGTCATACCGCTCAGGAAGTGGACGCATTCTGTCTCCTAGAGATTAACGTACTTTGGTGCGAAAAGTGCAAATCAATCCCAGAACAACAGCAAAGGACCTTGTGAAGATGCTGGAGCATCTATATCCACAGTAAAACGGGTCCTATATCAACATAACCTGAAAGGCCGCTCAGCCACGGCTCCAAAACTGCCATAAAAAGCCAGACTACAGTTTGCAACTGCACATGGGGACAAAGATAGTACTTTTTGGAGAAATTACCTCTGGTCTGATGAAACAAATATAGAACAGTTTGGCCATAATGACCATTGTTATGTTTGGAGGAAAAACTTGGAAGCTAGCAAGCCGAAGATCACCACCCCAACCATGAAGCACAGGGGTGGCAGCATCATGTTGTGGGGGTGTTTTGCTGCAGGAGGGACTGGTGCACTTCACAAAATAGTTGGCATCATGAGAGAGGAAAATTACGTGGAAATATTGAAGCAATATCTCAAGACATCATTCAGGAAGTTAAAGCTAGCTCGCAAATGGGTCTTTCAAATGCACAATGACCCCAAGCAAACTTCCAAAGTTGTGTCAAAATGGCTTAAGGAAAACAAAGTCAAGGTATTGGAGTGGCCATCACATAGTCTTTACCTCAATCCTATAGAAAATGTGTGGGCAGAACTGAAAAAGTGTGTGCGAGCAAGGAGGCCTACAAACCTGACTCAGTTACACCAACTCTGTCAGGAGGAATGGGTCAAAATTCACCCAACTTATTGTGGGAAGCTTGTGGAAGGCTTCCCAAAACGTTTGACCCAAATTAAACAATTTAAAGGCAATACTACCAAATACTAATTGAGTGTATGTAAACTTCTGACCCACTGGGAATGTGATGAAATAAATAAAAGCTGAAATAAAAAATTCTCTCTACTACTATTCTGACATTTCACATTCTTAAAATAAAGTGGTGATCCTAACTGACCTAAGCCAGGAATTTTTTACTCTGATTAAATGTCAGAAATTGTGAAAAACTGAGTTTAAATGTATTTGGCTAAGGTGTATGTAAACTTCCGACTTCAACTGTATAGACCTACATGAGGTGTGCAACTATGATTAGAAAAAGTTGCAAAAAAGGCATTGTTTCTTATGCTGGGCAGGAGATAATATATAATTCACAAGTGATAGGCTAATATTGTCACCCATCAGACTATTCTTGATTTAATCTTGTCTTTACATATACTAAATAACATATGTGTGAAATTTGTTTTGATTTAGAATGGACCAATTTCATGCACCTGTAATGAAACAGGGGCAGCAGGAAAAAAATACATACCATCTATGCACTTAAATAGCGAATGGAGGAAGCTTTTCCCGTGGTTCATTTTCAAGCCAGCCATGTAGGCTTTTCTCCTGTTGTAATTATAATTAATGAGCTTAATATTAGGAAAGTTTATAAATAAATATAGTAGGCCTAGCCTACAGAAAGCTGATGAGATCCGCCTATTTTTGGTAGAGGCCATCACTGTTTTCTCGCGCAATTGCATAGACTATAGAAATTTTGTGCAACATGAGCTCATGAGCTCTAATGAAGTGTTTCATTCGATTTTTGATTACTTTTGCATTGATGTCAGAGTGATTATAGGGACAATGGAGTGCAGAGTACCAGGCAGTTAACACGTTTGGTAGGCTACTAATGACGAGCAGCAGCATCAGAGCTTGGAGAACACCTTGACTAAACAGTCACGTGGAATTTGACTGCCTTCATGACTAGTAACCGCCGGTGTGGTGGTAATACGGTCACCGCAACAGCCCTTCCTGGGACCAAGAGACTGAAAAACAGCTTCTATCTCAATGTCATCAGACTGTTAAATAGCCATCACTACCTGGCTTCCGCCCAGTTACTCAACCCTGCACCTTAGAGGCTGCTGGCCTATATACATAGACATGGAATCACTGGTCACTTTAATAATGGAACACTAGTCACTTTAATAATTTTTACATACTGATTTACTCATTTCATATGTATATACTGTATTCTATTCTACTGTATTTTAGTCAATGCCACACCGACATTGCTCATCCTAATAATTATATATTTCTTAATTCCATTCTTTTACTTTTAGATTTGTGTGTATTGTTGTGAATTGTTAGATACTACTGCGCTGGAGCTAGGAACACAAGCATTTCGCTACACCTGCAATAACGTCTGCTAAATATGTGTATGTGACCAATACAATTTGGTGTGATTTGATTTGAACAGCTCTGGTGGACATTCCTGGGGTTAGCTTGCCAATTTCACACTCCCTCAAAACTTGTGACATCTGTAGCATTGTGTTTTGTGACAAAACTGCACATTCTAGTGGCCTTTTATTGTCCCCAGCACAAGGTGCACCTGTGTAATGGTCATGCTGTTTAATAGGCTTCTTGATAAGCCACACCTGTCAGGTAGATGGATTATCTTGTCAATGGAGAAATGCTCACTAACAGGGATATAACCACATTTGTGGACAACATTTGAGAGAAATACGATTTTTGTGTGTATGGAACATTTCTGGGATCTTTTATTTCAGCACCTGAAACATGGGACCAACACATGTTGCATTTATATTTTGTTCAGTATATATGCTCTGCATACATTCTGACACTTCACTAGCAACACTGTCCAACAGGAGGTTCCAGTTCAGCTCACAATAAAACTCCACTCTCCACTGTGGCTCCAGGGAGTCATAACAGGCTCATTATAAATGAATGAAGAGCGCTACATCTACGGCTACATACAGTAACGTTATGCACGACTGACATACTTTAATGGAGGGTGCTTAGAACAATTTTTAACTAGTCATGGAAATTATGGTCAAGCCTATTGATTTGGGCACGAAGTAAAATGTTACGATGTCACTTGATATTGGGAATAGATGCATGAAGAGCTTGAGGGTTTTGTCCATTAATGACCATGTAAATTAAGCTGTTACACAAAGGGAAATTAAAGGGACATGGTGGATTGTGGCTGGATTTCCATATGTATACTGTATGTAAATGAATAACAGGTGCTACACTTGTGTAATGATGTCACAGGGCTGATGAGTCATATATGAACATTGTTGCAGCCTAACTGTGTTTCTGCCATGGAGACTGGCCTTATGTACATGTTGAAGCTTAAATCGGCGATATAGCTCATTAAACAATGTCTGTTTCATGTACATGTTGAAGCCTAAAGCTGCCTGGGATATAGTAGAGTACACAATGTCTGCGTGCGCTAACAACCACACTACATATGACCAGGGTGGAGCTCCTTGTCTTTCATTTTTCCCGGTCTCTCCCAGTCTCTCACGCTCTCTCTCTCCTTGCCTCCTATTTACGTGTGTAAAACTCTCTGCACCCACCCTTCTCTCCCTCTTCTTGTTTGTTGCAGTAATCTCTCCCCCACCCCTGGCTACCTATTCCCTTTCTCTCCTTCTCTCCCCATCTCGATCGCGCTCCCCTGTCTCATCAGCTGACATGCACAGTGTCCCTCAGAGAGGGCCAGATGAAAGACACGGAGTACTGTGACCTTCACTTCACAGCAGGGCCACTATCAGTGACAAGCATTCAGCTGCAGTGAGACACTGTGTATACTGTGTATACACACAGAGGCAGGGAGGCAGGCACGCACACACAGGCAGGGAGGCAGGCACGCACACACAGACAGACACAAGGTAGTGCACACAAAGACAAGAAAACCACACATCAAATTCTCACGATTCAAAAGCACTCATCCTCGCCAATCCTAAACGCCACTCTGCCAGGGATGACACCTCCAGAGGTGGAGAGCAGCAGCAGCCATCATGGCCCTCAGCCCAACCCCTCACAAGGCAGTAGTGGGATGGGGTTGGAGCGTTTAGAGCCTCCTGTGGGTCGTTTCCTTGGCCTGTGGCAGCAAATACAGAGCATCATGTTTTAATCAGCCTGAGGGACACATGGGTACTCCCCATCATGCTAACAGGTCCTCCTACATCATGGCAGCAGGGGGCTTAATCACATGGGTCCATAGGGTCAGGTGGAGAGACAACCTGGTTGACCCCCGGGGCGGGTTATCAGGATGCTATTTCCTTAGCAAAGCCCATAAACATAGGATGAGCTATCTGAGGCCGAGAGACTCAGTAACCTTGGGATATGGGGTGTGATGGATGGAGACAGTAGACATTGGCCCTGTTCCATCATTGATCAGGGAATCTCAATCACATGAGGACCTGTGAAGCTTCAACTCATCCATGGTGTGCTCTCCAAATGAAATGGGACCAAGGCAATCAGGACCACTGGAAAACACACTTGGGGGTGATAATTATAATCACAGAGCAACTGCATGTCATTATAATAAATGATCAGGAAAATAAGTAATCAAAACAATTGGCATAATTAGCTAGCTAGCATCTCTGCAGTCATTACATTCAACAAAGCTTGTTTACTGTACCAAACAGGTAGAAGGCAGCACCATTTAGACTAACTGCCTTTGCTTGCTTTTTGGGTGACTGCTTTATTTTTCAGAGTGCTCTGTTGTAAAGAGCGCGCTATGGTGAGAAAGAGAGGAGGAGTGGAAGAGTTCAGTAATGTAATCAGGGCTTGGTCGCTTTGACATCTTGCTGCTGACTGCACTACTGGGGCTGAGTGTAGGACTGAGGCTGAGGATGGTGGGGTGTCCACACTGTGTAATGCCAAGGACAAAAAAGCCTGTGTCATGCCAAGCTGGGAGTAGGGACCTTGCATGTCCGTGGACATCTGGCGTCCAACCCGCACTATGAAAACAGATCCCAAGACCTCGGGCCTCCTGTTTACTATAACCAGACAGTCACCAGGATTGGTGGATGCAGACTCACAAACTACCTCCACACCCTATAACACACCAGAACTGGGTGGTTCTGTGAAGGCTTTACTGCTAATCCTGTTTGTGGAACAAACCAGTCTGTGACAAAAACAATACTATGGTAGAAAATTTAGCCAAATGTTATACTGAATCATGACTTGGTACAATGTTTTAGCTTATATGAGGTTTAGTTTATGTGAATAATAACAAATAAAGATCCATCCATTTATGACTGCAAGTGGCGTATTAGCTGACATTGTAAATAAGAATTTGTTCTTCACTGACTTGCCTATAAATAAAGGTTTTAAAAAAATAACATTGAATTTCAGCTGTCACAGAGGAGAGACAAAAACACGTACGAGTTTGAGTTAGTCACAGACACACAGCCAGACCTGTCATGGAAAGCACTAGGAACATCCAGCAGTGTGTGCTGTTGATTACCAGCCAGAGTATTCACACTAGATACTGTAGATTGTCTGGAGACACAGCTTTGTTGTCATTAGCAAATAGCATCTATGCACATAAACTGGAGCAAAGGTGTCAGAATATGAGGCCTCAAGAAGACTAAATGTAAACCGTCATCGCCAACTACACAACACTTTATCTAGTGCACTTCTTGCATCTCACAGGACTGTCTCCATGATATTATTTATGATATTGGTTTCATAATAACAGGAATTACACAAGGCTAATTTCTTGGTACATAATAATACTTCATACTACAGAAAGATCTAGAGAGAAAGATATAAACTGTTAGAGAGAGAGAACACTAGAAAGACAGAGAGATGTAGAGATAGAGAGGGAACGAGAGAGATGGAGGTGGTGTATGGTCTTCAAACCAGTGACCTTTCATAACCAGCACTGTAACCGTTAGGCTACCTGCCACCCTAAACCATAGCATAGAAACACAATCATGTCAGCCATTAAGAGAGACAAAGACTATCTGACATGGTTTTTAGATGTCTACTGTTTAGACTGAGTAATTGGAGAGAGATCATTTTGGTCTGGTCACACATACAGTGCCTTGCGAAAGTATTCGGCCCCCTTGAACTTTGCGACCTTTTGCCACATTTCAGGCTTCAAACATAAAGATATAAAACTGTATTTTTTTGTGAAGAATCAACAACAAGTGGGACACAATCATGAAGTGGAACGACATTTATTGGATATTTCAAACTTTTTTAACAAATCAAAAACTGAAAAATTGGGCGTGCAAAATTATTCAGCCCCCTTAAGTTAATACTTTGTAGCGCCACCTTTTGCTGCGATTACATACCTTTACAGCTGTAAGTCGCTTGGGGTATGTCTCTATCAGTTTTGCACATCGAGAGACTGACATTTTTTCCCATTCCTCCTTGCAAAACAGCTCGAGCTCAGTGAGGTTGGATGGAGAGCATTTGTGAACAGCAGTTTTCAGTTCTTTCCACAGATTCTCGATTGGATTCAGGTCTGGACTTTGACTTGGCCATTCTAACACCTGGATATGTTTATTTTTGAACCATTCCATTGTAGATTTTGCTTTATGTTTTGGATCATTGTCTTGTTGGAAGACAAATCTCCGTCCCAGTCTCAGGTCTTTTGCAGACTCCATCAGGTTTTCTTCCAGAATGGTCCTGTATTTGGCTCCATCCATCTTCCCATCAATTTTAACCATCTTCCCTGTCCCTGCTGAAGAAAAGCAGGCCCAAACCATGATGCTGCCACCACCATGTTTGACAGTGGGGATGGTGTGTTCAGCTGTGTTGCTTTTACGCCAAACATAACGTTTTGCATTGTTGCCAAAAAGTTCAATTTTGGTTTCATCTGACCAGAGCACCTTCTTCCACATGTTTGGTGTGTCTCCCAGGTGGCTTGTGGCAAACTTTAAACCACACTTTTTATGGATATCTTTAAGAAATGGCTTTCTTCTTGCCACTCTTCCATAAAGGCCAGATTTGTGCAATATACGACTGATTGTTGTCCTATGGACAGAGTCTCCCACCTCAGCTGTAGATCTCTGCAGTTCATCCAGAGTGATCATGGGCCTCTTGGCTGCATCTCTGATCAGTCTTCTCCTTGTATGAGCTGAAAGTTTAGAGGGACGGCCAGGTCTTGGTAGATTTGCAGTGGTCTGATACTCCTTCCATTTCAATATTATCGCTTGCACAGTGCTCCTTGGGATGTTTAAAGCTTGGGAAATCTTTTTGTATCCAAATCCGGCTTTAAACTTCTTCACAACCGTATCTCGGACCTGCCTGGTGTGTTCCTTGTTCTTCATGATGCTCTCTGCGCTTTTAACGGACCTCTGAGACTATCACAGTGCAGGTGCATTTATACGGAGACTTGATTACACACAGGTGGATTGTATTTATCATCATTAGTCATTTAGGTCAACATTGGATCATTCAGAGATCCTCACTGAACTTCTGGAGAGAGTTTGCTGCACTGAAAGTAAAGGGGCTGAATAATTTTGCTCGCCCAATTTTTCAGTTTTTGATTTGTTAAAAAAGTTTGAAATATCCAATAAATGTCGTTCCACTTCATGATTGTGTCCCACTTGTTGTTGATTCTTCACAAAAAAATACAGTTTTATATCTTTATGTTTGAAGCCTGAAATGTGGCAAAAGGTCGCAAAGTTCAAGGGGGCCGAATAATTTCGCAAGGCACTGTAAATTGACAATTAACAGAAACGTACACACAGCCATACACACAACTAGACACAGTCATTAGGTGTTGCCCCTCTGATTATTATGAGCTGGACTTAATAACTAGTGGAGGGGCACCGCGTGTTTTTAATGTGTCAGCTCTGTGACCCGCTGCATACGTGACACGATAAACACGCCTAAACATCTGCACATTTAGAGTGTTTTTCTCTCCCTCCCACTCTCTTCTATTAATGG
The DNA here is from genome assembly GCF_013265735.2 of Oncorhynchus mykiss. NCBI lineage: Eukaryota > Metazoa > Chordata > Actinopteri > Salmoniformes > Salmonidae > Oncorhynchus > Oncorhynchus mykiss. The sequence continues at coordinate 22,139,764 of NC_048588.1, forward strand.
GGCTGCCAAGTGACAGAGAGAAGCAAATCAGAATGTGACAGAGAGAAGCTAATCAGAATGTGACAGAGAGAAACTAATCAGAATGTGACAGAGAGGAACTAATCAGAATGTGACAGAGAGAAGCTAATCAGAATGTGACAGAGAGGAACTAATCAGAATGTGACAGAGAGAAGCTAATCAGAATGTGACAGAGAGAAACTAATCAGAATGTGACAGAGAGAAGCTAATCAGAATGTGACAGAGAGAAGCTCATCAGAATGTGACAGAGAGAAACTAAACAGAATGTGACTTAGAGAAGCTAATCAGAATGTGACAGAGAAGCTAATCAGAATGTGACAGAGAGAAGCTCATCAGAATGTGACAGAGAGAAACTAATCAGAATGTGACTTAGAGAAGCTAATCAGAATGTGACAGAGAAGCTCATCAGAATGTGACAGAGAGAAACTAATCAGAATGTGACAGAGAGAAGATAAAGTCATTTAAGTTGTTTCACAAACATATACATATACTGTATGTACATATGCATATCTCCATGAAATTATTTATGATATTGGTTTTACACTAACAGGAATTACTTGGCTGATTTCTTGGTACAGTATAATAATAATTCCAACTAGAGAAAGAGCTAGAGAGAAAGATATAAACTAAGAGAGAGAGCTAAAAAGAGAGATGGTGAGATATGAAGAGCAAGGGAAAGAGAGAGAGATGGAGAGATGGGGGAGATGGTTCTCTCTGATGAGAGTGAAGAGTCTAACTCTGGAGCCTCCTCAGATCTCCTCCTGTCCTCATCTAACAATGACAGTGCAGTCATGCAGCACACACTTCGGGCTGAGCCAGCTTCAATCCCTCGCCCTCCCTTTCCTCCAGAGAACAGGTTGGGATGAAACAGCATAAAACAGTGTGGGAGCCTTTCTCTATTAGTCTCCTATACTGTAGACTTGCTATCAATGATTCTCTCAGTCCCTAAAATCCTTTCTTTCCTTATTAGTCATGCCTGAATCAGGAGCTATGCTACTTTGTCTATTTGTCTGCCTTCCCAAATGTTCCCTGGCAAACCTTACATCTCTCTGTGGCAATCTGTTTTGTAAACAGAGACTAAACCAAATAGGGGCTGTGATTGATTGGAAAGCATGTGAAACAGCTCAAGTGCCCAGATTGACTCATTTAGGGCCATTTACTGTTCCAACAAGAGGAAGCCTGCCCTGCCCTACCTGTGGCCATTAGGACTGGCTGAGGTGTGCCATGTTCAATTTCAGAGTAATAGGGGAGTGTTTCCTTCTCAAATGGATCATTGTGCCCAAGCTCCCAGGAGATAATTGGAATGGACAGGTAGGTCTATTCTTCAAGCAGGCACTGATCATGCAGTCTAGAGGGGGAACGAGACAGTCTGGCTGCTTGGTGAGTTATTTGAAGGTAAAGAAAAAGGAGTATACAAACGGTGTGTCTAAAACTATAGTTTAACAGGAAAACATATTTAGAAAAAAAGCTGCTTTTAAATAATCCCTCAGGGGTTGGAATTTCTCACTATCTCACTAATTGTGTACTTTAGGAACTCAAACTCCCAGCTCCTCCTGATTAATGTACCTAAGATGGTGAAGATCAAATGTAATATGAATTAGACAGACAATGAGGTCACCCAGGCTGTTGACACTGAATTTAACGTACAGTCTAAGTCTAATAACCCAAAGAAATGGGCAGACAGACAACACGGCTTAACAGTTAAAACCATTATGGGCTGTTAAGATTCGATGTAGGATCTTCATTTGATCACTAATTTGTTACTGAGAATTTTCCTGTAAAGCAGGAAATTAAATTATGTGTATTTAAGTTTTAATATAACTTCTAAAGTTTGTAATTTCTACTTTGAAATTTCAGATTTGATTTCTCCTAAATATAAATGTATCAACCTCTACAAAAATGTCAATTAATTATAATCCACATAATAATTCACATTTCCTGTTGCTGCAGGAAAAAAATTATGTTGTAGAAAACTGACTCAAATTACGATCCTGCATCTGTAGCATTTCAGTATATGCCACAGGGATAGCACGGAGTCTGCGAGACTGGTGCTCTGAACCACGTTTCCCCAAAAGGTAACATCTGGCTGGTGCCATGAGAACTAAAGTGATAAGCATTGTCTCTCTCCCACTCTGGGCAGTTCCCTATCTATGCACCATTACAAATGGTCCTCCAGAAAATAATAAAACAGGGGAATGGCATGTAATGAAGTTGTTTCTGGCCTCCACCTTTTCCTAATGAAATGCTAGGCAATAACTCATTTAGGACATAATTATGATGGATGCGGCCGTGAGATTTGTTAAACCCCAGCGAGAGAGGAAAAGTGTTGATGAGTAAGGGAAAATAACTTCCCCGCTAAAGAGTCAGCTATCTGGACAATCTCTTTCTAAAATTATCTGCCGCAATTGTTGCAACCCCTATTACTAGCCTGTTCAACCTCTCTTTCGTATTGTCTGAGATACCCAAAGATTGGAAAGCTGTCGTGGTCATCCCCCTCTTCAAAGGGGGAGACACCCTAGACCCAAACTGGTACAGACCTATATCAATCCTACCCTGCCTTTGAAAGGTCTTTGAAAGCCAAGTTCACAAACAGATCACCGACCATTTCGAATCCCACCGTACCTTCTCCGCTATGCAGTCTGGTTTCCAAGCTGGTCATGGGTGCACCTCAGCCACGCTTAAGGTCCTAAACTATATCATTACCTCCATCGATTAAAGACAATACTATGCAGCCGTATTCATCGACCTGGCCAAGGCTTTCGATTCTGTCAATCACCAGATTATTATCGGCAGAATCAACAGCCTTGGTTTCTCAAATGACTGCCTCGCCTGGTTCACCAACTAATTCTCAGACAGAGTTCAATGTATCAAATCGGAGGGCATGTTGTCCGGACATCCGGCAGGCAGTCTCTATGGGGGTACCACAGGGTTCAATTCTCGGGCTGACTCTTTTCTCTGTATATCAACATCAATGATGTCGCTCTTGCTGCTGGCGATTATCTGATCCACCTTTACGCAGACAACACCATTCTGTATACTTCTGGCCCTTCTTTGGACACTGTGTTATCTAACCACCAGACGAGCTTCAATGCCATACAACTCTCCTTCCGTGGCCTCCAACTGCTTTCAAATGCAAGTAAAACTAAATGCATGCTCTTCAACCGATCCCTGCCCACACCTGACCCCCCCCCCCCCCCCCCCCCCCCGTCTAGCATCACTACTCTGGATGGTTCTGACTTAGAATATGTGGACAACTACAAATACCTAGTTGTCTGGTTAGACTGTAAACTCTCCTTCCAGACTCACATTAAGCATCTCCAATCCACTAAATTAAATCTAGAATCGGCATCCTATTTCGCAACAAAGCATCCTTCACTGCCAAACATACCCTCGTAAAACTGACTATCCTACCGATCCTTGACTTCGGCGATGTCATTTACAAAATAACCTCCAACACTCTACTCAGCAAATTGGATGCAGTCTATCACAGTGCCATCCGTTTTGTCACCAAAGCCCCAAATACTACCCGCTTCTTATTCGTCGCCAAACCCACTGGCTTCAGGTCATCTATAAGTCTTTTCTAGGTAATGCCCCGCCTTATTTCAGCTCACTGGTCACCACAGCAGCACACACCCGTAGGACGCGCTCCAGCAGGTATATTTCACTGGTTACCCCCAAAGCCAATTCCTACTTTGGCCTCCTTTCCTTCCAGTTCTATGCTGCCAATGACTGGAACGAATTGCAAAAATCACTGAAGCTGGAGACTCATATCTGCCTCACTAACTTTAAGCATCAGCTGTCAGAGCAGCTTACAGATCATTGCACCTGTACATATCCCACCTGTAAATAGCCCATCCAACTACCTCATCCCCATATTGTATTTTTTTTTCTCCTTTGCACCCCAGTATCTCTACTTGCACACTCATCTTCTGCACATCTATCACTACAGTTTTTAACTGCTAAACTGTAATTACTTCGCCACTACGGCCTATTCATTGCCTTACCTCCCTAATCTTACCTAATTTGCACACACTGTATATAGACTTTCCTATTGTACGTTTGTTTTTTCCATGTGTAACTCTGTGTTGTTGTTTGTGTCGCACACATATTTGCTTTATCTTGGCCTGGTCGCAGTTGTAAATAAGAACTTGTTCTCAACTGGCCTACCTGGTTAAATAAAGGTGAAATAAAATTTAAAAAATGAAAAATTCATGATGTGGATCATTAACTATTTTGATTGGGTTGCAAAACTCCGGGAACAATCAATAAATTCCCTTGTTTTCCCGAAATCCCGTTTGGAGGATTACCGGAGTCAGAAGGGAATAGGCAGGAAATCCGGAATCCACCAACCAGGATTTCAGGATAAGCAAGGAATTCATATTATTATTTAAAAACCAAAAATTCCCAAATGAGCTACAGTTAGAGTTAGAGTTCAGAGGAATGAGTTTGTTTGGTGAGTTCCATTCCGTGGTTGAAAGGGACACTAAGAAACCCTGAGTGGTGGAGAAGAAGAGAGAAAGAAATGGAGAAAAGGAATGAATTTCAAAGGTCTGCGTGATACCCCTAGTGCGATGAGAGTGCTTTACACAATCTCAAGAGGCAGGGCAGAAAAACAAAGCAGCTCTGCAGTCAGTCGAGGATATGTGAGATTGAGAACAACAGAGAAGAAAGAAAAAGAGGAAGGGCTTTCATATGTGAACTCTCTCTGAAACAGCCAGCCTCTAGCCTTCCTCTCACACCATGTCCAAATCAAATACACTCATACTGAGCCACCGATGGAATCCAAAAGACCTGCAGTGCTATGCTCAAGAGGACAACACGTGGCAAAGGAAGCATAGAACAACAACCATGTCCGCCATCGTAAGAGAGAGAAGACTGACTGTCATGGTTTCTAGATGTCTATTGTTTAGGACACCCTCAGTGGGAATGATACCATCCGGAAACATCAGGTTTTCAGGGATACAGTATCTACAACCTAGCTTCCTTTTCCCCTGAAACCCAGATGTGGGGATCCTGATTATTGTTGATTCACAAACATACAAGTATATATGCAAACACTCCTGCAGAGCTCAGAGGTTGGTTGTTTTGGCTGAGGACATGTGGCCGTTGCCCTGCGCTGTAGTAAACCGCCCCATCTCTATACGGCTACTAATGAAGGCAACTGTATGCAGTTGCACTGTGTGACTCACTGAGCTGGCTGCTCTTAGGGCTGGACTACTGCTCACTGGGGCACTATGTATCAGTCTCTCTACTGCAGTGCCATAGATTGAGCCATAAATAAAGAAGATCACACAATTGTTTATGTGGACTCAAGTCTCACTTTTTCTATTTGCTTTTCTCTCACTGTCTGTCTGTTTCTCTGTCTGTTTCTCTGTTTGTCTGTCTGTCTGTCTGTCTGTCTGTCTCTCTCTCTCTCGCTATCTCTCTCTCCTTTTCCCTGCATGACACAGATTGCTTTGAATATATTCATTTGAAATCCACTGGGTTGCTATAACTAGGAAACACACTAGAAGGGATGCAGATAATGTAGACAGATAGCAGACAGTTTCTAGCCTGGCCTCCTTTATGCACCACTATCATCGTGATGTCTTTGTACTGTAACAATGTTTCCTAGTTTGGAGAATTAGGTAAATCAGATTCACAAAACAAGTGGATTAACTTAAATCACTCCTCCGTTTTGACAATGACCTTCGCTTCTCAACCACAATAGGGATTAGGGGAAGTTGAGGACATATGCCATGCAGCAGAGAAAGATTTCCCGTGACAGAATTATTGAAATGTGCTATTCAGAATTCCTTCACGGTGCCGGGCTACAGTAGGATAAGATGCAATATGGTACAGTACAAACCCTCTCAATTACAGTTGAAGTCAGAAGTTTACATACACCTTAGCCAAATAAATTTTGTAGTATTATTTTGTAGTATTATTTTGTATTTTGTGGTATTTTGTAGCATTGCCTTTAAATTGTTTAACTTGGGTCAAATGTTTCGGGTAGCCTTCTACAAGCTTCCCACAATAAGTTGGTGAATTTTGGCCCATTCCTCCTGACAGAGCTGGTGTAACTGAGTCAGGTTTGTAGGCTTCCTTGCACGCACATGCTTTTTCAGTTCTGCCCACACATTTTCAATAGGATTGAGGTTATGGCTTTGTGATGGCCACTCCAATACCTTGACTTTGTTGTCCTTAAGCCATTTTGCAACAACTTTGGAAGTATGCTTGGGGTCATTGTTCATCTGGAAGACCCATTTGCGACCAAGCTTTATCTTCCTGACTGATTTCTTGAGATGTTGCTTCAATCTATCCACGTAATTTTCCTCCCTCATGATGCCATATATTTTGTGAAGTGCACCAGTCCCTCCTGCAGCAAAACACCCCCACAACATGATGCTGCCACCCCCGTGCTTCATGGTTCCGATGGTGTTTATCGGCTTGCAAGCGTCCAACTTTTTACTCCAAACATAACAATGGTCATTATGGCCAAACAGTTCTGTTTTTGTTTCCTCAGACCAGATAATATTTCTCCAAAAAATATGATCTTTGTCTCCATGTGCAGTTGCAAACCATAGTCTGGCTTTTTTATGGCATTTTTGGAGCAGTGGCTTCTTCCTTGCTGAGTGGCCTTTCAGGTTATGTCGATATAGGACTCGTTTTACTCTGGATGTAGATACTTTTGTACCTGTTTCCTCCAGCATCTTCACACAGTCTTTTGCTGTTGTTCTGGGATTGATTTGCACTTTTCGCACCAAAGTACGTTCATCTCGAGGAGACAGAACGTGTCTCCTTCCTGAGCGGTATGATGGCTACGTGGTCCAATGGTGTTTATACTTGCGTATTATTGTTTGTGCAGATGAACGTGGTACCTTCAGGCGTTTGGAAATTGCTCCCAAGGATGAATCATACTTGTGAAGTTCTACAATTTTTTTCTGAGGTCTTGGCTGATTTCTTTTGATTTTCCCATGATGTCAAGCAAAGAGGAACTGAGTTTGAAGGTAGGCCTTGAAATACATCCACAGGTACTCCTCCAAATGACTCAAATGATGTCAATTAGCCTATCAGAAGCTTCTAAAGCCATAACATAATTTTGTAGAATTTGCCAAGCTGTTTAAAGGCACAGTCAACTTAGTGTATGTAAACTTCTGATCCACTGGAATTGTGATACAGTGATTTATAAGTGAAATAATCTGTCTGTAAACAATTGTTGGAAAAATGACTTGTGTCATGCACAAAGTAGATGTCCTAACCGACTTGCCAAAACTATAGTTTGTTAACAAGAAATTTGTGGAGTGGTTGAAAAACGAGTTTTAATGACTCCAACCTAAGTGTATGTAAACTTAACCACTAGGCTACAACTGTATGTAGTCTAGTGGTTAGAGCATTGGACTAGTAACCGAAAGGTTGTAAGATTGAATCTCCAAGCTGACAAGGTAAAAATCTGTCATTTCTGCCCCTGAACAAGGCAGTTAACCCAGTGTTCTCCGGTAGGCCGTCATTCAAAGTAGAATTTGTTCTTAACTGACTTGCCTAGTTAAATAAAGGTAAAATAAAAATTCAGAAATGTCAGGAAAAATAGCAAGATACTGTACTTGTACACAGCAAAAGCATCTGGTGTAGCTTACATTGAAGTCCACTGTCACTGTAAACAAAACTATTGCAGCACCCACAACAGCTACAGAAGCGGGACATTTTTAATTTGCAGTGGGGATTCGATTAAGGCTATGGTTTGTGTATTCAAGAACTCATATCCTTTGTGAATTGAATCGCATAATATTTCTTAGGGCCCATGCTATTGATTCATATGAAGGAAGGAAGTCAGTTCAAGTTATTCCTGGGGCCATATGAAAGACAATACTTCCATGGGTCATACAATGAATAATATGTGTTCACCTTTATCCTCACTTGAATGAAACCTGAGGTCAGGTGGGAGCAGCAAGGTCACTGGACTAGCAGCTCAATGCAAGTGGAGGAATGAGATCAGCGATAGGGATGATGGGTGACCATTGATTTCTGGTGACACAGGAACAATCAATTGCCATGCACATGTGTCTTCTAAATGAAGGACGCTGTTGGAAACAGATCAGTCCGTTTAAAAATAAAAGAGCAGAACAGAGAGGAATATGCTGATATGGGACAGTGAAGGACATTTCCTCTCTCTGGGATGCGTGTGTCACTTCAGTATGTACTGGGATTGGTGTGCTATTGTTTCATGTCAGCTGGATGGGGTAGGGTAAATGTTATTGTAAAGTAGGCTGATTGCTGACTGGTAACCGTGTGCGCATATGTGTGTCAATGTATGTGTGTGTGTATGTGTGTGTGTGTGTGTGTGTGTGTGTGTGTGTGTGTGTGTGTGTGTGTGTGTGTGTGTGTGTGTGTGTGTGTGTGTGTGCACGTCAGTGTATGTACGTGTGAGCATCAGTGTGTGTGTGTAAGGCAGGATGGGAGAAGGTACGACGATGGACTGTAAATAACAACAGCCACAGGGCGGTGGAAGGGGGAAACGTGCCGTGAATTTATCCCCCCTCCCCCTCCCCCCTCAACCGACCAACACCTAACCCCCTCATAAGTCCCACCCAGAAATGCAGGAGATGGACGATAGGAGTGCAATGTGCTGTTTCTGTAGGCATGACATTAAAATGTGGTGACTAGCGTTACATAAGATCTGAGGGCGGAGCTCGGGAGGGGGGTTGTTTATCCTAGCAGTGTCCACTTTAAAGGTTGTCCTGGGAGTGGTACAAGGACAGGAGGCACTGCATATGACAGGCCCCAGTGACGTAGAAGAGTAACAGTCACAGAGGGTTAAGAAGTCCAGAGGAGCCAGTAGGACCGCTGTAACAGACCCAACACCACTCTCCATCTTCCTCGTCTCTCCTTCCCCTCTCTCCCGGGGACGAGTGAAGTGTATGTTCATTACCCAGCATGTCACCTGTCCTTGACACCTATCTATCTCTCTCTCCCGGTACAGCAGCTTATGATGGAAGTCATGTTCTCCTCCATATCATGCACCGGCACGCAAGCACACACACACACACACACACACACACACACACACACACACACACACACACACACACATGGAGAATAAACACAGACATACTGTACATATTGACACTTGCACGCAGACATACTGTACACCAAGAATGCAGACATGCAAATACACACACAAGTATGCATGAATGCAGGCAAGCACACACGTAAACACACACACATACAAGCACACGGAGGTTGGGGAGGAACTGGCAAGCCACTGAGTCACGAAGCAGCAGTCGGCAGGCTGCAGTCGGCAGGCAGCGCAGTGCTTACATTGTCCCCTCAGAGGCGAGTATAAACAGATTGATTGGATTACTCCTGCTGACTCACACATTACATTAGCAAGCTGGGGGGGTGGTTCATAAACGATCCTAATTCTGCCCCCCTCCCCCATCCTCCCCCAGTCAGGCCCAAGGTTAGCTGAGGGGCAGCCCACCTGAAGTGGTGTCTAAACAGTGGACAGCCCACCTGAAGCGGTGTCTAAACGGTGGACAGCCCACCTGAAGCGGTGTCTAAACGGTGGACAGCCCACCTGAAGTGGTGTCTAAACAGTGGACAGCCCACCTGAAGCGGTGTCTAAACGGTGGACAGCCCACCTGAAGCGGTGTCTAAACGGTGGACAGCCCACCTGAAGCGGTGTCTAAACGGTGGACAGGCCACCTGAAGCGGTGTCTAAACAGTGGACAGCCCACCTGAAGCAGTGTCTAAACGGTGGAAAGGCCACCTGAAGCGGTGTCTAAACGGAGGACAGCCCACCTGAAGCGGTGTCTAAACGGTGGACAGCCCACCTGAAGCGGTGTCTAAATGGAGGACAGCCCACCTGAAGCGGTGTCTAAACGGAGGACAGCCCACCTGAAGCGGTGTCTAAACAGTGGACAGCCCACCTGAAGCGGTGTCTAAACGGAGGACAGCCCACCTGAAGCGGTGTCTAAACGGAGGACAGCCCACCTGAGGCGGTGTCTAAACGGAGGACAGCCCACCTGAAGCGGTGTCTAAACGGTGGACAGCCCACCTGAAGTGGTGTCTAAACGGTGGACAGCCCACCTGAGGCGGTGTCTAAACAGTGGACAGCCCACCTGAGGCGGTGTCTAAACGGTGGACAGCCCACCTGAGGCGGTGTCTAAACGGTGGACAGCCCACCTGAAGCGGTGTCTAAACGGTGGACAGCCCACCTGAGGCGGTGTCTAAACGGTGGACAGCCCACCTGAAGCGGTGTCTAAACGGTGGACAGCCCACCTGAGGCGGTGTCTAAACGGAGGACAGGCCACCTGAAGCGGTGTCTAAACGGTGGACAGCCCACCTGAAGTGGTGTCTAAACGGTGGACAGCCCACCTGAGGCGGTGTCTAAACGGTGGACAGCCCACCTGAAGCGGTGTCTAAACGGAGGACAGGCCACCTTAAGCGGTGTCTAAACGGAGGACAGGCCACCTGAAGCGGTGTCTAAGTGGTGGACAGCCCACCTGAAGCGGTGTCTAAACGGAGGACAGGCCACCTGAAGCGGTGTCTAAACGGTGGACAGCCCACCTGAGGCGGTGTCTAAACGGTGGACAGGCCACCTGAAGCGGTGTCTAAACGGAGGACAGGCCACCTGAAGCAGTGTCTAAACAGTGGACAGGCCACCTGAAGCGGTGTCTAAACGGAGGACAGCCCACCTGAAGCGGTGTGTAAACGGTGGACAGCCTACCTGAAGCGGTGTCTAAACGGTGGACAGGCCACCTGAAGCAGTGTCTAAACAGTGGACAGGCCACCTGAAGCGGTGTCTAAACAGTGGACAGCCCACCTGAAGCGGTGTCTAAACGGTGGACAGGCTACCTGAAGCGGTGTCTAAACGGTGGACAAAGAAGTCCCTCACACCATCTCTGATTATCAATCTTTCATGGTAGACATACAGCCATAAAGAAGAGACTGAGAACCAGACCCACTGAGACTGATGGTTCTGACGGTGCTGGAGCCAAGCGTGGGTGGGGTGCAGAGTTTGTTGTGTACTCGAAAATGTACTCAAAAATGAGCCCAATGTCACCGTGACTGCGCCGCACTCCTCTGAGGGAACCGTAGGCTAGGAGGGGACATGATGGACGATTCGTGCTGCCTCCCTCCACCATGGTCAGGCATGCACACACACAGACAAACACACATACACAGCAGAGAGCACAGCACAGGCCTCATTACGACCACGATCCTGGCTAATGCCACAAGATCAATGACAGATCCTGCCTGTCTCTCCCTCTCCTTCTCTTTCTCTCCCTCCATCTTCTTCTCTTTCTCTCCCTCCCTCCCACTCTCTTTTTTCTCTCTCCCTTCTCAAGTGCTGTTTCTGCCTCTCCACCTTGCTTACTGTCCCAGACTTTCTCCTTCTGTCTCTCTATCTTTCTCTCAATGGTTCTCTCTCTCTTCTTATAGCTCTCCTACTCTGTCCCCTAGTGTCTCCCTACAGTGCATTCCTTTACCAAGCAATAACCTCCAATATGTTCCTGCAGGCAACCCAACTCAACCCCACTTCCACTTCCACCTTGCACCCAACCCCACTTCAGAGCAGAGAAATATAGGCTGCCTCTGTTGAGCAGAATGCACATGGCTGAGTGGTCATCCATCACACCCTGCAGTGGCTATATGTTCATGATTTATTTTATTTCTTGAACCTTTATTTAACTAGGTTAAGAACAAAAATATTATTTACAATGACGGCCTACCACAGTCAAACCCAGACAATTCTGGGCCAATTGTGCACAGCCCTATGGGTCTCCCAATCACAGCTGGTTGTGATACAGCCTGGAATCAAACCAGGGTCTGTAGTGACGCCTCTAGCACTGATATGCAATGCCTTAGACTGCTGCGGCACTCAAAAGCCCTATGATGCTTCACCCTTACACAGCCTGTCCCATAACCATCACATTGCTGCAGTGGATCTGTGTCAATGATGCTCCACCCGTACATCCTTGCAGGCTACATTTCCATGATGCTCCATCCATACATCCTTGCAGGCTACATGTCCATGATGTTCCATCCATACATCCTTGCAGGCTACATGTCCATGATGTTCCATCTATACATCCTTGCAGGCTACATGTTCATGATAATCTACCTGTAAATTTTTGCAGGCTATGTGTCCATGATGCTCTACTCGTACAAAGCCCGTTCCATTACTCAGAGATGAGGGAGGGGTGAGACGTAAAACTATGGCTCTGCACTTGTAGTGTTTTGTTGCTGTACTATACACAGCGTTACTGGCTATGATTAGTTGTAGTCAAGCCGAGGCTGAGAGTATGTGGTGGCTACACTCTAAACATTAGGATTAATGTTCTGATAGGGTCAGCTAAGTGAAACATCATTCATGCTTCAGTTCCATTCAAAAGACACACAGGGAGACTATAACACAAAACAGACATTTGGGATTTATAAAAATGCATTATTGCTTATTTCTTCCAAATCCAATTCTAATAGATCAGTGATGAAACAAAAACAAATGTATGGTAAATATACTGCATTACCTTAACAGATGTCAATACGGTGCAGCTGAAAAATATAAAGGTGAGATAATGGTGGTTTTCAAAACCTATGTAGCCTTGCCATTGGCCAGGCATGCTAATGCATTCAAATGATAATGCGTGGCGTGATACATCAAAATGTCCGCCCCCCAGGACAGGACGGGTGAACTGCCTGCCCCCCCCCCCCCCCCCTGCACAAATGTTCTGTAAAAGCAATTGCAGGAGATGATTCGCTTGATGGGAGGATGGTCTAAGGAGACGAGGGGAGATAGGAGGAGAGCGACATACTGGTGAGGTAACTGGGTCATACTGGTAGTAAAGGAATAGAAAGTTGAAGGAATTCATCAGTTGATGAATAGGCTCCCCAATGAACTTGAATGCACTGGGGTATAACGGAGCTATTGACATGCCTTCAGAAAAAGCGTTCCCAAGACAATCCATCTTCACCAGCGCAGTTACCATGGGCTAATGGTGAGCACTCGTTAGCTAGCCTCCTGAAACACAAAATACAGCGCAGCTCCAACCATAAGCAGAGTGCCACTGCCTGCAACATCCTACAGCATTACTGTACATTGGGATGTGCGTCCTCAGGGTGCACACTCAATACATGTCCTCTAACAAGAGAAGTAAGAGACCACTGTTTCATCCTGCCATGCTATGTGGGTTGAATATTGAATAAGGAGTCATTTCTCCAGTCTAATGTCTTTATAAAGGTCCTGTAAGCAGTGCATTTGGAGGAAAGGATTACATCTGTAAGGCAGGGAAGTATTTATCCTTCAGCATGCTGCTGTGCTGTCAAGCACGTCCCCTGCTGGATCTGGTGTCCCTCCGTTCAGCCAATGATAGAGCAGACACGGTCGGCCATTGCTCACAAGGCACTTTTCTAAGGTCTTGTCAGTTTGCCCTCCAGGTGACTTGTAACTGAAACCTCCCAATCCAGCTGCCTCACAGGCGTCAATCGCTCACAGGGGTGATCTCTGGCTATTGATCCGCTCACGTGATCTGCAGATGGAGCTTGACAAACAATGTGTCACCCTTTGTTGTTTTGTTCTCAAAACTGGAGAGGATGTGGAAATCCTATACAAAGGGACTGCTACTTGATATACTTGATAGACTTTTCTCTGCAAAACGGAATCAACTGACATGTTGTTTTATACATGTACATACATGTACTCTCTACAACGGTTTGGTCAAAACAAGCATCATGATATAACATGATGCAAAAATGGGCATCTCGTTTTCTATCCCATCTGTGAAATCCCTGTGCATCCAGTGTCCCATCAGCTCAGCCAGCCAATTCGTTAATTCATTGGGGCGGCAGTGTAGCCTAGTGGTTAAAGCGTTGGACTAGTAACCGGAAGGTTGCAAGTTCAAACCCCTGAGCTGACAAGGCACAAATCTGTTGTTCTGCCCCTGAACAGGCAGTGTTCCTAGAACGTCATTGAAAATAAGAATTTGTTCATAACTGACTTGCCTAGTTAAATAAAAATAAATGAACTTAATCTCCACATCAAGACATTATTTCTAGCGTAACATTTGGTTTGTACAAACTGGCTCTTGACATTTGCAACAATGTTTCAATATTGAAATTTTAACTGTCCTATTGAGAATGAACCTGTCAGGACGAGAAGGCCATATTTTCTCAGCCAGAGGAAATTATGAACTAGCATAATTTCTATGGATATATACAAAGAAATGTCAGGTGAAACAAAAATGTAGAAATGCAGCTATTTTGCTGTTATTCTAGCTGCAAGGTTTGACGTGACTGTGTTAGCTGTAGTTGGCTAGATAGCAAGCAAGGGATAAGAATGTTGCCAGCCAGCATGGTAACGATACATTTAGAACTAACGACTGGGTTGCATCTGTACATAGATACAGAACAAAAAGACTTAACAACTGGGTTGCGTCTCTGGCAACCTAAACGATAGAATGAATATCCAGCTGGCTTGGCTAGCAAACATAGCTGTGTCGGGCTAGGCCTTTTCTTTGAGGGATGAAATAGTAGCCTATGAATGCATTGATCAAAATAATATTATTTAATTGGTAACGCTTTGTAAAAAAAGCAATTGTACACGAGGTTGTGCAAAACAACTTTTTTAAGCATGGCTGTGCTGATCTACGGTACTCGGGTCCACCTCGTACCTATGAGCGCAGCACAGCCGTGCTAAAAAAGCAGTTTAGCACGCTCTCTCATGTACAATTGCTTTATTATATGCATGAGCACATGCCTGTATGCCCACACAAACATTCTCATTACAAATCACACATGGATCGCTTGTCAAATGTTTCTGATCAATCACTAGATAAGCGGCCGTGAAAGAGGAGACTTCGGACTCCTGTCTCTCTCTGCACTGTGCGTTGCAATATACCTTTCCAGCGCTAAAGAGTAGCAGTCTTCCTTCTCCGCAGAGTTAGGCGTTCTCTTTCATGCCGTCTGTCAGGAAACACCAGCAATTCATTACCAGAGAAGAAGAAAGTAATCTGACGGTTAAACCAGCTATTCGAAGACAGAAAACGATGTCCCGTAATCCCTTTCTGAACAGCGGTAAGCCTTGCCGTTATCACCGCCTTTAAACACATTAACTTAGGCTCTAATTCTGTACATGACACAGCAGCGAGAAGCTACAGAGGTTTGGAGGAAAAAGCATACTAACTGATGTCACTACAATTTAAATGGGCAAAAGGAGGAATGCGTAGTATCAGTGCAATTTAAACAATCAACATTAGCCTGTAATAAGCAAAACAGCCTTGAGGTGAATGAATTTCCATGCTTTAATAAACAGCCCCATAACACAATAGGAAGATGCAATCTAAAGAAACACATGATGCACACACGCACGCACGCACACACACACCAACACACACACACATAAACATACACACTAACACACAGGATTCTCTAGTAACGAGTGACCAGGTGAAGGAGAGATGGGCCTTGTTTTACTTATGAGCGTCATGGAAGAGGGAGGAAAAGGCGAAACAAGCACCCACGCACCACACTACCTCCAGCTGCAGTAGGATCCCTCCATCCACACTGCTGCAGCCTAACGTCCCCTCCCTGAGCAGGAGCTTTTGGTGGCATGAATAACTCATGGACTAAAGGTAAATACTCCACTAACGGCCCGGGGTGACCGAACAGGAAAACGCTGCTGCTGCACCGTGTTATACTCAGGTCAGGTTCACTGAAACACAGCAGTCAAAGGTAGTAGTAGTCAGACAGGGAAAACTCTGAAGCAACACTATTAGACCATGTACTGTTTCACATCCCATCGCCAAACAGGAAGTGCACAAGCATCAATCATGGATAATGTGATTCTATGAGGCCACTAGCTGGACAACACTTCAATACGGCCTGGCCCTGCTGGTGATCTGAAGAGATGAGCGAGGGTCACATTGACAAGGGAGGGCCACAGGAGAAGGATGGGAGAGGGGATGGAGGGGGAGTGAATCCCACCAGACAGCCTGCTTGTGCCTTCTGTTTGCAGCCAGGGGGGAAGAGACACTTGCTGATTGCTGAGACTGCAGATGACTTCTCGGCCCTACACTCAGCCCAGTGCTCCAACACGGCAGGATAGACTTAATTGCCTCATTAGCAAAGGGGCTAGTGACGAGTCGGCTCTTCCACATTGTTCAATGTCAAGAGTGCATCCAAGAGGAAAGGTTCATAGAGTAAATAGCATTTTCTTTTCTACATAGAGCAAATGTTTTTTTTTTTAATTGGGTCCAGTAACCAAGGAGATGAGGCATGCCCTTATTCTCTCCTCACAAACAAGGGATAGACCATCTATTAAATAATATGTTCTTATTCTATACTCTATATTCTTATTCTATACTCTAACCCCATGCCATTTTTTTTATAACATAGCATACAGTTGATGGTACAGTACTTTCCATCACTGTACATTTTGAGCTTGGACTACTCTAGAATACACAGTCATCATTGCCAACTTTAATTATTTTAAGAGCTTGATTTCGCAAATGTTGCTATTCCTCCTCCACAACAACTCTGGACCTCAGACTGCAAATCATGCCAAATGTTGACACTCCAGATTTCCCTTTCTGAAATGACACAGACAGTAAAGTGATGTGTGCTGTTAAAAACCTCACATTGAATATCAAGAAGACAAGCCGTGCCCGTCATGTTCTGTTTGCTCCCAACTGAACCTTTTCTCCAAAAACTTAACAAATATTTGAAAAGGAACATCTCATTCACAAGCAAACTGTTCAGCACCACTATGGAATACATTGAAATGTGACAGTTTTGACAAAACCACAAAACCATGACAAGCACTTTAAACACAGTCCTAAGCCGTGTCTTCTCTGGTGGCGTAGTGAATTACAGTTAGCCTGTCAAGCTGCATGAGGACCAACGTAAAGAATCCAGGAGAGACACAGGAGAGGCAGAAGATGACTAAACGATGGAGTGAAAATGGTAGCATCTGCAGGAAATGTAACTAGGAGCTTAGACCATCCGGGAACAGGGAAGTAGATGGCATTCATTTGCCACTCCCCAGGGTACTGGAAGCCTCCTCAGACACAGGAGTTGTGTGTGTTTTAGAGAGAGAGAGAGAGAGAGAGAGAGAGAGAGAGAGAGAGAGAGAGAGAGAGAGAGAGAGAGAGAGAGAGAGAGAGAGAGAGAGAGAGACAGAGAGAGACAGAGAGTGTGAGAGAGAGAGAGAGAGAGAGAGAGAGAGAGAGAGAGAGAGAGAGAATATGTGTATTTCAGGCATGCAGAATAACAACCCCACACTACACTTTTATCAGAG
Organism: Oncorhynchus mykiss; assembly: GCF_013265735.2. Taxonomy (NCBI): domain Eukaryota; kingdom Metazoa; phylum Chordata; class Actinopteri; order Salmoniformes; family Salmonidae; genus Oncorhynchus; species Oncorhynchus mykiss. The sequence goes on from NC_048588.1 coordinate 22,157,057, forward strand.
CACAGGGGTGGTGCTTCTGCCGCCTCAGTCAAAAAAACACAATGTGCCCACTTTGGAAAGGCAATATTAAAAGCCTTGTACTGTGAAAATCTAATGCTTGTGTGTGTTTGGGTTGTATTTTACATTGCTATTTCTGCACGGCACTCTGCGACTTGGTGGATAACATCAAACCATAGAGCTACACATCTGCATGGGCAGTATAGTGGAAAGGCTCCATTTCATCATCAAGTCAAGTCTAACGACTCGTAAAAACAAAGGTGATGATGCCATCTGTTCTGGAACAGTTTCACAGGAAGAGGAGAATGTTCTTACTTTTCAGCAATCTACTGTACACTCACCATGGTCTAAGCCAGGGGTGCCAAACATACATAAAACAACATCTCTCTATATATTTGTTGGGGGTGGGGGAGGGGTCATTTTAAAGTATGTTAAATATACTTTAAAATGAACCAAACCAAATTGAAACTGTGTAGTAATCAGTTGTGTAAAGTACTTAAATAAAATACTTAAGTTGTTTTTTTGGGTATCTGTACTTTACTTTACTACTGTACTTTTTAACAACTTATACTTTTACTTCACTACATTCCTCAAGAAAAGTATATACTTTTTACTCCATACATTTTCCCTGACACCCAAAAGTACTTAGCAGGACAGGAACATTGTCTAAATCACACACGAATCAAGAGAACATCCCTGGTCATCTCTACTGCCTCTGATCTGGCAGACTCACTAAACACACATGCTCAATGTGTAATGATGTCTGAGTATTGAAGTGGAACCCTGGCTATCTGTAAATACATTTAAAAAACAAGAAAATGGTGCCATCTGGTTTGCTAAATATAAGGAATTTGAAATTACTATACTTTTACTTTTGATACTTAAGTATATTTAAAACCAAATATATTTAGACTTTTACTCAAGTGGTATTTTACTGGGTGAGTCACTTTTACTTGAGTCATTTTCTATTAAGGTATCTTTACTTTTACTCAAGTTTGACAATTGGGTACTTTTTCCACCACTGGTAGTAATGATAATGGTTCTACATTCATACAGTTTCTTGATTGTGTCCTGCTCGCTAATAACCACCAAAATTAAAGCTAGACAATCAGGGAGCATCGCATTTTTCAAAAACAATGGATAGAGGAGTATTTTTCACATTTTTTTACAGGGAGGCAATATAACCAATTTTAAGTGCGGCCCTCCAGACCTCGTTGAAGACCGAATGCAGCCCCCAGGGGCAAAATGAGTTTGACACCCCTGGTCTAAGTACCTAAATGTGACTTAATCTCCTAAGCAAACATTAACTTCTTCCATTGAGTGCATCTCGCCTCGTAGCGTTTAAAGGTTGAGCCACCGTTAGTGTGACATATTGCAGGCTAGCGTAATCAGCAGCATTAAACACTTAATTGCAGGAAGCCTAGCGATTGATCAGCGATATCCAGTTTACAATGTTTTTGCTGTGGTATGAACAGCCAGATAAATGCCTGGCATTGTGTCTCGATAATTAAACCATCCATCATGATGCCTCTAGTACAAGATAACAGCAAGCCACTACAGTGGGAGCTAAATATGGCATTCTACAGTTACTAGCACTGAATAGCAATACAAGATCTGCAGTCGTGATGACCAATACATTTATCCTTAGTTTAAAAAATATCAGCATCAGTTTACAGTACGTGTTTATCATATAAAGCCTTTTTCATGGTTCTAATAAAATAATTGCAACCTACATGTATCTGAAGTACAGGATGTTGTGTAATGGTCAATTTATGACAGACATGAAAGAAAAGTATTGAACCACGAACAAGCTTCGGATTTTAAAACCCCTCCATATCAAACAGGGAAGACAGATGGTCCTCAAGCTGTTGTTGCTACCTGCAGGTTAACCATTCCTTCTTCCTACTTTTAAATGCACTAATCAATGGCCACCAAATTCCCCCTGCAAACACCATCCATCTTTGGATCTTTTCCGGATGGAGTGGTGATGACAATGGGGGTGAAGATGAGTGCAAGAAGAAAAGGAGGCCTCTGCTGATTACTGGCGCTAACGCTTGGGGGACAGCAGCAAGAGGGAAATGGAGTGAGACAATGGAGCACGTGGGTTCAGAACACCTAATGGAGTGGCCTGCTAGCAGAGCTAATAGACTGTTTCAAATTGAAAGGAACAGCAGGCGTCTAAATAGTCAGACGTGGAACATTCCCCCTGTTCTCTCAGTTGGCTCTCATTCCACAAGAAAGAGAGGGAGAAAAAACAACAGGGTTGTCATTGCCTTGTATCACACCTGGAAATCATGTGTTTGATGTATTTGATAACGTTCCTCTAATTTTGCTCCACGCATTACCATGAGCCCGTTCTCCCCAATTAAGGTTCCGCCGACCTGTGATTTCCATGCATAGTAGAGAGACGTGATCATATACACATGTAAACAAGATTTGAAATTATTATGTTTTAGTGAAATATAATATCTGTTTGGGCTTCTTGCGGTCAATTTGCGGTCTACAAATTATTGTAATCAGGTAGCGATTTTAGCATGTAAATCTTGGTAGGGCAAACAAACAAAAAATGTGGAGGATGCATGCCAGCAAAGCCACTGCACAACACAACACAACACTAAACAATAGATTAATTCCACTGTAACGGTGACAAATTGTGCCCACAAACTGCTAGGGCCTTCATAAAGATGTCCCAACAGCAGTCCCAACACCTCACCACTGCTACACCTGGCTATATTCGAAGACTTGTCTGGAAGCAAAATAGTTCATTCAGCCTCATTTACTGCCTTTAAAAAAAACATAGCTGATATGGCTGACTTGCTTAAACAAATGTGGATTCTACTGACAATTGAGATGTACAAACTAGGGCATAAGGGGACGACAAGATGTTAAGAGGCAATCCTTAATTTCGATTAAGACATTAATGAGCGAGCTAGGACGGACCTAGTCAATATAACTATTTGTTCAGCACTTTTGAAATGTACAGCGACAGAATTCAGAACATGGGCTGTTCTTAGTATTATCCCTGTACACCCAGTCCGAACCATAGGGTAAATAAAGGGGGCATATAAGCAAACAATGAACGCTCTTACAATATTCGATGATTACATTTCTCTAAAACAGGTTATAGGCTACATGTGTATCACAAAGTCAGAACAGTAGGTGAAATTAACAGGGGAAAATAGACCAAATGATTAGGGTGAGGCAACTAATAGTAACTACACAACATACACTTCGAATCACATTCTTACAGTAGCTACAGTTTACATACCTTCCTGGCATTTTACATAATTTATGCAGCAGGGTACAAGACATTTTTGGACTCACCTTGTTGTGCTGTGTTCACTTGAACAGGAAGATGGTGCGGCAGTCCTTTGTGGGCAAATTTTGTCATCAAACGTTGTCATCAAAGTCTGACATTCTCTGGATTGATGATGCTTTCAAGACAACTGGGAACTTGGAAAAAAACAAGGTTGAATCATGATGAGATCAGTGATCTTCAGACCGTAGCCCTAGAAAGAGGCCCGAGTTCCCAACTTACAATTCCGAGTTGGGTGACCATTCAAAATGTATTATCCCAGTAGGAGCTTGTTTTTCCCAGAGTTCTCAGTTGTCTTGAGCTCATTGAAGTCAGATTTCCCAGTTCAGAGTTAACAGTTGATTTAAACGTGGCAGAAATCATGCTGGGTTGACAGCATGGCCAATGTTGAATGTATATCATTCTAAGATTGGAAAAAGAGACCCTTAAACCCAGAATTGGGACCACACACCAACTCTACGGAATAGCAGTCTAGTGATAGCTTTGCAATGCTTGCAGTTAGCCACTGATTCCTTCCAAACCACTCATTATTGAATTTGTGATCTCCAACTTGTTGTGTAATATTTTTGTCCAATGGCCGATGAGCACCGATATGTTTCATCTATAATTTCTCTTCATTATTTCTCTTCATATGACAAGGATCAAAAAGGATTTGCCAGTAGATTGTCGACTTGATTCATGATGATGACTGCTAGCTAAGATTTTGAAAGTATGATCAAAGCTACTGTAGATAAGGTGATTTGATGTCATTTTATCTGTGGCCAATGACCTTGAACCTTCTTGGATGGGCACTTCTAATGTAACTCTATGGCACACTCAAGGAGCTTGAATTTTTTTAGCTCTACCCTTAGATTTGGCAGTGACGTAGTGTCCCCATGAGTAAAAGAACACTGAGCCAAACACAGCGCAACTAGAGAATTGTCACGTTCGCTGGAATAATTATCGGACCAAGCTGCAGCGCAAAATGGTTTCCACATATTATTTATTAGAAACGCACAAAACAACAAAGAAAGAATGAAACAAACAACGAACCGTAACAAATAGGTGTAACATACACTAACTTAAAACAATATCCCATAAAACACAGGTGGAAAAAAATGCTACTTAAATATGATCCCCAATTAGAGACAACGATAGCCTCTAATTGGGAATCATACCAAACACCAACATCGAAAAACTAAACTAGAACCACACATAGAAAATAATAATAAGAAAACCACCCAGTCACGCCCTGACCTACTATACCATAGAAAAACAAAGGCTCTCTATGGTCAGGGCGTGACAAGAATGTTACCGTATTTTCCACTGGCTGCCCCACCACCATAGAAAGCACTGAGCTAGGCTGAAAGACCTGCATTTTGGAGCTACCTTACTCAAGAAAGCAAAAAAAAGACCATGTTTGTATGCAGTTTTATTTATTATTCAATTATTTATTACTCAATTATTATTTAATTTTTTTACATTGTTTGCAAACTGATATGTGACATGTATTATCGCCAAAATAACATGCAAAACAGGCAACCCCTCACAAAAATAAAAAATAATATTTTTATTTGGCTTTTTTTTAGATATATATGTGGGGCTGAATTACGGGTCGCCACTGATTGTAAAAATGTTCCGCCCCCTCCGACCATCCGCTCAAGAAAAAATTGGCCCGCGGCTGAATCTAGTTGATGATCACTGTCACAGAGTGCTTTATAGTGAGAACCTATTCCTCTGAGAGCAATATTCCCAAATTATTCAGATCTTCAGTCACATCATGCCTTTTGAATATCAAAGCCTCTATTTGGACATAATAATCAAATAGTCCCTCCAGGATTCTGGGATTCTGTGATTGCAATTATTTTTTGAAAAATCAACAATTCCTTGCATTTTATTTGAGGGCATGCACATTTGACCAATCGAATAAAACAGTCAAATCACAATTCATAATCTCAGACTTGCAATGTCAACACCTCAGCTATAGCTAATGGGTGGGTGGTCCAGATGACAGTGGGCTAGAGCGTTTGACACTGAGGATACACACAATACAGCCTCGGAGGAAAATAAGGTTTGGCCAATTTCAGCCATGGAACTAACGTACAGAATGACAATCCCATTCTTTTCAACGGAGGAAAATCGCATATAAAATACATTGTAAGGCACTTGTTATTATTCTTGTGTTGTTGATGTAAGCAGTATGCTAAGCTGCTTGAAAATGCAAGACACCTTTGCGACAGGGATTTATTTTCCTGTACCAATAACGGATCCCTCAGCCTCCCTGAAAACAGCAATACCTGTTTCCAAAGAGAGAACACAGATCAAAAGCATGTTTTGCTATGAGTAGACAAGCGTGCCACACTTATTTTGGGCTGCCCGTTTTCAGTTAGGTAGAGCATGTTTGAGAGAAGCAAAACAGAGCTGTGAGCTTGGAATGATAGCATCCTAACAATGAATGATGATAATGGATTTCTTTTAAATGGTATTCAGAAGATGTGTTGATTTTGATTTTTGAAGTCTCTATTCACTTGGCAGTAGCTATCTATTGAAATATAACAGTTAGATTACTTGTTATTACTGCATTGTCGGAACTAGAAGCACAAGCATTTCGCTACACTCGCACTAACATCTGCTAACCATGTGTATGTGACAAATAAAATTTGATTGGATTTGAAATATGTGGTTGAAGTCCAACAGTGACAATCATTTATGTGCAACAATATCATACCAGGGGATCAGAAAAACCATGATCAGTCAATGGGAAATATCATTATACCTTTGGGTAAAGTATTTATTTTTAGGGCAATATTGGTAGAAATGTTACAAATAGTGAGTTTCCAGACCCCCGTAAGACATCATAGTAAGATGGAGTGATGTATCCCAAAAGGAAATAGCAAAATGGCATTATACTGGGAAAGATGGGTTCATCTCTGGACATCGGAGGGTTGTCGTTAAAATCAGAATGAATGGTGGATTGGTCGCTTTGGGAGAAAATCTGGCATTTTCAGAAAGAGTCAATTAGGACCATGCCCTTTGTAGTTCGGGACAAAAACATCAGTATTTGTCTTGTCATTTGTTCACCCTCAGATCTCTGCGTCCTTATAAAACAATCAAAGAGACCCTCATCAAACTGTTTATGTTCACTAGCGGCAAAGTTTTCCTGATCAGAAGCAATAATGGTCCCCGCTCTATTGACTTTCATGGTTATTTACCCCAACAAATAATGCAGAAATCCTCACTTTTGCTCGTAAATGACCATGGTGGCAGAGATGAAAGAAATCCGTAGGGTACTCTGTTGTTTGAACCCCTTTTATGAACCTAAAATGGAAGGTTTGCAATGCTTGATAGATATCATAGAAAGAAGAGCTTGGTGTACCAGAATGAACGTAGCCTACTGTACTATACATGTGGCTTGAGTTAACGTGAATCTGAGCCTCTCCAGAGCATCTGTCAAAAGTTAGCCGTACAGGGAAATAGGCAGTTCCTGTTCATGTGTTCCAAAATAATCTGGAAGTAATTTTGTCAGTGAAGGTTGAAAAGCGGCTGAGATTTATAGATCAGAAAACAACACACACCCAGTTCTGTCCAGATGTTTGTGGCCCACGTCAATGCTACATAATATTTCAAGCAAAGACATACTGTATTTTGAGACCGACCTCTTGAAAAGACATTGATCAATGGGGAAATTGATGTCCAAAGTCAATGTAGTGTATTGATGCAAATAAGATGGTGACAGACACAAGGGGGTAAAATAGGAAGGATATAGAAAAAAGAGAGGCAATCTGTCATACTGAAATGTACATTTTCTTCTTGCCAGAATGACCTTCACTTGTATTGAAGATGATTTTAGCTGTTAATTAAAACCTCTCTTGGATATGTGGGATGGTAGCATCCCACCTCGCTAACAGCCAGTGAAAGTGCAGGGCGCCAAATTCAAAACAACAAAAATCTCATAATTAAAATTCCTCAAGCATACAAGTATTTTACACCATTTTAAAGATAAAATTCTCGTTAACGTCTTTGGCATAGGGGGCAGCATTTTCACTTTTGGATGAATAGCGTGCCCAGAGTGAACTGCCTCCTACTCAGTCCCAGATGCTAATATATGCATATTATTATAAGTATTGGATAGAAAACACTCTGAAGTTGCTAAAACTGTTTGAATGATGTTTGTGAGAATAACAGAACTCATATGGCAGGCGAAAACCTGAGAAAAATCCAACCAGGAATTGGGAAATCTGAGGTTTAAGAATAATGGAGGCCACTGTTTTCTTGCGGCCCTTCAATGCTGCAGAAATGTTTTGGTACCCTTTCCCAGATCTGTCCCTCTACACAATCCTGTCTTGGAGCTCTACGGCCAATTCCTTCCACCTCATGGCTTGGTTTTTGTTCTAGCATGCACTGTCAACTGTGGGACCTGATATGTCCAATCAATATACAGTGCCTTGCGAAAGTATTCGGCCCCCTTGAACTTTGCGACCTTTTGCCACATTTCAGGCTTCAAACATAAAGATATAAAACTGTATTTTTTGTGAAGAATCAACAACAAGTGGGACACAATCATGAAGTGGAACGACATTTATTGGATATTTCAAACTTTTTTAAAAAATCAAAAACTGAAAAATTGGGCGTGCAAAATTATTCAGCCCCTTTACTTTCAGTGCAGCAAACTCTCTCCAGAAGTTCAGTGAGGATCTCAGAATGATCCAATGTTGACCTAAATGTCTAATGATGATAAATACAATCCACCTGTGTGTAATCAAGTCTCCGTATAAATGCACCTGCACTGTGATAGTCTCAGAGGTTCGTTAAAAGTGCAGAGAGCATCATGAAGAACAAGGAACACACCAGGCAGGTCCGAGATACTGTTGTGAAGAAGTTTAAAGCCGGATTTGGATACAAAAACATTTCCCAAGCTTTAAACATCCCAAGGAGCACTGTGCAAGCGATAATATTGAAATGGAAGGAGTATCAGACCACTGCAAATCTACCAAGACCTGGCCGTCCCTCTAAACTTTCAGCTCATACAAGGAGAAGACTGATCAGAGATGCAGCCAAGAGGCCCATGATCACTCTGGATGAACTGCAGAGATCTACAGCTGAGGTGGGAGACTCTGTCCATAGGACAACAATCAGTCGTATATTGCACAAATCTGGCCTTTATGGAAGAGTGGCAAGAAGAAAGCCATTTCTTAAAGATATCCATAAAAAGTGTTGTTTAAAGTTTGCCACAAGCCACCTGGGAGACACACCAAACATGTGGAAGAAGGTGCTCTGGTCAGATGAAACCAAAATTGAACTTTTTGGCAACAATGCAAAACGTTATGTTTGGCGTAAAAGCAACACAGCTGAACACACCATCCCCACTGTCAAACATGGTGGTGGCAGCATCATGGTTTGGGCCTGCTTTTCTTCAGCAGGGAGAGGGAAGATGGTTAAAATTGATGGGAAGATGGATGGAGCCAAATACAGGACCATTCTGGAAGAAAACCTGATGGAGTCTGCAAAAGACCTGAGACTGGGACGGAGATTTGTCTTCCAACAAGACAATGATCCAAAACATAAAGCAAAATCTACAATGGACTGGTTCAAAAATAAACATATCCAGGTGTTAGAATGGCCAAGTCAAAGTCCAGACCTGAATCCAATCGAGAATCTGTGGAAAGAACTGAAAACTGCTGTTCACAAATGCTCTCCATCCAACCTCACTGAGCTCGAGCTGTTTTGCAAGGAGGAATGGGAAAAAAATTCAGTCTCTCGATGTGCAAAACTGATAGAGACATACCCCAAGCGACTTACATCTGTAATCGCAGCAAAAGGTGGCGCTACAAAGTATTAACTTAAGGGGGCTGAATAATTTTGCATGCCCAATTTTTCAGTTTTTGATTTGTTAAAAAAGTTTGAAATATCCAATAAATGTCGTTCCACTTCATGATTGTGTCCCACTTGTTGTTGATTCTTCACAAAAAAATACAGTTTTATATCTTTATGTTTGAAGCCTGAAATGTGGCAAAAGGTCGCAAAGTTCAAGGGGGCCGAATACTTTCGCAAGGCACTGTAATTTACCACGTGTACTCCAATCAAGTTGTAGAAACATCTCAAGGATGATCATTGGAAACAGGATGTACCTGAGCTCAATTTCAAGTCTCATAGCAAAGGGTCTGAATACTTATATAAATAAGGTATTTCTGTTTTTATTCGTAATAAATGTGCAAAAATGTCTAAAAACCTATTTTCGCTTAGTTATTATGGGGTATTGTGTGTAGATTGATGAGGAAATTGTTTTATTTAATCCATTTTTGAATAAGGCTGTAAAGTAACAAAATATGGAAAAAGTTAAGGGGTCTGAATACTTTCCGAATTAACTGTAGCTGATGTTTTGATGGTGTTGGAGGTGTAACTGAGGTATGAGCTGACAAATTGGGGAACGGTTGACCGTGTGTCACAAACCACTCCCTTCCTTATTATCCCTACTGCGTTAGAAGTTCAAAACGGCGCTTGAAAGTGTAGGCTCTATCGATGTTTGAAATAATGACTTATAAAAAAATTCAAGCCATTGATGTTAGACTAATGCATGTTTTCATGTTCATTTGGATATGGTGATTTAGTCTAATTCGAGTGTTTGAACTTGCAAAGCGGCTGCATGAACTTCTAACACTGCTGCATGGGAATTGCGGGATTATAGACAGCTCTAACGCAGTTCCACCTCTGACACTGCCAAAACAACTGATATGCTGATGTTGGCCAAAGCGGATCTGATTGAATCGGGCCCTAGGCTTGCTCTGCACAGAAAAACATTCCTAAAAGCACTTTAATCAATGAAACAAGGTTCTTTCAGAAGAAAATCAGGAAAAGTGTATTAGCCATCTAAAGGCCATAGGAATCAAGTAAGACATAACACATCAGGAAAAACTGCTAGAAAAGCAAATCAGTGTTTGTCAGTGATATGGGTGTATAGTTCTAGTAGTGACAGTTAGACCTTTGTGCTCAAACATAGTCTCATTAGGGTGCTCATTACATGTGTGCTCACATCTTCTAAAAGGTTATTCCATCCTGTGTGTATCTCTGCAATCTAGAGCTTGAAATATTTGGAGTGTTTACGTGAATGCAGTCTCCGCTAATGCGGGAACATTGCTTTCAATTTCAATCACGCTGTAACGCTGTACTTCTGTGATACAGATTGAATACAACCCCTAGTCTATGAACATGGACTAGATATGCAATAACTAGACCTACAGTCTTAATGTTTTCTATGGTCATCAGATTTTTTTTTAAATGATTTTTTTTAAAATGGTGTGTTTGTATGAGTGTGAGATAGGGGGGCTAGTATGTGTGGAATTGTGATTCAAGGCCAAACACATCGAGATGTCACTTCAAAACCTCTGGCTCCGGAGGCTCCTGTCATCTCCACATTTGAGAGATGCTTTGTCCACCCCTGGAGACACGCTAAATATAGAATGGGAACAGAAACCCGTTTTAAACCAAGTCACTCTTAGCATATATCTCCATACATTACAGATCAGATGAACGATGATTATGCAACTTGAGGATGCAACACAAATTCCCTCTGCCATTGTCATAGAGCAGCATAGATGCAAGACTGCTAAATATCATAGCGGTCAAAGTGGATAAGCTCCATTTGAAATTAGGGTGTTTGCGGGTTGGAAATGTATAACTCCAACGGAAGGGCTACTCACTTTTTCCCATTACATTTCTGTCAAGTGAATTACAATCTGTTTTTACTTCCTGGACAGTCATTTAACATGTTCCATTCAAAACCATATTTTGCTGAGGGAATGACAGGCAGGCAATCCATCATTAAGCTTCACTACTTTGGTTTGGTTACTCTGGTTCTACTTCCAGCTTTTTTACAGGCTTTACCATATCATTTGACCTTCCACTGCACCATTCATTTTGTGATGTAAGCCTTGATAAAGCCAGTTAAGGAATTCTGTGGTGTTTAATTGTGGTACTTATCTATAATGTGAACACTGGATATTACATCTCCCACAGATATTAAGTTAATTAAGGATGTTTCTGGACTTCCAAGGCCAAAGACAAATTAAAAGGAAATGAGCTCTATTAATTAGTATTGATCATTCCATAATAAAATAAGCTCTTCTCTCTTAGCTCAGCCTCTGGGTTGGTCTTAAATAAATACTGTTCATAACTATAAGGGAAATGTCCTTCAACCTCTGGTTTGCCATTATGAAAGACCGCACAGAGGGGTATGTCACCACTACATGTATGCCATCTGACTATCAATTCCAACCTACACATTAGCAATACACTAATCTGCTAAATACAAAAAAATAATACAAATTCCATCGTACTCGACATCATCATCACCACCACCACCAAACCATCACCATCATCAGCACCACCACCACCACCAAAACATCATCATCACCACCACCACCACCATCATCATCACCACCATCACCAAACCATCACCATCATCACCACCACCACCACCATCATCATCACCACCACCACCAAACCATCACCATCATCACCATCACCACCACCACCACCACCAAAACATCATCACCACCACCACCACCACCATCATCATCACCACCACCACCAAACCATCACCATCATCACCACCACCACCACCACCAAAACATCATCATCACCACCACCACCAAAACATCATCACCACCACCACCACCACCATCATCATCACCACCACCACCACCAAACCATCACCATCATCAGCACCACCACCACCACCAAAACATCATCATCACCACCACCACCACCATCATCATCACCACCATCACCAAACCATCACCATCATCACCACCACCACCACCATCATCATCACCACCACCACCAAACCATCACCATCATCACCACCACCACCAAAACATCATCACCACCACCACCACCACCATCATCATCACCACCACCACCAAACCATCACCATCATCACCACCACCACCACCACCAAAACATCATCACCACCACCACCACCACCATCATCACCACCACCACCACCATCATCATCACCACCACCACCAAACCATCACCATCATCACCACCACCACCACCACCAAAACATCATCACCACCACCACCACCACCATCATCATCACCACCACCACCAAACCATCACCATCATCACCACCACCACCACCACCAAAACATCATCACCACCACCACCACCACCATCATCATCACCACCACCACCACCATCATCATCACCACCATCACCAATATTCACCATCATCACCACCACCATCACCACCATCATCACATCAACTTCATCACCATCATCAGCACCACCACCACCAAAACATCATCACCACCACCACCACCACCATCATCATCACCACCACCACCACCATCATCATCACCACCATCACCAATATTCACAATCATCACCACCACCATCATCACCATCATCACATCAACTTCATCACTATCATCACCACCAGCTAACAAAATGAATAGCTGATAATACAGTTCACTAGAGCTATGATTGCATGTCTAGACAGTCAACCCAGTTATCCCCAGCCTATTGGCTAAGGAAAATGAACACAATGGCAACCCACATCACTTGTCTGCTTCACTCATAGGCCTATCATTGCAGAGCAGGCTACTGAGACCTCATTCAGGTGTAGCTACTTTGACAATAGAGAACATGTAAGCTGGTGGTATGGTATTTGCTGAATTTATAGAAACCTCACAGTGAAATGTTGATGTGATGTTACTGCAAGAATTATGGAAGATGTGTTGAATTTTGGCAAAGTAAGACTTTAGGACCCAATTTAACATACAAATATACTGAACAAAAATACCTTATGCAACATGTAAAAATGGCAAAGATTTTACTGTTACAGTTCATATAAGGAAATCAGTCCATTTCAATAAATCAGTAGGGCTGTGGCATTGTCTTGTGTGACAAAACTGCACATTTTAGAGTGGGCTTTTATTGTCCCCAGCACAAGGTGCACCTATGTAATGATCATGCAGTTTTATCAGCTTCATGCAAACAAATGTGTGCACACAATTTGAGAGAAATAATATTTGTGTGCATATGGACAATTTCTGGGATCTTTTATTTCAGCTCATGAAACATGGGACCAACACTTTACATGTTGCATTTATATTTATGTTCAGTGTTCCCCAGCCGCGCCCCCAGAGCATGCGCAGACCAGCTGGCTGGTGTGTACACGGACATATTCAATCAATCCCTATCCCAGTCTGTTGTTCCCACATGCTTCAAGAGGGCCACCATTGTTCCTGTTCCCAAGAAAGCTAAGGTAACTGAGCTAAACGACTACCGCCCCATAGCACTCACTTCCGTCATCATGAAGTGCTTTGAGAGACTAGTCAAGGACCATATCACCTCCACCCTACCTGACACCCTAGACACACTCCAATTTGCTTACCGCCCAAATAGGTCCACAGACGATGCAATCTCAACCACACTGCACACTGCCCTAACCCATCTGGAAAAGAGGAATACCTATGTGAGAATGCTGTTCATCGACTACAGCTCTGCATTTAACACCATAGTGCCCTCCAAGCTCGTCATCAAGCTCGAGACCCTGGGTCTCGACCCCGCCCTGTGCAACTGGGTACTGGACTTCCTGACGGGCCGCCCCCCAGGTGGTGAGGGTAGGCAACAACATTTCCACCCCGCTGATCCTCAACACTGGGGCCCCACAAGGGTGCGTTCTGAGCCCTCTCCTGTACTCCCTGTTCACCCATGACTGCATGGCCACGCACGCCTCCAACTCAATCATCAAGTTTGCGGACGACACAACAGTGGTGGGCTTGATTACCAACAACGACGAGACGGCCTACAGGGAGGAGGTGAGGGCCCTCGGAGTGTGGTGTCAGGAAAATAACCTCACACTCAACGTCAACAAAACTAAGGAGATGATTGTGGACTTCAGGAAACAGCAGAGGGAGCACCCCCCTATCCACATCGATGGAACAGTAGTGGAGAGGGTAGTAAGTTTTAAGTTCCTCGGCGTACACACCACAGACAAACTGAATTTGTCCACCCACACAGACAGCATCGTGAAGAAGGCGCAGCAGCGCCTCTTCAACCTCAGGAGGCTGAAGAAATTTGGCTCGTCACCAAAAGCACTCACAAACTTCTACAGATGCACAATCGAGAGCATCCTGTCGGGCTGTATCACCGCCTGGTACGGCAACTGCTCCGCCCACAACCGTAAGGCTCTCCAGAGGGTAGTGAGGTCTGCACAGCGCATCACCGGGGGCAAACTACCTGCCCTCCAGGACACCTACACCACCCGATGTCACAGGAAGGCCATAAAGATCATCAAGGACAACAACCACCCGAACCACTGCCTGTTCACCCCGCTATCATCCAGAAGGCGAGGTCAGTACAGGTGCATCAAAGCTGGGACCGAGAGACTTAAAAACAGCTTCTATCTCAAGGCCATCAGACTGTTAAACAGCCACCACTAACATTGAGTGGCTGCTGCCAACACACTGACTCAACTCCAGCCACTTTAATAATGGGAATTGATGGGAAAGGATGTAAAATATATCACTAGCCACTTTAAACAATGCTACCTAATATAATGTTTACATACCCTGCATTATTCATCTCATATGTATATGTATATACTGTACTCTATATCATCCACTGCATCTTTATGTAATACATGTATCACTAGCCACTTTAACTATGCCACTTTGTTTACATACTCATCTCATATGTATATACTGCACTCAATACCATCTACTGTATCTTGCCTATACCGCTCTGTACCATCACTCATTCATATATCTTTATGTACATATTCTTTATCCCCTTACACTTGTGTCTATAAGGTAGTAGTTTTGGAATTGTTAGCTAGATTACTTGTTGGTTATTACTGCATTGTCGGAACTAGAAGCACAAGCATTTTGCTACACTCGCATTAACATCTGCTAACCATGTGTATGTGACAAATAAAATTTGATTTGATTTATATATTGGCAGAGGTAATGTATATTTAATGTGCTATTGCAAAGAACATATATACTATATTAAAGGTCTAAGTTTGATAAACACATTAGGCTACACACAAAAGGATACAGCCAATAAACTGTCATCAGAAAAAATATACTAATGGAATGCACCATCACAACAACGGACAGAATTGTTGGAATTGAACCAAAGGAGACAAGAGTAGGCCTATTCCATGTTTGCTTTGCTCAACTCTCACCAACTCTGACCCCGGCACACGCCGGCACGCGATATCTAGCTTCCTCATCTCGCGGTCAAGTCCCGCTCAGGGCACCAGCTAGGCACTCTCAACACCTGCCATGATCTGTTAGAAATATCTATTTTTGCCAATCGGTGACACAACACATTAGTTTGGGATTCGGATTATAGGTGGCGTGCCCTGTCTTTGTGCTTTCTGTTAAGAAGCAGTTGTGTTAAAGCTGTCATTAACCTTCAATGGACAATACAATACACTCAGACTACAGTCTTTCTCCAGAACCAGTCTAGTGGATGTATGCCTGAAGTGCAGCATTTGTACAGTGATCATAACACAGAAACATCTGCTTTCAATTCACATTGTAGGGGCTTTTTTTCCCGAAGTTAACTTTTTTCTTCTTAACACACATTTTTCATTGAATTACTTATCACAATAAAGTCTCATCTCACTATTTATTTAACATTTTAAAATGGCTAATTTGTCAAACTGATCTAGGCTATTCATAAATAACTTGAGATACATATTATGAACACCTTATGTTACATTATTTGTAGGCTAATTTCGATATAATTCTGGATACAATTACGCACGATGGAGCGCTGTCAGCTATGTAACATTTTTGTGAACAATAGCCCACTTAACGGCTCTGTATAAATCATAACCCCAATTACATCATTTATCGTGTTATTGATCATCTCCTATTAATAACTACATATTTTCATATGAATGGGAACTCACTTACCCAGAAACAAAGAGCGAAATGTTGCAGACATCACCGCACCCGACACGACTGGAAATCCCATGCGACGAAACTGGAAACAATGCGTTCAGACTGCCTTAAAATTCATGCGGGTGAACGAAGTGTACAATCACAATAAATACAGATTTCAGAAATAGGAGAGAGCAATTAAATATAATCTACAATGAGCAGGGATCCAAGGACATTATATATTGGAATACTCGAAATGTCAATTATTCCCTTCACTAAGGAATGCAGCTCTTTCGTGTCGTCAATTTGATCATTATCGGCCACGCGTCAAATCAAAGTTCCCTTTCTTTCTGTGTCGTTCGGGACGCGTGCGTGTCTCAGGTTCCCTCTGTCTCCGTGGCTGAGCGTTCTCCTCTCCTTCCTATACCGCTGTCCGCTGCACTAGACAGTGAGGGGAAGAATTCCGATAGGTGGATGTTGCTGCATGCTGGATGGAGACCTCTAGAGCCTGAAGCGCTCACATTGTTTCATCTGACCACAAAGGCATTTTGGGCTGGTCTGACTGTGGGTTAGGTTACTTGAGGCCCACTTCCTTAGCAGTGCATCAAAAGGGTAACAATGTTCCCCCCTACAGATGTCTGAATGAAAATGTTTTTTAAAATGTTATGTTCTTGCATTATTTTTACAATAGTGCATGCTGGATCTGGAAAAATAATGTGATGGTTTGGGAGACAGCACAGTGGAAATTTAACACATGGGAAAGATTGAAATGGAAAATAAATTACTGCAATTCCTTATTTTTTCTATATATAGCATATAAATTCAATATATATTTGCAATTTCAAACAATTGTAACAAATGTCACTACTCAACACATAGTTCTAGCATTTTTCTGTCGACACATCTATAAGTGTCCTGGAGTTATAGTGCACACACAGTCAGGATTTATGTATCCATTCATGGGCTCCCTGGCTGTAGAATGTATGACTGTGCAACAGTGAGGTAAATAAACAAACAGAGAGAGGAGCAACACTTCCTATCAGGCATTGAGACAGATTAATCTCCTCTTCTGTCTCTGAACAATCTACTGAAATAACACACAGGGCTGAGGTCTCCAGTAGCCACCAGGCCAGCCCTTCCCCTCACTGCTGCCTCTCTTTGAAGTGGCTCTTTGAGCACAAGACCCCCCCCCCCCCCCCCCCCATTCCTTTCCATCCCAATAACTAGATACCCTGAAACAATGCCCCCTCCTTCCCCTCCATCTACATCAAGCTAATGTGCTAGGAGAGATATGGAAGTGCTTCTATTTGTCTCACTCTACCCATGTGCTACAGAAAGTCCAGTTTTGTCATAGAGCTCCTTCAAATTTTATACAAACTGATATGTTTTTTTGTATTTGGGCAGGCAGCATAGCCTAGTGGTTAGAGTGTTGGACTAATAACCATGAAGGTTATGAGTTCAAATCCCCAAGCTGACACGGTCCAAATCTGTTGTTCTACCCCTGAACAAGGCAGTTAACCCACTGTTCCTAGTCTGTCATTGAAAATAAGAAATTGTTCTTAATTAACTGCCTTGCCTTGTCAAAATAAATGTCTCCTATTTTGACATAATGTTATTGATAGACGTCAATCAATCTTATGTCATTTATATAATTGTCTTATTGCGACAACTCAATTCATTGTCGAAGAGTAAGAGCATAAACTGAAACTTTGCTCTTCCAACACAGATTGTCAAACTATGATGGATGGAAGATTACCCTTGATGCTGCAATCCAAGACATAACCATAGACAGGCTTGGCACTGTCAGCACAATTCCAGGAGAGAAGCAAAGCAATAGCATTGGGGGTGCAATGCGCAGCTTACTCAATGAGCAAATGTGATAACATGGCACAATCTCTGAGCAGTTGATCGTGCGATCACCACTGAACTGATTGCAAACACATAGGTACATGTACTGAATTGTCCCCAAAGGATAAGTTTGCCACAGCTACTGTAGGGGCGGCAGGTAGCCAAGTGATTAAGAGTGTTGGGCCAGTAACTGAAAGATTGCTGGTTTGAATTCTCGAGCCACTAGGTGTTAATGTGCCCTTAAGCAAGGCACTTAACCATAATAGCTCCTGAAAAGCTAAAAGACTAAAATGTAATGCAGTTAGATTAAATATTGTGAGGTAGATACTAATTATCATGCAGCAGGTCACCCATCATAAATGGGAAGCAGACCCTGCCTTGGAAGTGAACTTGGTGGCTTGGCCTTGGTGCATGATATAGCACCTTAATGCAGATGGCTGATATTTATACCACAGGCCCTGAAAAGTCACTAGTGTGGAAACAGGTCCTTGTCAGCACTGATTGGTGAACTAGCATTACAATGTGCCACATTCTGTCCTGGCGTTCATTGAGGCATCACTGTTGGCATAATGATTCCATTTGTGGGAACAGACTCCCTTTAAAAATGATAATGGTGATGTGTGGGACTCTTCTTTCACCGCATGAAAATGTAACCCTCCTATGTGCAAGGTCCATACTTTTTTAAAAGCTTCAGACACAACATGGCTCCCGTTTTAGAGTCCGAGCACTCCTAACACCAGCACTCCTGTATATCCAAGATGGCATAGCAGTCAGACGTCCTTTGTCTTCGTCTTGTCGTGTCCCGTGTATATATATATTTACATATTTTCTTCGCATATCTTTTTATATATATATATATTTTTTTTCTTCTAAAACTCAACTTCAAAACACTCTCCTGCAACCCGCCTCACCAATTTATATAAACAAAAGTTTTATTCACCTCAAATCTGAAATCCACAACAGAAGCTAGCCAGAAGCTAGCCAGTTCACTGGCTAACGTCAGTATTCAGCTAACCACGGTTGTCGGTCATCAGCTATCCTTTAGCTCAACGTGACTAAGACCAGAGCATACTATTTCTACCACAAGCTCTGGACATTTACACCGGCATCTTGCAGCTAGCTAGCTGCTATCCGAGTGACTATTGGCATAGGTCGGTCCCGGAGCAAACATCAATTATCCCGGAGCGAGCCAGCTGAAGAGTTCCATCAGCCACTCCTGGGCTTTAATCACCGATCCGGACCCGTTTTACTGCCGACGCGGAGCCCCACCGGGCCTTCAAGACTGGAATACCGACGTTATCTGCCCGAGGGAGTTATCCAACTGGCCCCTATGTCGTGACGTTACCTGAACGCCCATCTGCGGCCTGCTAATCGTTAGCTGTCTTATCGGCTGCTATCTGAATAGGTCCATCGGACAATTTTCTTGGGTCACTATAATTATATCTATTTTGCCAATTGGATTGGTCCCCTCTACCACACAGAACCCCACTAACCTACCGACGGAAACGCATGAGGTGGCTAAAAACAGACCTCCATCCTCTGCCAGCTTGCTACCCATGGCTCGGCTAGCTGTCTGAATCACCGTGACCCCAACCAACCTCACTACTCACTGGACCCTTATGATCACTCGGCTAAGCATGCCTCTCCTTAATGTCAATATGCCTTGTCCATTGCTGTTCTGGTTAGTGTTTATTGGCTTATTTCACTGTAGAGCCTCTAGTCCTGCTCATTATACATTATCCAACCTTTCAGTTCCACTACCCACACATGCGATGACATCACCTGGTTTCAATTATGTTTCTAGAGACAATATCTCTCTCATCATCAATCAATGTCTAGGTTTACCTCCACTGTATTCACATCCTACCATACCTTTGTCTGTACATTATATCTTGAAGCTATTTTATTGCCCCCCAGAAACCTGTTCCTTTTACTCTATGTTCCAGATGTCCTAGATTACCAATTCTCATAGCTTTTAGCCATACCCTTATCCTACTCCTCCTCTGTTCCTCTGGTGATGTAGAGGTGAATCCAGGCACTGCAATGCCTAGCTCCATTCCTATTCCCCAGGCGCTCTCTTTTGATGGCTTCTGTAACTCTAACTGTAGCCTTGGTTTCATGCACGTTAACCTCTTACAGCCCCCCCCCCCCCCCCCCCCCCCCCCCCTACTTTGTGCAATTTCCACCTGAAGACATACCCAAATCTCACAGCCTGTACCTTAGGCACAGAACTAAGGATATGCATATTCTTGGTACCATTTGAAATAAAACACTCTGATGTTTGTGTACATGTGAATTGAATGTAGGAGAATATAACACAATCTGGTTTAGATAAAACAATGAAAAAAAACATACGTTTTCATCATCTTTAAAATGAACATTCATTCATATGTTACGCCTGTGCTGGTTAAAATTGTTTTTATTTTATGGGTCTCTATGCTCAGATAATCGCATCGTATTCTTTCGCAGTAAATACTTTTTTAAATCTGACAACGCAGTTGGATTAGCAAGATACATGTGAGACACTTGTATTTTCATGAATGTTTAATATTACTATTTATGTAGCGATCACCGTATGTTGTGGAATTTCAGCCAGCTAGCGGGTTCCGTGCGCAGAGAGGTTAACCTTTTGCGACTAGGGAGCAGTATTTTCCTTTTTGGATAAAAAACGTTCCCGTTTTAAACGTAATATTTTGTCACGACAAGATGCTCGACTATGCATATAATTGACAGCTTTGGATAGAAAACACTCTGACGTTTCCAAAACGGCAAAGATATTGTCTGTCAGTGCAACAGGCGAAACCCAGATAAAAATCCAATCAGGAAGTGCCGCATTTTTTGAAAGCGCTTCATGCCAATGACTCCTTATATGGCTGTGAATGGGCTACGAATGAGCTTACACTTTCTACGTATTCCCCAAGGTGTCTACAGCATTGTGACGTCTTTTTACGCATTTATGTTGAAGAATAGCCATAAGGGACCACATTGAGCAAGTGGTCACATGATGGCTCCCGCAGAAAATCTTGCGTAAAGTACTGAGGTAGCCATTATTCGAATTGCTTCTAATGAGAAACCAATTGTTCCGACGGATATATTATCGAATAGATATGTGATAAACACCTTGAGGATTGATTCTAAACAACGTTTGCCATGTTTCTGTCGATATTATGGAGCTAATTTGGAAAAAAGTTTGGCGTTGTAGTGACCGCATTTTCCGGTCGATTTCTCAGCCAAACGTGAAGAACATACATATTTCGCCTACAAAAATAATATTTTTGGAAAAAAGGAACATTTGCTATCTAACTGGGTGTCTCCTGAGTGAAAACATCCAAAGTTCTTCAAAGGTAAATGATTTAATTTGATTGCTTTTCTTATTTTCGTGAAAATGTTGCCTGCTGCTAGCAGAGCCTAACATAGCATTATGCCATGATAAACTTACACAAATGCTTGTCTAGCGTTGGCTGTAAAGCATATTTTGAAAATCTGAGATAACAGTGTGATTAACAAAAGGCTAAGCTGTGTCTAAATATTTTTCATTCGTGATTTTCATGAATAGGAAGCTTTTCTAGGAAGATTTATGTCCACTGCGTTATGCTAATTAGTTTGAGGCGATGATTACGCTCCCGGATCCGGGTTTGAGAGTCTGAATCCTGGCTTAGGAAGACCACCAAAAACTCTGAAATCTCCATCCCTAACTGCAAAATTTTCAGACAAGATAGAACGACCAAAGGTGGCGGTGTTGCAATCTAATGCAGAGATAGCCTGCAGAGTTCTGTCCTACTATCCAGGTCTGTACCCAAACAATTTGAAGTAGAAGTACTTTTAAAAATCCACCTCTCTAAAAACAAGTCTCTCACCGTTGCCGCCTGTTATAGACCACCCTCTGCCCCCAGCTGTGCTCTGGACACCATATGTGAACTGATTGTCCCCCATCTATCTTCAGAGCTGCTAGGTGAGCTAAACTGGGACATGCTTAATAACACCCCAGCCATCCTACAATCTAAGCTTGATGCCCTCAACCTCACACAAATTATCAATGAACATACCAGGTACCACCCCAAATCCGTAAACACGGGCACCCTCATAGATATCATTCTAAACAACTTGCCCTCTAAATACACCTCTGCTGTTTTCAACCAAGATCTTAGCGATCACTGCCTCATTGCCTGCATCTGTAATGGGCCAGTGTTCAAACTACCTCCTCTCATCATTGTCAAACACTCCCTGAAACGCTTCAGCGAGCAGGCCTTTCTAATCGACCTGGCCCGGGTATCCTGGAAGGATACTGACCTCATCCCGTCAGTAGAGGATGCCTGGTTATTTAAAAAAATGCCTTTCTCACCATCTTAAATAACCATGCCCCAATCCAGCAATTTATAACCAGGAACAGATATAGTCCCTGGTTCTCTCCAGACCTGACTGCCCTTAATGCCCTTAACCAACACAAAAATATCCTAGGGTGTTCTGCATTAGAATCGAACAGTTAGAAAAGCCAAGGCTAGCTTTTTCGAGCAGAAATTTGCTTCCTGCAACACAAACTAAAAAAAGTTCTGGGACACTGTAAAGTCCATGGAGAATAAGAACACCTCCTCCCAGCTGCCCACTGCACTGAGGATAGGAAACTCTGTCACCACCGATAAATCCACTATAATTGAGAATTTCAATAAGCATTTTTCTATGGCTCGCCATGCTTTCCACCTGGCTAACCCTAACCCGGTCAACATCACTGCACCGCCCACAGCAACTCCCCAAACCTTCCCCATTTCTCCTTCTCCCAAATCCAGTCAGCTGATGTTCTGAAAGAGCTGAAAAATCTGGACCCTTTCTTTCAAAAACTATCGAAATTGTTGCAACCCCTATTACTAGCCTGTTCAACCTGTCTTTCGTGTCGTCTGAGATTCCCAAAAAGTTTGGAAAGCAGCTGCGGTCGTCCCCCTCTTCATAGGGTGGACACTCTAGACCCAAACTGCTACAGACCTATATCTATCCTACCCTGCCTTTCTAACATCTTCAAAAGCTAAGTCAACAAACAGATTTCCGACCATTTCGAATCCAACCGCACATTCTCCACTATGCAATCTGGTTTCAGAGCTGGTCATGGGTGCACCTCAGCCACGCTCAAGGTCCTAAACAATATCTTAAACGCCATCGATAAGAAACAATACTGTGAAGCCGTATTCATTGACCTGGCCAAGGCTTTCGACTCTGTCAATCACCACATCCTCATCGGTAGACTCGATAGCCTTGGTTTCTCAAATGATTGCCTCGCCTGGTTCACCAACTACTTCTCTGATAGTTCAGTGTGTCAAATCGGAGGGCCTGTTGTCCGGGCCTCTGGCAGTCTCTATGGGGGTGCCACAGGGTTCAATTCTTGGGCCGATTCTCTTCTCTGTATACATCAATGATGCTGTTCTTGCTGCTGGTGAGTCTCTGATCCACCTCTACGCAGAGGACACCATTCTGTATACTTCTGGCCCTTCTTTGGACACTGTGTTAACAACCCTTCAGACATGCTTCAATGCCATACAACTCTCCTTCCGTGGCCTCCAACTCAACTGGTCTTAAATACAAGTTAAACTAAATGCATGCTTTTCATCCGATCGCTGCCTGCACCTGCCCGCCCGTCCAGCATCACTACTCTGGACGGTTATGACTTATATGTGGACAACTACAAATACCTAGGTGTCTGGTTAGACTGTAAACTCTCCTTCCAGACTCACATCAAACATATCCAATCCAAAGTTAAATCTAGAATTGGCTTCCTATTTCGCAACAAAGCATCCTTCACTTATGCTGCCAAACATACCCTCGTAAAACTGACCATCCTACCGATCCTGGACTTTGGCGATGTCATTTACAAAATAGCCTCCAATACCCTACTCAATAAATTGGATGCCATCTATCACAGTGCCGTCCGTTTTGTCACCAAAGCCCCATATACTACCCACCACTGCGACCTGTACGCTCTCGTTGGCTGGCCGTCTCTTCATACTCGTCGCCAAACCCACTGGCTCCAGGTCATCTACAAGACCCTGTTAGGTACAGTCCCCCCTTATCTCAGCTCGCTGGTCACCATAGCAGCACCCACCTGTAGCACGTGCTCCAGCAGGTATATCTCTCTGGTCACCCCCAAAACCAATTCCTCCTTTGGCCGCCTCTCCTTCCAGTTCTCTGCTGCCAATAACTGGAACGAACTACAAACATCTCTGATACTGGAAACACTTATCTCCCTCACTAGCTTTAAGCACCAGCTGTCAGAGCAGCTCACAGATTACTGCACCTGTACATAGCCCATCTACAACTACCTCTTCCCCTACTGTATTTATTTATTTATTTTGCTCCTTTGTAACCCATTATTTCTATTTCTACTTTGCACATTCTTCCACTGCAAATCTACCATTCCAGTGTTTAACTTGCTATATTGTATTTACTTCGCCACCATGGCCTTTTTTTGCCTTTACCTCCCTTATCTCACCTCATTTGCTCACATTGTATATAGACTTATTTTTCTGTTGTATTATTGACTGTACTTTGGTTTTACTCCATGTGTAACTTTGTGCTGTTGTATGTGTCGAACTGCTTTGCTTTATCTTGGCCAGGACGCAATTGTAAATGAGAACTTGTTCTCAACTGGCCTACCTGGCTAAATAAAGGTTAAATAAATAAATAAATAACTTATGTACTGTAACTGGATTTACAATTCAAATATAACAAGCAATGCGCTATGGCTCGGACGTCAGGAACAGACCTGGCGAGTGTTCCTGGTTGCTCTTACGCCGTATTTCCGTGGTCGTGACATCACACGGAGGTGTAAGCATTTTCTTGATGAGCTAACACACCACAGATGTACATGAGCTCTGCGGGAAGTTGTGCCTGTCTTTGAGTCCTGACTTCAATGGCAGCAGACAGACTTTAAAGGATTCTTGAATAACAATATGGACTGAAAAATCTATTTTGTTTGGGCTCTGTTTTTAGGCACCGTTGGGATCCTTCACAGTTAGTCTTTCATGGCTCACAGATCTTTTATAATTTAATGAGGGAGAGGGTGGCCCCGGGAGATTTATGGTCAGCATCTCGAGGCAGCATAGACCACTCAGCCTATTGATCCACATTGGATGTTTGTTTATAGGTCAGTAAAGCGCATTCCCTCCTGTGTAGTAGAACACAGCCAGGCCTTTAGTGATGCTCATATCCACATGCAGGTACAGTGGGGCAAAAAAGTATTTAGTCAGCCACCAATTGTGCAAGTTCTCCCACTTAAAAAGATGAGAGAGGCATGTAATTTTCATCATAGGTACACTTCAACTATGACAGACAAAATGAGAAAAAAAAATCCAGAAAATCAGATTATAGGATTTTTAATGAATGTATTTGCAAATTATGGTGGAAAATAAGTATTTGGTCAATAACAAAAGTTTATCTCAATACTTTGTTATATACCCTTTGTTGGCAATGACTGCTGGGCAATGACTGCTGGGCAATGTTGCTGGGCAACACGGACTTTCAACTCCCTCCAAAGATTTTCTATGGGGTTGAGATCAGGAGACTGGCTAGGCCACTCCAGGACCTTGAAATGCTTCTTATGAAGCCACTCCTTCGTTGCCCGGGCGGTGTGTTTGGGATCATTGTAATGCTGAAAGACTCAGCCACGTTTCATCTTCAATGCCCTTGCTGATGGAAGGAGGTTTTCACTCAAAATCTCATGATACATGGCCCCATTCATTCTTTCCTTTACACGGATCAGTCGTCCTGGTCCCTTTGCAGAAAAACAGCCCCAAAGCATGATGTTTCCACCCCCATGCTTCACAGTAGGTATGGTGTTCTTTGGACGCAACTCAGCATTCTTTGTCCTCCAAACACGACGAGTTGAGTTTTTACCAAAAAGTTATATTTTGGTTTCATCTGACCATATGACATTCTCCCAATCTTCTTCTGGATCATCCAAATGCTCTCTAGCAAACTTCAGACGGGCCTGCACATGTACTGGCTTAAGCAGGGGGAAACGTATGGCACTGCAGGATTTGAGTCCCTGGCGGCGTAGTGTGTTACTGATGGTAGGCTTTCTTACTTTGGTCCCAGCTCTCTGCAGGTCATTCACTAAGTCCCCCCGTGTGGTTCTGGGATTTTTGCCCACCGTTCTTGTGATCATTTTGACCCCACGAGGTGAGATCTTGCGTGGGAGATTCGAGGGAGATTATCAGTGGTCTTGTATGTCTTCCATTTCCTAATAATTGCTCCCACAGTTGATTTCTTCAAACCAAGCTGCTTACCTATTGCAGATTCAGTCTTTCCAGCCTGGTGCAGGTCTAGAATTTTGTTTCTGGTGTCCTTTGACAGCTCTTTGGTCTTGCCCATAGTGGAGTTTGGAGTGTGACTGTTTGAGGTTGTGGACAGGTGTCTTTTATACTGATAACAAGTTCAAACAGGTGGCATTAATACAGGTAACGAGTGGAGGACAGAGGAGCCTCTTAAAGAAGAGGAAGGAGCCTCTTACAGGTCTGTGAGAGCCAGAAATCTTGCTTGTTTGTACAGTAGGTGACCAAATACTTATTTTCCACCGTAATTTGCAAATAAATTCATAAAAAATCCTACAATGTGATTTTCTGCATTTTTTTCCTCATTTTGTCTGTCATAGTTGAAGTGTACCTATGATGAAAATTAGAGGCCTCTCATCTTTTTAAGTGGGAGAATTTGCACAATTGGTTGCTGACTAAATACTTTTTTGCCCCACTGTAGCACCTTTTAATCCAATCACATTAATGTACTATCTTCCCAAAGGTCCTTTGTTTCTGCCTCTCTCACTATGACGTCGTCATGGCAAGAGGAAAAGTGATTGTTCAGATGCATGTTTATTGATCTAAAATTGCTGTTAGGGTTAGTGAATGTTTGTCACTCTCTTTCTCTCTCTTGCTCTCTGCCTGTCATTTGCTATTCATATATTTTTTGGGGGGAGCAGTGCTCACTCCTTGTATTTAAAAGACCAATGACTTCAAAAGCAGGTTTGAGGAGCTATAGGAAGATGGGCTCATTGTAATGGCTGGAATGGAATAAATGGAACGGTATCAAACACATCAAACATATAATGGAAACCACATTTGACTCCGTTCCATTAATTCAATTCCAGTCATTACAATGAGCCCATCTTCCTATAGCTCTTCCCACCAGCCTCCTCTGCACTGGGTAGTACAATGCCTGGTGCATTCAAGGTAAACAGATCAATCTCTTTTCAACAATTTCCACGACATTGCACACAACATTTGCTTGATATTTTCAGCACCACTAGACCCAGGAAAATGCTATATCTTATAGCCATAAATCAACAATATTCTTAAGTACCAAAATAAATACATTTGGCATAATTGGAATACTATTTGTACCTTTGTGTGAATGGTTGTGTGCTCAAAAAGCCCCCTCAAAGGTAGTGTGTGAGATACTGCATATACTCATGCTGCATATCTGGGGAACAGATTGTCTTGTATATACTGTATCGAGTGAACCATTCATTCAAAGATATCAAGTGATATTCTGCAAACTGAGTTACTATGTTAGCATAGCCCACTTCCTTCACTAAGAGATGCAAACGGGTTGCTTATGAATTCTCGCCTGGCTCAGTCTCTCCTCTCCACTCCCCAAAGAGCCACTGTTGTTTTTGGTGTTGTTGTTTTTATTTCATCTCTATTCCACAGGGCCAGCCTCTTTGACAGGAGGAAGTTTATCCCAAAGAGAAACTGTACCAGATTGCATACCCCTCCCATACCCTTCCCCCTGCGAAAGCGGATAATGGGAAAAGAGAAAACTATCTTTACGTACCTATTAGGACATCGAGGCGCCCCAGCCACCGATTGGGAGCTTGGGATGCATTATTGAACCAAATTAATTAGCTGATTAGCTTGGGATTTAAATGCAAATTGACTGCATTCCTTGGCATTGATCCCTTTGTCTTTTAAGGTCTATTCACATAAATGCTGGACATGGATGATGATGTGGACCCCAGGAAGAGTAGCTGCTGCTTTTGCAACAGCTAATGGGGATCCTAATAAAATAGCAAACAAATAACAAATGCAATAGTGGCTAGCTTTCTTAGCAAACAAGGATGCCTTGAGAAAGGCTCAAGTGAAGGGTGGGGGTTATGGAGGAGGTAAGGTGTTTTATGTCATGCCACCTCCCCTCTCCTTCTCCAATCCCACCACTCATCCCTTGATGAAGTGTTCCCTATCCGGGGAATGGGGAGTGAGGGATGTGATGCGATGTGAGGCGCACGCCACTGCGAGGAGAGCCAGTGTAAATCAACAGGCGCTTTGCATCATATGTCAGGTGGGGGGGAACCCATCAGTTCTCCACAGGTCCACATCAATCATGCTGCAAAATGAGGGGACCTTACTCTGCTGCTTATAAATACAACTGGTTTGTTCACCACAATACTAAGCCTACAATACTCAAACGTATTGTAGGATGCACCTTTGGACAATGTGCTAAATATGAAACATGTTATCTTGTAGCATCAGAGGAACAAAACAGCTCTTGAATTCAGGACCATGGAATCTCTGCTTGATGAAAGGGGTAATAGTTCATATTAGTACTAGACATGTAAGGTCAAGGCCTAAGTCTGTCAATGTCTGGGAAAGGTGGAAAGTCATTTTGATGTATTTTATGTGACTCCCCTACCCCTACAGGTCTATAGGCTAAAAGTGTCCTTTGGGTCATGGTGGGTGAGATAAACATTTTCACAGAATTACCTCAATATAGTCTCCAGATGCTCTTGTTTCAATGTATGGGTATAGAGGGAGATGAGGAAAGCTGTTTGGGAAATCCTTCTTAAGGCTCATAGACTGTCACTTGATTAAGGCAGAGTTTGGAGATAACACAAGACATCACCCAAGGTCAACTCAATAGTTGCAAGAGCAGGCAAAATTATGTTAGCATCCGTCCCTTGCTGAATTGCATTACCACTGCATTTTTTTATTGGAAGGGTTGAAGAGGTGTTCTCATCATTAAAAGGGAATATAATCTACCATGTGAAGGAGTGTGAGAAATTGGACATGTACTGTTATTAATCTTAAGGAAAACCACATTCCAATACAGAGTCAATGCCTCTCACACAGTATAAAAAAGAGGACATACAGAGCCGAAGGATTCATTTTCCTTACAGAAAAAATAAAAAAAGATATGGGACTACTTTGGTAACGCTTTGGGGCCGAATAAACTTCAAAATCCCCCAAAAAATACTAATAATTCAACGAGGGAGAATTTATTGGTCAAAGAAAATTCCGTGCCTCTAGCAGCGGACTAATCTAAAGTCCCGGCTATTTTCCAAGCAACTATGGACTGAGGCGTAACTGACGCAGTGACCAGCCAAGCAAGATCATTCCTTTGACAAGCCCCTACTAAAGAAGAATGACAAGACATGAAACTGTAGCACAAAGATGATACCCTTTATACTGGCAATGTAACACTGTAATCTAGAAAATCCTATATGCAGGGATTCTCTTCTGACATGGATGATCATATGCCTTCCTTCACATGTTCATTAATGCACTCTAATACAAAGGCTATACCTCCATGCATCGGTGGGACCGGTTTACACTTGTAAAATATCGTCAGTGCTCTAAAAATAGACTCTGTTCTCATCAAAGGTTAAAGGAGACATAGATTCCTCTGTACTGTGACATTGTCTCTTGGAGTGCAGCTATCGGACAATTAGACACATTGGCTTTTAGAGAAATATCAAAGGTTGTTCAGCTCTAGTTTCCGGCCCCAGTTGAAGCTGTGAGGCGTGTGGTGTTAGCACTGTTTAACATTGTCCATGGTTGTCTATAAATCATGCTGGGGGCACAGCAGACAACCACATGCCCACCACGGTGTCCTCAAGGCCCAGCAGGCCCAGCAGGCCCAACATCATACTAACAGTTTAGGGTGTGTCTAATTCAAATAGATTACAGTAGGGTGGTCCCAGTTTTGTTAAATTCTGATCTCCACTTATACGAAACAACAATAGTTATTGTTTTTTAGCTGTGTAATAAACATGTAATATTCATTCTCTGATTATGCGTGTCGTTGATTGTGAGTATAACGATGTGCCCTGTTTCAGATTTCCAAAAGAGAGCAGCCGACTTTAACTGCATATGGATTATAAAATGTATCTCAGATTATTATCGTTTCGATTTACAGTTCCTGGCCAGAGACACAAACCTCCTCCATCTCAGCTAGCTCTGACCTTTGGGCTGGGTACGTGTTTCATTTATCACTAAAGTGAAAATAGAAATCTCTATAGATTTTCCTCCCTGACGAAATCAGGACGTTTATTAGCAGCAATGCCCAGGTGATATCCTTCTGGATGTATTCCAATCATACAAGTAATAAATAGGATAATGGCAGTTTGGTCCTTCCATAAATCAATCACGTTTCATTCAGGAAGAGCAGGACAGTTCTTTCGGAACTAGCTACCACTAATCTAATTGAGGAAAGGAACCCTGTGACATGGATTGAAGAAAAATAGATAAAATGGCTAGAAATCTGAATCTATAGGGATGGTGCCTGTCTTGTGCATCTGTGTTACAATTGAGGCGTAAAGGTGTGATCATTTGGAATTACAAATCACATTTTCATGCACAACCATAGAATGCACTGGGCACATAATACAGCTATTAGCTTCAACTGGCTTGTCCATTGATAAAGTTACTTGAACATAACATACTGTACAGTACATGTGAAATAGACAACATAGCTATTTGTCACAGAGGTGCATTCATGCTGCACACTGTACACAAAACTAGGTGGCTGTAGCGTTCACTAAAGACATTACAGCACAGTTTACTACCCAATTAATTATGGTACATGACATATTCAGACATGTAATTAGGTTAGACATTGAACTCGAGTTTCATAAGAAAGAAATTACAACATAGAATAAAACATGTCACAAAGCTTTAGTCAGGAAGGCCACCCACTAAATATCACACAGCTCATTATTGTGCCTTGAGCCACGGTTGCTGCACACTGCCTCGTTGAACAAACAGCAGCTCAACATTATACAGGGAGACAGCATACTTTATGACATACACTACCGTTCAAAAGTTTGGGGTCACTTAGAAATGTCCTTGTTTTTGAAAGAAAAGCACATTGATCAGCACCAAATTGATCAGAAATACAGTGAAGACATTGTTAATGTTGTAAATTAATATTGTAGCTGGATGGAATATGATATATCTGAAATATCTACATAGGCGTACAAAGGCCCATTATCAACAACCATCCAATGGCACGTTGTCACGTCCTGACCTAAGTTCCTTTTTTATGTCTCTATTTTGTTTGGTCAGGCCGTGAGTTGGGGTGGGCATTCTATATTTTGTTCTATGTTTTGTATTTCTGTGTTTGGCCTGGTATAATTCCCAATCAGAGGCAGCTGTCTATCGTTGTCTCTGATTGAGAACCATACTTAGGTAGCCTTGTCCCACCTGTGTGGTGTGGGTAGTTGTTTTCTGTTTAGTGTGTTTCGCACCTGACGGAGCTGTTTCGGTTGTTCCTTTGGTTATTCAGTCTTCAGTTAAATAAAAATGATGAACACGTACCACGCTGCGCTTTGGTCCTCACCTTCTTCAACCAACGGCCGTTACACACGTTGTGTTAACTGATCCAAGTTTATCATTTTAAATGGCTAATTGATCATTAGAAACCCTTTTGCAATTATGTTAGCACAGCTGAAAACTGACCTTCTTTAGACTACTTGAGTATCTGGAGAATCAGCATTTCTGGGTTCGATTACAGGCTCAAAATGGCCAGAAACAAAGACCTTTTTTTCTGAAACTATATCCTTGTTCTGAGAAATGAAGGATATTCCATCCCAGAAAATGCCAAGAAACTGAAGATCTCATACAACGCTGTGTACTACTCCCTTCACAGAACAGCACAAACTGGCTCTAACCAGAATAGAAAGAGGAGTGGGAGGCCGGGGTGCACAACTGAGCAAGAGGACAAGTACATCAGAGTGTCTAGTTTGAGAAACAGACGCCTAACAACTCCTCAACTGGCAGCTTCATTAAATAGTACCCGCAAAACACCAGTCTCAACGTCAACGAGGCGATTCCGGGATATTGGCCTTCTAGGCAGAGTTGCAAAGAAAAAGCCATATCTCAGACTTTCCAATAAAAATAAAATATTAAGATGGGCAAAAGAACACACACACTGGACAAAGTGAACCCACAAATACTGATGCTCCAGATATTCAACTAGTCCAAAGAAGGCCAGTTTTATTGCTTCTTTAATCAGGACAAGAGTTTTCAGCTGTGCTAACATAATTGCAAAAGGGTTTTCTAATGATCAATAAGCCTTTTAAAATGATAATGTGCCATTGGAACACAGAAGGGATGGTTGCTGATAATGGGCCTCTGTACGCCAATGTAGATATTCCATAAAAAAATCTAATTTTAATGGACAAAAACAAGGACATTTCTAAGTGACCCCAAACTTTTGAACGGTAGTGTACTTCATATACGTCCTATACTCTCCCACTGAAAGAATGCCACACCACATTAGAGCCACCCAATGAGAAATATTGGTACATTACTTTTGTATTGACTGGAACTCTTGACCTGGTAATGCTTGTCATTTATCTATGACTGAACTATCTCAGGATGGGATAAACTGTTGATACTCCCTGCTTGATACTCCCTGATTTATTAGACAAACTTTACATTATCTAATTGCAAGCAGTTGATTAAGTTTTCTTAGTCGAGTGTGTTCAATTTTTCTCTTATCTTTGATCGGGTTCCAACCTTGTGACTACATCATGCTGTTTTATTTCAAGGCAGATTCTGGATTCTGACTCACCTGGTACAAACTGATTTGTGGGCCCACAAGACAGATTCCTTGGCCCCATGCCAGCTCTGCAGTCTCTAGCTCTCTGTCTCTGTCTCTGTCTCTCTCTCTCTCTATCTCTCCATCCTCCCCGCTGTGGAGACATCCTCTGTTACAGTCTAGATAATATCTGCCCGCCACTCTACAGGCAACCAGGCTTGGGTTACTGCCAGAAGTTACTGCCATGGGAGATTGGAGAATACTTATTTTGGTCACTTGGCAATGTAGTACGGCAGAGCCACCAAAGAATTTATATTGAAGAGGAAAGAGGATTCAAGTCACAACAGCTCAATCCTTTACCTCTTTTCACAGGGTTATTGTGGGTTCAGAGCCATAAACAATGCTTTACCATATCGAGGGGAATGGAAAGCAAACGGAAGGCACGTCCACATTAAGGTCCGGGCTGTGGCTAGCAAAACAAAAAAAATAGAAAATGATGTGTTCTGCACCAAGCTGTCTTCATGCAGTAGCCTTGACAACACGGTTAACTTGAATCACTGAACACGTTTAGCGGAAAGACTTTCTGTGTCTGCTACTGTCAAAACACAGATAAGAAAATAACATATTCATGGCATAATTATACCTGTCACATCCAACACTAAAAATAACACACTGGTTGCAGAACAATTATACGTTTTCTCATGGCCGTGTTTTATAGTGTGATGGAATCATATATGCCTGTCATATCATTCCCAAGTCTTTGTCTCTTTCAGAAACACCCCCAAAACAGCGTGATCAAGGTAATCATGAGAGGATGTTATCTGCAGATTTCTAAGATGATAATGCTATGCCCTTTAAGTCTCATGGAGATGGCTGAGATGGAATAGAAGAGAGATTAATTGGGCTTTAGAACAAAGTTTTAGAACAGGGCTTTAGAACAGGGCTTTAGAACAGGGCTTTAGAACAAGGCTTTAGAACAGGGCTTTTGCCTCTTCTCTGGGCTGCAAGAAAGGACATGGTTGGTAGAGAGAGAAAGAGGGGAGCAAATAAAGAGATAAAGCAAGAGGGAGAAAAGAGGCAAAGGATAGATAAACCAAAGTAAAGCAAATTAAAGAAAAAAGTGAGAGGGAGAGAGAGAGAGAGAAAGAGGAGCTCCTTCTGGAGTGAAACTCAAGTTCTCAGTCAGCCACACTGCATTTTGGCTCTTGCAGAGGAGAAGAAAAATGTCTCTGCCCTGCATTAGCACTGCAATGTTAACGAGGACTATATATCACTGACTGTATGAATGGATTTTTGCATACCTTGTGCAAGATGCTATTTAAAAGCAACAGCGTTCATTCAGCCTGAGCTGAATTAAAGGAGATAAAAGTTCTCTCTTAAAATAGCTTGTAGTGCGTAGAACAGTGATTCCCCTAGCCTTTTATGTTATTCCGGCCAACTTGCATGCAGTTTATTCTGTCTTGTGGCCTTCCCGTCCATGCTGGCTGATGAGGAGGATGAAATGGAAGGGCATGGACCCTGACACCTGGTGCTTTAGCATCACATCAAACCTGGAGTGGACATGGATGCAGAGAGAACCGGAGGTAGAGTGATGCCTGGCCGGCACATGCACCACAGGGCACTGGCATGTCTCGCTTCAAAACGGAGGAGGAGGAGGAGGGGAGGGAAGGAAAAGAGGAGGAAGGGAGCAAGGGTCAAAGCAGAGCATGAGCTGGTAAAAATAGCTGCCCTCCCTGCCTTACTCCTGTACCTTTGGACAGATTCCCCTAATAATAGTAAATACACACATGAACTCGCTCGCACGCACCCACACACACACACACACACACACACACACACACACACACACACACACACACACACACACACACACACACACACACACACACACACACACACACACACACACACACACACACACCTCTCATGGCCACAGCAAACAGTCCAGGGATGCAGACCAACGTGCCCTGAGGATGTGCCTCCTCAATTGCAGTGATGCCTCTGGATCAGAACACACGGCTCCTGCAAGACGTACTGTAGTCTGTACACTTCCCGAGCTGACGGGGAAAACAGTGATGTTTAATGAGCTTCAACAGACATGGATGGAGTGGGGAGAGGGCATAGTGAAGTACTGCTTGTCCAGAGCAAACAGGAATCACTTTCAACTGCACCATAAAACACTACTGGGAGGGAGACTTACAGTACCTTGAGCTTGTTTGACTATGAGGAGCACTCTCACACCTTCGGGAAAGAATCACATGCACGGCCAACAAAACGCTTCACCTTCCAATGAGATTATTCTAATTGCATCCATTTCAGCGCTATAGCAGCATCATGGTCAAACAGACAAGACCATCAGGAATATTCCACTGAATGATGGATGCTCCCATCCACATGCTTTAATAGCTGCCCTCCCTGGCAGGGTGGCCTAGTGGTTAGAGTGTTGGACTAGTAGCCAGAAGGTTGCAAGTTCAAACCCCCAAGCTGACAAGGTACAAATCTGTCATTCTGCCCCTGAACAGGCAGTTAACCCACTGTTCTAGGCTGTCATTGAAAATAAGAATTTGTTCTTAACTGACTTGCCTAGTTAAATAATAATAATAGTAAAATACTAAATGGGTTCTTTAAATTCATTAAATTGTTCCCTGCTTTGGATAGACACAAAGCATTATATGTGCAGATGACTCTGCTTGACACTGAGGAGCCAGAATTTTTATATATCTGGCTAATGTGCCCGAATATCCACTGTCACATGCCTTTTGTGATTGGTGAATTCACAAATTGTTGTTTCTTTAACAACATTTAATTGGGAAATATTGGAACATTGTGTGAATGTGAAAGTCGTGCTCCAAGGAGATACTCGTTGAACTGAGAGTGGCTATGTATATTTGCCAAGGCAGCAGCTACTCTTCCTGGGGTGCAGCAACATTAAGGCAGTACGTATATACAATTTGAAATATTGTATGATATTACATTCCATAACACTTTTCACAACACATTGTGTTCCCTCAGGCCACTACTCTACTACCACATATCTACAATGCAAAATCCAGGTGTATGTGTGTGTAGAGTGCGTGTGTTAGCATGTGTCTGTGTGTGATAACAAATTATTCAAAGTGTGGCACAAAAGAAAGGTGAGATATCCATGCTCATCATGAATAGGACTCCCAACACGGGCTGCTGTGCACTCAGTACCTTTGCTTTCAGGAAAATATTAAAATGCCACAAATGAAATCTAATATAGCATGAAAAACAAATATCGGCGGTCCTTGCCAATATGGTTTCTAATTTGATATTTTTCTTGGCAATAGGAAAGCAATACTGTTTCTAAATAATAGATCTTAGTGTGAATGGAATACACAATTTACCCATCGCTTTGACTGCGATTGGATGACATTTTTCACTCTAACAATGTTACCATGACAAACTGGCATAGAATTCTATGACAGAAAGATATGTGGTGTATTAAACATTGAGAATCGAATGGCAGGCTTGGATATTAGTGTCAGGGCAGGTTGAGCTGAATTGTTAAATATGTCAATGTTTTCAGTTAGACAAAGTTTGGGAAACAAATTGTAATGTTAGCCCAACAAATACCACATTTCCTTTTGTGCTTTTATCATTGTTACCCACTATAACTTATTACAGACTAAATACCTCCACAAGGACTGAGAATGGCATGCTTTTTAAATCCCAAAAGACAGTCTCATAATACAATAAAACTCAGCAATTGGACTTGTAGAAAAGGTTTCCAACAGAGGGTGATTTTTCATGTGAACACTGGCAAAATCTGTAATAAAACCAAAACCCAAACATGAGACCGCCATACCTTGGTTGTAAGTATTTTCTCTACAGATGTGGTCACCAGAGTTGAAATGCTATGAGATGGATGTGGTAGCCAGAGGTAGACAATATGTCAAAATGAAATGCTATAACATGGATGTGGTAGCCAGAGATAGACAATATGTCAAAATGAAATGCTATAACATGGATGTGGTCACCAGAGGTAGACAATATGTCAAAATGAAATGCTATAACAAGGATGTGGTCACCAGAGGTAGACAATATGTCAAAATGAAATGCTATAACAAGGATGTGGTCACCAGAGGTAGACAATATGTCAAAATGAAATGCTATAACAAGGATGTGGTCACCAGAGGTAGACAATGTGTCAAAATGAAATGCTATAACAAGGATGTGGTCACCAGAGGTAGACAATATGTCAAAATGAAATGCTATAACATGGGTGTGGTCACCAGAGGTAGACAATATGTCAAAATGAAATGCTATAACAAGGATGTGGTCACCAGAGGTAGACAATATGTCAAAATGAAATGCTATAACATGGGTGTGGTCACCAGAGGTAGACAATATGTCAAAATGAAATGCTATAACATGGGTGTGGTCACCAGAGATAGACAATATGTCAAAATGAAATGCTATAACATGGGTGTGGTCACCAGAGGTAGACAATATGTCAAAATGAAATGCTATAACAAGGATGTGGTCACCAGAGGTAGACAATATGTCAAAATGAAATGCTATAACAAGGATGTGGTCACCAGAGGTAGACAATATGTCAAAATGAAATGCTATAACATGGGTGTGGTCACCAGAGGTAGACAATATGTCAAAATGAAATGCTATAACATGGGTGTGGTCACCAGAGGTAGACAATATGTCAAAATGAAATGCTATAACATGGGTGTGGTCACCAGAGGTAGACAATATGTCCAAATGAAATGCTATAACAAGGATGTGGTCACCAGAGGTAGACAATATGTCAAAATGAAATGCTATAACATGGGTGTGGTCACCAGAGGTAGACAATATGTCCAAATGAAATGCTATAACAAGGATGTGGTCACCAGAGGTAGACAATATGTCAAAATGAAATGCTATAACAAGGATGTGGTCACCAGAGGTAGACAATATGTCAAAATGAAATGCTATAACATGGGTGTGGTCACCAGAGGTTGTCACGGCCGTCCTCCTCTTCATCTGAAGAGGAGAGACGAGATGGATCTGAGGACCAATACGCGGCGTGGTAAGTGTCCATGGCAAATCTTTAATCAAGAAAGACTGAACACTATACAAACGAGTAACCAAAACAATAAACCAAATTCGACCGTGAAGCTACAAAATGAGACCTGTGCTGAAACAGGCCATCAACATAGACAATCACCCACAAACAAACAGTGCAACCCAGGCTACCTAAGTATGATTCTCAATCAGAGACAACTAATGACACCTGCCTCTGATTGAGAACCATACTAGGCCGAAAACATAGAAATGCCCCAAAACATAGAAAAACAAACATAGACTGCCCACCCAACTCACGCCCTGACCATACTAAATAAATACAAAACAACGGAAATAAAGGTCAGAACGTGACAGAGGTAGACAATATGTCAAAATGAAATGGACACACATAAGGATAAAAGCCCCCTCAGGTGCCCATGAGGCCGATTTTGTGAATAGGAAATCCTTTCACAGCATTAATGTTCAGGTGAACATAACTTTTTGATATTGTCCATTGACGAACACTCTGCATTGCCAGTGATGTGCATTGATTGGTGTAATATTCCTCATCTTATGATTTCAGATGGTCTGCAATGCTGACTGTGTGATCAGCAATGTTGTGGCAAAATGGCCTGGCTCAGTCCATGACTCCAGAATCTTTCGGGCCTCTGAAATCTATCAGTGCCTATCACAAGGTAAGCCACACAACCCCTATTTATAACCATCATGGCTGTGTCAAGAATATCACTGTGTTTATGAGGTAGTAATGATGAGATTTTGTGTTGACAGGTGAATTCTCTGGTGTGTTGCCGTGCCCCCCCCCAAATTCACCTGTCAACACAAAATCTCATCATTACTACCTCATAAACACAGTGACATGGATGGGCCAGGTGCGCTTAGGCAATGGAGTAAGCATGAGCGTGAGTTTCGACATTAGGCAACAACAGGAGGTGCACCAGGGAGCTTAGAAAACAATTACAGCATGATGGAGTGAAGTACAATCCTATGGACACTACCAGTCAACCATTCTGGTTCAGTCTGCAGGCCAGGGACAGAGCGATACAGAGATACAGAATAACTTCTAACACTGTATGCTTCATCCCATCACAGAGAGAAACTAGTCAAGACTGGAGACTTATGGCATGCTGCTCATTTCAGTGAAACATGGTGGGAAAGATAGGAGCAACAGAGCACAATGACATTCCCTCTGCTGCTTCCTTTAAAAATGCAAATCACGCAAAGCACGGTTAAATGTTTTGTAGCTCACAGACGTTGCCTACAGGGGTTGATACCTAAAAATAACACCTTGCAAGTCATGACCCAAATTTGCTTCAAAAATAACTCACTGGAAGACCTAAACCCATAGCGACATGTGGCAGGCAGCGGGAACCCAAATCTCATTTCCATTTCTGTCACACTCGCTGATGCTGCCAGCATTATTTATTGATATCATTTTGCAACAAGAAAAATAAACAAGTGTGTGAGAGTCGCGGGACATCTAGATCTGATGCTTGTGACTTACTTATTGTGGAATCTCAGGACTACTAACAAAGCTTTTTCAGGAGAAATGGAAGAAAAAGAACAAAGGACAGTG
Source organism: Oncorhynchus mykiss (assembly GCF_013265735.2). Lineage (NCBI taxonomy): Eukaryota > Metazoa > Chordata > Actinopteri > Salmoniformes > Salmonidae > Oncorhynchus > Oncorhynchus mykiss. The sequence goes on from NC_048588.1 coordinate 22,196,508, forward strand.
AGAGGTTGATTCAAGTCCGACCTTGACATATCATGTTATGCCATATTTCTGAGGTGAGTGGGGCTGTCAAGGCCTTGTGTATGATTTCATGTCATACCCATGAGACTCCTTTATAGATTTCTGACTGGACCTTTAAATTCGCTACATTTCCACTACCATGTGGTTGCCATAACAGCTGATTCACTGAGGGCATGTTCTTTTAATTAGAGGGGGCAACCTCATCCTCCACCTTCTCCATATGCATTATTCACCCATACTGTAGCTCAAGGGACCAGGTGATTATCTCTGAACCATTTATTTAATTGCACAAAATTCTAATATCCTTCATACTCAGAGGACTGAAATCAAAGGTGTTTTTGAGACGGACCATTCATTTTCTCTCCTCCTCTCGATAAATACTTCTGTGTGTGAAAGTGAGGTTATTATAGGGTCCATGTGCGATAATCATGCTGGTGTGTGTGCACTATTTAACACAGGGCCATATTGGTTTCTCAATACCCTGGTCTAATGAGAAGCAGCAGAGGTCTTCCTCGCCCCCTAAGCCTCTTAAGTCATGGTCTCATCACACGGCTTGCAGGCATCCCCTGCGGTCTCAAGAATGAATTTGCCAAATAAATGATTCAGTAATCACTATCTACAGATATTTCTTCATAAACATGCCTGTGTATGGATACCTCAATGATAGTTGCATTGTATTGGTAGTATTTCTCAGGGCCGGTATCATACTGTATTAGAAGTATGACAGAGAGGTTAGAGAAATGAAAGAGGTTTGAGACCAAGGTTTGAGGAGACGAGACACATATCTCCCAATGCTTGATGATACTAACTGCAAATACCATGAAAATGACACTGAACGAGTTGCAGGATAAGCCTCAGTTGTCACCTTAGGAACCATTTAAAATCATATAAAATCCATACCCACACTAGAGAGTCTTAAGATAAACCTTAAGAATGGTTTATGGGGAACATGCTTTAAAACTACACAGGCGTAAAATAAAGTAGAATTGTTTGAAATGAACATTACATGGTAATCTATTTGATTCCTTTTACGGTTTCCTCCCTACTGATGAGATATATTTGAGATGTATTTTGTTTTCATTTTATTTCATTTTTTTTCATGTATTTTCTTGAGGACCACAATGGTAATAAGTTATACAACGTTTTTGTGTCATCCTCTATGATTTAAATTTGATTGAACCTTTATTTAACTAGGCAAGTCAGTTAAGAACACATTCTTATTTTCAATGACGGCCTAGGAACAGTGGGTTAACTGCCTTGTTCTGGGGCAGAATGATAGATTTGTACCTTGTCAGCTCAGAGATTCGATCTAGCAACCTTTCGGTTACTGGCCCAACACTCTAACCACCAGGCTACCTGCCGCCCCAAAATGTCATTGTACTGTATCCATGTGTGATTGTACTGTGTTTTAAAATGACAAACTTCTTTGCACTCAATCAATGTATTACATCACCTGAATCTAACAGCAATTTTGTTTGTAATGTGATGTTATGTCTCCCTTCCAGTTAAACTGGAAACAGCGAACTGCAACAATTCACAGAGGTGCACATTTTCCATGCTGGTGAGGTCCACAGAACCACTACCCCAGACATTCTACTTCTAAGTTAGAAGGGCTGACCTACATAGTTTAATCTCATTGAATCCCTTCTCTCCTCTCCTCTTGCCTTAGACATCGGAAGGCATATAGGGCACTCTCACTGGCTCAGGGCTAAGGAAACATTTTAGACTTTAACACTGAGAGACCCCTTTCTCCCTCTCTCTCATAACACCCTTTCTGGACCTTCCTCTTGATCTGTTTACACTCTACTGAGTGTGTGTCATCACTCCTACACATCTTGCCAGGTAGAATTGGCCCCATTTTTCCTTCCTGTTGTTTGACTTCTATAAATAAAGCCCTAGCTTGTCGTGAAGCTGCCACGTGGCTGGAGTTTGGGACTCTGCAGGGCTCAACACTTCACTTCCTGTTGAAGAGGACAGAGGAATGCATGTTCCCATCGTCTGAGAGACAAAACAGATTATTGTCTACTGTGAACATTAGCGTGCGCAGCAAAGACACTTTGACTAATTTTGTTAGCACATTGCGATACATCAAATCAAATCAAATGTATTTATAAAGGCCTTTTTAGATCAGCAGAAACCCGACCTAAAACCCCAAACAGCAAGCAATGCAGAATCCCACATGCAATGATGTCCTCTCCTCCAGGATGACTTATTTTCCATTGCATGTCATAAACAACTACAGTACTCTTACTTGTATTGCAAAAGGAGACAATGTATTTTGGTAGCATGGGATTGATTGTATAGTAACCTACATTATGTACTGTACCTTTTCATTGAATCTGCAAAGTTACTGTATAACATAGTCTCCTGCTACCAACTTTGTTGAACTTCTTAAGACTACACCTATCATAGACATAATTATTGCTCTGAGACTGCTGCTGGAAGAAACAGAACTGGCAACAAAGGGAAAAGAGCTCTCTCCAGACTTGAAAGTTACAAAAGCAAAAACCGAAATGAGGGCAAACAGGGATATTTTTTCTCAACTTTAGAACATGATGCATATGGTCACAAGTGCATCGGTTTCTTTGATCTCAGTAGACAAAACAGGCAAAGAAAGAAAGAGGGAAATCTGCAATCGCATTGTTAGCCTAGATTGTTTGTACATTACAAGTCTAGAGGAGCGCTATTCATTCGTTTCCGACATGAGGGAAAAGACATGAGTTTGAATTGCTTTGACTAGTTAATGGGTTAGTATGGTTGTTTAATAGTCTACAAGACAGAGCCTCTGAAGTCAAGAATTGCTGTGGTAGGTACTTTCTCTATAATGTATTGATGCACTGGTCGGAATAAGATGTCCATACGGTTCACCTGGCATATTGCTATGTTTTACTCCAGCAGGACCTAATGGATTTGAAGTGAAGAAACTGCTGAATGATCCAACAGCATGTTTGAATTAGTTGATTAAAGTAAGTAAAAAAAGGTAATCCCAGTTACTGTCTGGAAATATGACATCTGTGTGGTACCATTATGCCAAGCATGTTGCTTACATGTGCAAAAATGTAATTGATGGCAGCGGCAGATTCTGGAATTTATGTTTTAGCTTTAGATTATACAATTATATTACAGCAATAATTTGAGGCCTGGATCCAAGTACCATGTTAGGAGTACTATAGCTTACAGTATGTTGTTGTTTCATGTTAGGAGTACTATAGCTCACAGTATGTTGTTGTTTCATGTTAGGAGTACTATAGGTCACAGTATGTTGTTTTTCCATGTTAGGAGTATGATAGCTCACAGTGTGTTGTTGTTTCATGTTAGGAGTATGACAGCTCACAGTGTGTTGTTTTTTCATGTTAGGAGTGTGATAGCTCACAGTATGTTGTTGTTTCATGACAGGAGTACGATAGCACACGGTATGTTGTTGTTTCTTGATAGGAGTACGATAGCTCACAGTATGTTGTTGTTTCTTGCTCAATGGGTTTCTTCATCTTTTCTAAAGTCTTTTGCCTGAGGCAGTTCTTATGAATAGGGTTACTTAGAAAATTACCCAAATCAAGAATAATTTATGCCTAGTGCTATTTTGCTTGACATTAACATTTGAAACAGGGTACATTAGATTAATAAATCATGAATAGAAAATACACTAATTAACAATTGGAACCTCTCACTTCTGTAGTAAGTTTTGAACAACAGGATAAAGGCATAAAGGATGCATTGGGATCACACCTGGGTTCAAATATATGTTTATTTGAATATTTGTTATTTAAATACTTATTGTCTGTCTATTTGAGCATTTGCAAATAATGTGGCCTGAATCAACTACTTCCATTGGAAGTATTTGAAATTACTTTCAAATGATTTTCTATATAGCCTAATATTTGAATGTACTTTCAAATGCCTATTTGTAAACAGTATTTTCAAAAACCTGGATTAAATGCATGGGAGTTTATTTGAGTCAGTGTATTTGAGTAATTTCAAATACCTGCCAATACTTTCCAAGTACACATGCCAATACTTTCTCAATTATATTCAACTAAAAAAAATATCTGAAAACTTACTTTGAAAGGTATGTGAAAGTAATTGAGGTATTTGAACTAGTATTTGAACCCAGATCTGATTGGGATTAATTAAGGATTAGGTAACTCAAATTGTCAAAAAGCAGTAAGAGAGCACACAACCCTGACTTCACTCTGTGCTTATTCTACCTCCACCCGCTCTCTGCGGTGGTGCACCTCAATAGGAATACGATCAGTTGATTGCTGCCTCAAAAGTTTCAGTTTGTGTGCGTCTTGATCTCAACCAAAGCAATCTCCAAAGAAAACCTCTAAAACGGGATGTAAACTCAAGTGTGTTCACCCCAGAGAGCATGCCTCTATAACTCCTCATCTCTCCTGTCTCAAGAGGAGATTACACTCACCATTTCCATTTCCAAAGAGAGGACTTTTCCCATCCACCTTTTACCATGCACTGCCTTGAACGCTAGACGGTGGTTTGGAGGATATAATGGGGAAATAGATTGACTGTTAAACAGCCACATCAAATACATTGGCTATTGCAGGAGCAATAAAAGGAGAGTGACAGTGGAAAATGGGGACTGGACGTTAATCTTACAGAGGTTAAAAACATATATATATATATATATATATATATATATATATATATATATATATATATATATATATATATATATTATTCAAACTCAAATTGCCATTTAGGGATATACTGTATCTGAATAAGCATAGACAGTGAAATGAGTTGCACCAAAATGTACTATTCTCTCTCGCTCGCTCGCTCTCTCTCTCTCTCTCTCTCTCTCTCTCTCTCTCTCTCTCTCTCGATATATGTAATCTGAGGGAAATATGTGTTTCCAATACAGTATGGTCATACATTTGGCAGGAGGTTAGGAAGTGCAGCTCAGTTTCCACCTCATTTTGCTGGCAGTATGCACATAGCCTGTTTTCACTTGAGAGCCAGGTCTGGCTAAGGCGGCCTCTCTCTCTCTACCCCCCTCCCACCCTCTCTCTTTCTATCTCTGTTTGTCTCTCTCTCTTTCTATCTTATCCAGATACCTTAGACTCAATGTCCCTCCCCCTTCCTCCATCCAACCCCACAAAGCACATAAGCGTGGATTCAAAGCAACAATAAAGTACCATTGATTTTTACCCTCTTGATTTTAAAGGACAAAGCAAGGGTAGTGACTGAGAGAAAGCAGAATGCTAGCTTGCCCTGGAGATGGATGGAGAATAGCTGGCTGCCTTGCTGTCACTGACAGGTGTCCATCACTCTCTAATTGCTTTTGCCAGTTCAGGGGCAACAGGAGCCCATTCTTTAGAAAATCAAACTTCATTGTAATTTGTTTATGCGGAGAGGTGGTCTAACGAGCTTAGGGACAGAGGATTTGTTTATGCTTCCTCTGGCTCATTTCTCAGCCGGAGGGCTGTTTACTTGGTGCGTACAATTATTAAACTTCTTGAGTGTCCCTTGGGCAATGTCACCAGGAACAGGCATTATGAAACGCTGTAGTCCCGCCATATTAAATCAACAATTCATTTGGTCCATTACTGGTAATAATCACGGATAATGTATTACAATGGAACCGTTGAGTATTAAGTCACTTTCAGAGCCTGACACTAATATGTCAGCTGTTGTTTTATGCTTAGTATTTAGTCTTTAGTTTGCTCTTATTGTCACACGTTCCTTAAACCAGAATGACATAGGCCTACTAGAATAAAAAATGATGTTATGACATTGTTATTACACTGTACTTAATGTTATTATTATTATTTATATTTAGGTAATAGTTGTGTGTATGGTCTTCGAAAACAGGAATAAACAGTGGTAAATACGATTTAAGTGTCTGTATACCTGGTACAATTTGATTGTAGGTCATCACACAGCTTCCCAGGAATACTGCCAATGTCTAATGATGTACTAATAAAGAAACGGACAGTCACCATAAAGGAAGGAAATCTCCATGTTTCAAAAAATCATCGAGGTTAATGAGTGGGCAGGGTAAGTTAACTCCTATCACATGACTGTGGTAAAGTGATACAATGAATCAGCGGGTTTAATCACACTCTCTATTACTCCAGGTGTCAAAACAAAAACAAAAAAGATCCTGATGATGCAGTTAGTGGAATTAGCCTGTGAAATACAACAACCATTTATAAAACAAGACTGAAGCGTCAAGGCTAACCTACATTGGCTCATGTTCTCTCTTAACAGAACCAAGGACGGCCATGCTACAGTGATAGCTCGGTCTGGGGTGTACTGTTATAAACCCCACCAGGTCCTCCTCCACTGGCCAGGTGCTGATTACCAACCACTACTTCTGACCAAGGACCATTCTCAAGGCTGTCATCACGGCAGCAGACTGGGGAGGGGAGCGGGCGGTGACCTTTGATGCATGATGGTATGGTTTCAATTAGCAGGGTTTCAAAAGGAGGGGGAGGAGGCACAGCCCGCTGGAGGTTTGTCTCACAGTTACACAGTCCCTGTGGTCCAATGCTTTGATTACATCGTAGGGAGGTTAACACAGGCAGATCTCCAGCTTTGTGTATCAGTCTCAGGGGAACGGTGGGGGTAGGGTTTGACAGGAGGAGTGGGAAGCTGGACATGTACTGTAGCTAGCTACCAGATTGAATTGCGTTTGGGTTCAATGTTCTTTCTGGAACACCACAACCTCACATCTACTCCCTCAACACGTTCTTCTGCTGGATGAACACAAGCTACCAGCTACACTCAGAGTGGTTGCTGTGTGGGAGCTAATCCACCATAACTCATTTCAACCTGTGATGAAAAATGACATCTGCACTCTCTTCAAAAGGAGGGAGAGGAGGCAATGCACAACCACACCTACACACATACACACACACACTGACACTTGTGATGCTAACCCTTCCAAGAACAACTGCTACATCCTTCATCGACACACAATTACTTCACAGCAATTTATTTGCAGGTTTGCCTTCACAAGTCAGTCATTTCTAAATGCAATTGAGTGAGACAAAATATTAGTGTGAGAGTTGGAGCAGCAGTATAAATAATTTGCTGTCCAACTTCACGTAAATTGATCCCTGAGTGAGAGAAGGTTAGCCACATATATTCTCATTTTCTCCTCTGACTTTATGCCTGTCACTCCAACATAAATCCATTCCACAGGATGAGCAAACCAGATGGCAAGCATTGTGTGCGCAATGGAATAGCTAACACACAAAAGACTGGTTAACACAGACGGATCCCCAGCAGACTACGCCCACAATGTAACCATTAAAGACACCAACACAGGATTCTTTGCCAATTGCAAGATTTTTCTTTCATCTCATTCAGTTCAAATTTCCTCAGCATTTTGATTCACCAGCAGGTTTTATGCAATCTCTGAAACATCCGAAAAATAATATGACTGTTATATATTCACACTCCTTTTGATAGGTTGTGGTCCAGGATTTTTATTGATCCACCATTCGAAAATATCCTGTGTAATATCTGAAAACAACCAACCTCATAATACAGCTGAATACAATGTTACCACTATATATACAGAGATCAAAGCAATGCCATATTGTATTATGGCTGAAGGGATTGATCAGTACTATAGGCGTGACAACACCACAGGCTTGGTACTTGCCTGTGGACAAAAGGGAACATCTGAAATCTGCCCCACACACTGGACCAGCATGCCAACTCAGCATCTTCTAAAAAAATATTTGACATTTTCTACGGAGCAAAACAAACTACAAAACTAAAACAAATTCCAACGGGGAGCCATTCGTTTCTCAGGTAGGATGGGATGAGGGTAATCCCTGGAAATATGCCAGGGACCAGGCAGGGGAGTGAGGCCTGGGAGGTCTGTGGAGAAGAAGGCATGACCATTTATTTTGTGGTGCCCTTGGTTGAGATGATAATTGCAGGTACTCTTCAGGACAAAGAGAGCTGCATGGGCCAACACCAGCAAAAGCAATTATAGAGGCCTCTGTGGGCATCACACTCTCATGATATTGTTTCATAACAGTTGGGGTCTTGCCCTGCAGTTACACCTGCTCGTCGAACATCTCATTCCAAAATCATGGGCATTCATATGGAGTTGGTCCCCCCTTTGCTGCTATAACAGCCTCAAATCTTCTGGGGAGGCTTTCCACTAGATGTTGGAACGCTGCTTTGGGGACTTGCCTCAATTCAGGCAGAAGAGCATTAGTGAGGTCGGGCACTGATGTTGGGCATGGCTCGAAGTCGGCGTTCCAATTCATCCCAAAGGTGTTCGATCGGGTTGAGGTCAGGGCTCTGTGCAAGCCAGTCAAGTTCTTCCACACGGATCTCGACAAACCATGTCTGTTTAGACCTCGCTTTGTGAACGGGGGGCATTGCTGAAACAGGAAAGGGCCCACCCAAAACTGTTGCCACAATTGGAAGCATAGAATCGTCTAGAATGTCATTGTACGCTGTAGTGTTAAGATTTCCCTTCACTGTAACTAAGGGGCCTAGCCCGAACCATGAAAACAGCCCCAGACCATTATTCTCCTGGTATCCACCAAACCCAGATTCCTCTGCCGAACTGCCAGAGAACTTGTTTCCACTGCTCCAAAGTCCAATGGCGGTGAGCTTTACACCCTCCAGCCGACGCTTGGCATTGCACATGGTGATCTTAGGCTCGTGTGAGGCTGCTCGGCTATGGAAACCCATTTCATGAAGATCCTGACGAACAGTTCTCGTGCTAAAGTTGCTTCCAGAGGCAGTTTGGAACTCGGTAGTGAGTGTTGTAACTGAAGGCGGCCAATTTGTAAATGCTACGTGCTGTACTTCTCGGCGGTCCAGTTCTGTCAGCTTGTGTGCCCTACCATTTCGTGGCTGAGCCGTTGTCACTCCTAGATATTTCCACTTCACAATAACAGCACATACATTTGATTGTGGCAGCTCTAGTAGGGCAGAAATTTGTCGAACTGACTTGTTCGAAAGGTGGCACCGTCCTATGACGGGGGAAGGGGGAACTAGAACTAGAAAGAGGGGCAACTAGAGAGAGGGGGAACTAGAGAGAGGGGGAACTAAAGAGAATGGGAACTAGAGAGAGAGGGAACTAGAGAGAGGGGGAACTAGAAAGAGGGGCAACTAGAGAGAGGGGGAACTAGAGTGAGGGGGAACTAGAGCAAGGGGGAACTAGAGCGAGGGGGAACTAGAGAGAGAAAGTAAGTTAGAGGGCAATATTAACACAGACACCAAGTTAGCTGTTCTTTGTACACAGTGCAGCGAAAGAGTAGCGTGACAAAAAGCAAACTTCTAACAAAGTGCGGAGGAAGTCGTCTGTTTATACTTTTAGTCACATTCACAGAACATAAGCTTGGCTCTGTTGGTGTAATCATAAGCTACATTGTTACAGTCAAGTAGTTTAGTGCTCTGGGGAATTTCACAGTAAATGGTGCATATTTGGGGCATCAGTTTTACCTCTTATGGGATTTAGCTCTTCAACACAGATAACCTTTACCGGTACTTTCTGCATTCTTCAAGTATGGTGACCCATGCTATTTCAGTTTAGCCATTGGCTAATACTGTATCTTGCTTGAATCACTGTCTTGATTTAGAAAGCATTTCAATCATATGTATGACTTTTCATTATATTTGTATTATGTACTTGAGCTTGTTCTCAAAAGTGATTACGTACACCTCTGCAATGTACACATATTTTTTTAACCAGAAAAGTGGGTTCCAGACCTTGCTAGAACTATGCAGTATTACTAGGTATTGTTTATGGCCCTCTCAAGATAAATACTTACTTTTGGGATTACATAGATTGCATTTTAGATTACATCTAACAGTGATAGTGCAACATTTTTGCAAATTTCTACTTATCAAGAGTCAGATGAACTCATGGATATAATTTGTTGTCACTGCATGCAGTTTGAAGGTGGTTGAAGGTAGTTTTGTCGAGTGGTTGCTTGCATGCAAGGCTGATCCCATAAACTTCCAGTCATTGCACCAACGCCATTTGGCAATTGCGCTAACAATGGTTAGCAACTCTGCACACATAGACATACATTTGGTATCCATTAGTTCATTTGACTGTCTAAGTAGAAAAAAGGCTTCATTGTCAAAATCTTGCACTATTCGTAGTCACATTTGACATAAGCTCACTGTTTATACATTATGTGGTTTACTGGGGTGTCTTAACCAAATTCTCCAGACACCACTTAACCACAAATTTGTACTGTAATTTTTATTGCTCAGGGCCCTTAATTTAAAGTCAATGACTCATTTCCATCAATATCTTCAATGACAAATACAAACAGCATAATTTCCTCATAACAACTTAAGATATTTGAAGAATGTGTGAAGCAAAAGTAGGGAAGACCTCCACCTCCACACAGCAATGCATTATTCTTCCCGATGTAGGAGTTAGGGCTTAAGGTGAAAATGGAAGGTAAAGTTTGGTGCCGTGTCGCTGGGGTGGTAGATGAGATTGCTGCAACTGCCAGGATATCACGAAGCCTGTTAAGCGAGTAAGCCACAGCATAAATAAATGTAAATGTTGGCAGAGGGCCCAGTGAGGGAGTTAGCTCCACACAGCAAGCAAGTGCTGCCTACCTGCCCAGGGGTCTGCATCCCTGCCGCTCCTCTTTGAATCATGGATCGGGAAATCATCAAATTAGTATTTTGGGTTCATCACAAAATCAGTGGTGGGTGGGTACGTCATACCATCCTGATCTCTCATTGTGCTCTCTTTTTTCCTCTCTCTCAGTACTTCTGGAAGGAAGGTCTTTGTTTACATACGGAGGCTTCATTTAAAATTAGGGCTATAAATTAATGGCTTACAAGGTGGCGATGCTAAACAAGAGAACGTCTCACAGATCAAGCCTAAGCATCAAGCAACAAATTAAAAGTGGGAGCTGTAATTGAGGTAGACACCCATATCGGCCTGGTGGGTAGACAGATCACACCAGTCATACACCACACTCAATAGCACTACTCATTTGTATCAGTCATTTGGAGCACTCAAGGAGGCTACTCCATGTCCTGTAGTCTGCCTATGCTCTGCAAAGTGTTTTGTACTTAAATGCATTGATTAATAAAAGGGCAAACATCTGGACTCAAAGAGGCTCAATGAATTGAGGGGCAATTGACGACATTCAGTAGACACTAGAGTTAGCAGTTTACTCCATAACTTGTTTTATGAGATAGTGTTCCTGTAGCCTATAAGACAGCATCTGTTGGAATTTATGTGCATTACTGATAAAAGGAGAATAGAACCGTCAGATTCCAGAAACATTCCAGTCCTGCTTCAGACAGTCAGGAAAGGGGATTTATCTAGTATGAGAAAGTCTGCCTGCCCTATCTCAGTGTCATGACCTTCTGGATCCCTTCCGTCTGATTACCTTTCGCAAAGCTTGGTTATTTACTTTGTGCCATTCCCATGTGCAGTAAATTGTTGAGACAAGGAGCTGCTAAGAGCTAGCTTAGCCCCAAGACTCCCAAGCCTCACAATTCGGCACAGAGGGCCGGCTGCGGGAGCAACACAGACAAGGTGTCCAAGATTCTCTGCCGACAGGAACGGTGCCAAGGGGACCCAAAGTCCACAGTTGTCAGACTAGAGCCTGGGCATCAATCGCTAGTGGGAGATCTGCTATGAAAGGTGCATGGCCCAATATTTGACTGTTTTCTCAGTGGCCGGTGTTTGGGGATGATGCCCACTGTTCAGACAGTTACTAATGACCTCTGTCTGCCACCCGTTCTGTCCAGGGAAACTAAATAATGGATGGAAGGGTTAGATGGGTCTGCTGGCAAGAAAAGGGGAGGGAGAAAAACAAAAGTAGCTGCCATCCCCTGTGTCAATCTAACATCTCAGCCTGGTCTCATAGACTAGACGTAACATAGTAAATGTAGATCCGGGACACTCAAATTAGGACAGTATGATATGTTATGTTTGGTATGGTTATATAAGACAGTGGTGTTTAACACCAACGTCTAGCAACCCAGAGGTTGCATGTTTGAATCTCATCACAGACAAATTTAGCATTGTAGCAGCTACTTACTTTTAGCTAGTTTGCAACTACTTAGCATGTTAGCCAACCCTTCCCCTAACCTTAACTCTTTAACCTAACTCCTAATCCTGACCTTAACCCCTACCCTAACCCCTAGCCCATCTAACTTTAGCGACCTAGCTATTGTTAGCCACAACAAATTGGAATTCGTAACATATCATAAGTTATGCAAATTAATAACATATTGTAGAAATTGCAATTAGTAACATATTGTACGAACTGCAATTCGTACATCTTATGAAATGGATGAAGGACATCCATAAATTAATACATACCATACGGAACGTACCAATTGGAGTGTCCCAGATTTATTTTTACTATGTTGCGAGTCCAGGTTGAGCATCTTGTGTCCTTCATTGAAGAGAAATCAGGTAACTGACAACCTGTCTTTCTCTGTTTGTCTGCGACTGAATTATTAATGGGCACACAATTTCCCTGGAGCCATGGCACAGACATGTTCAGCTATTTTAATGGTCCATCTCCTTCACTGAGCCTTACTTGAGGAGAGGCGATGGAAAATCCAGAGAAACTCACGTCTCATGACAAATCCGTGGAATGAATTCGATATCGGTGGCTTGGTTTCCTTTTGGCTCCCCATTGCTGGCCATGCGTTTGTGTCCAAGGCCCATTAGAGGGGACTTAAAGGAGGAGTGAATTCCAATTACCCCCCCGCACCCCCCCCCCCCCCCCCCCAAAAAAAAATGGGATCAGCACTTTCCGTTTCACCACTGATTCGCTGGGAATACGCTGGCATGCGGTTGTCACACATTACTCTGACTGAAGCACCCTCCACCAGAGCGTGGCTACCGCCAGAACATTTGACTGTCATTACTCTGCTGGATGAGAGACAGAACGAGGGATAGAGGGAGAGAATCAGTGTGCCATCATCATCAACTACAGAGGGCCAAGTCTGCTCAGATCTGATGGTGCTGTAACAGTAGAAGACAGAAAATAGCTCTGTATTCTATAAGATGGTAATAATTTTTTTTGATAGAGATAGAGTGGGGAATTATTAAGCATAAATCTTATGACATCATCTAATAATATATGCCATTTAGAAGACGCTTTTATCCAAAGCAACTTACAGTCATGCGTGTATAGAATTTTATGTATGGGTTGCCCCGGGAATCAAACCCACAACCCTAGTGGTGCACCATTCTCTACCAACTGAACCATACAGGACAACTTAGATGATATTTACTCCTTTGTTCTGGACAGAGCAGTCTTCTGGTCAAGGCTCCGTAGACGGGCACATCGCGTACCGCTCCCGAGTATACTACTTGCCAATGTCCAGTCTCTTGACAACAAGGTAGGCAAAATCCGAGCAAGGGTAGCATTCCAGAGAGACATCAGAGACTGTAACGTTCTTTGTTTCACGGAAACATGGCTCACTCGAGACACGCTATCTGAGTCGGTACAGACACCTGGTGTCTTCACGCATCGCTCCGACAGAAACAAGCATCTCTATGGTAAAGAAGAAGGGCGGGGGTGTATGCCTTATGATTAATGAGACCCTGGGTCTCGACCCCGCCCTGTGCAACTGGGTCCTGGACTTCCTGACGGGCCTACCCCCAGGCGGTGAGGGTAGGTAACAACATCTCCACCCCTCTGATCCTCAAAACTGGGTCCCCACAACGTTGCGTTCTCTTGCCCTCTCCTGTACTCCCTGTTCACCCACGACTGCATGGCCATGCACGCATCCAACTCATTCATCAAGTTTGCAGACGACACTACAGTGGTAGGCTTGATTACCAACAACGATGAGACGGCCTACAGGGAGGAGGTGATGGCCCTCGGAGTGTGGTGTCAGGAAAATAACCTCACAGTCAATGTCAACAAAACAAAGGAGATGATCGTGGACTTCAGGAAACAGCAAAGGGGGCAGCCCCCTATCTACATTGACGGGACAGTATTTGAGAGGGTGGAAAGTTTTAAGTTCCTCTGCGTACACATCACGGACAAACTGAAATGGTCCTCCCACACAGACAGCGTGGTGAAGAAGGCGCAGCCTCAGGAGGCTGAAGAAATTCGGCTTGTCACCAAAAACACTCACAAACTTTTACAGATGCAAAATCGAGAGCATCCTGTGGGCTGTATCACCGCCTGGTACGGCAACTGCTCCACCCATTACCGTAAGGCTCTCCAGAGGGTAGTGAGGTCTGCACAAAGCATCACCAGATGCGAACTACCTGCCCTGCAGGACACCTACACCACCCGATGTCACAGGAAGGCCAAAAAGATCATCAAGGACAACAACCCATTCTCCCTGCTATCATCCAGAAAGCGAGGTCAGTACAGGTGCATCAAAGCGGGGACCGAGAGACTGAAAAACAGCTTCTATCTCAAGGCCATCAGACTGTTAAACAGCCATCACTAACATTGAGTGGCTGCTGCCAACATACTGACTCAACTCTATTCACTTTAATAATGGAAGAATTGATGGAATCAATTTATCACTGGCCGCGTTCTATAATGCTTACATACCCTACATTACTCATCTCATATGTATATACTGTAAGCTATACCATCTACTGCATCTTGCCATCTTGATGTAATTAATTGTATCACTAGCCACTTTAAACAATGCCACTTCATGTAATGTTTTCACACGCTACATTACTCATCTCATATGTATATACTGGACTTTATATCATCTACTGCATCTTGCCATCTTAATGTAATGTATCACTAGCCACTTTAAACAATGCCACTTCATACTGTATAATGTTTTTATACCCTACATTATTCATCTCATATGTACTGTACTCTGTCGTGTCTTTACTATCATTAAATTGAAGACATAGTTTTTATCAAAGATTCTCTGTAATTAGTATTACTCGATCAACTGATTAATCATTTAACTGTAATTAACTAGGAAGTTGGGGCACCAAGGAAAAATATTCAGATTACAAAGTTATCATTTCCTAAAATAACTTACAGATATTTTATCTGATCAATTAGTCTTCGAATTAATGAATTATTTGCTTTACCTCACGTTAGTCTCATTCCAAATGTCGTAAATTGTTGGTTATCTGCACGAACCCAGTCTTCACTATGAGTCATCCATACATCAATTGTCTTAAATTATTTATTTATTTCTAACTAAGTAATTCACAGAAATGCATAAACAAACAGTAAATATGGTTACAAGAAATGATAGGAGAATGTTCCCAAGTGGGCTAAACCGGCATGGCGGCTTGTTAGACAAAAGGGGAAGTGGGGGTCGACTAAGAAGTCACTACAGAGTTATAATTATAACAATTGAAATGCTGATCCTTTGCACATGAACGCTCACTCATTCGGGAACAATTGCAATCAATATATATATTTACACTCAGTGTGTCGTCTTGATCGCTGGTGAAAAGTTTGTTTCTATTGGAGAGTTTCGTCCTCTCTCTCTCTCTCTCTCTCTCTCTCTCTCTCTCTCTCTTGGTTAAAGGGGATAGTTCAGGGTGACATTCATTAATTTGTTAAGGATAGATGTTTCGGCGGTTGTCGTTCTTTGCGTTCAATGACACCAAATTCCTAGCTGCCGACTACTAATTAATATCAAAGACTTTTTCTTATTCTGTCGGTATCGATAGTCTAAGAGTTTAACCACGTGGTATGGTTAAAAGATTCAGCAATGGTCTACAACCTTTGTCCTCTCCTAATGGAGAATGACACTTATCCCACTAACGGGATAAGTGTCATCAACAACCGCTGAATAGCATAGCGCTACGTTCAATAAATATTACTACAAATATTTATATTCATGAAATCACAATTGCAATATGGGAAAACACAGTTTAGCCTTTTGTTAATCCACCTGTCGTGCCAGATTTTGATTTTGAAATTATGCTTTACAGTGAAAGCAATCCAAGCGTTTGTGTAAGTTTATCGATCGCACGACAAAACATTAAGTACACTTAGCATCAGGAAGCTTGGTCACGAAAATCAGAAAGCAATCAAATTAATCGTTTACCTTTGATGATCTTCGGAAGTTTAAAAAAAAAAAATTATAATTTTTTTTTTACCCCTTTTTCTCCCCAATTTCGTAGTATCCAATTGTTGTAGTAGCTACTATCTTGTCTCATCGCTACAACTCCCGTACGGGCTCGGGAGAGACGAAGGTTGAAAGTCATGCGTCCTCCGATACACAACCAACCAAGCCGCTGCTTCTTTAACACAGCGCACATCCAACCCGGAAGCCAGCCGCACCAATGCGCCGGAGGAAACACCGTGCACCTGGCCACCTTGGCTAGCGTACACTGCGCCCAGCCCACCACAGGAGTCGCTGGTGCGCGATGAGACAAGGACACCCCTACCGACCAAGCCCTCCCTAACCCGGGCGACGCTAGGCCAATTGTGCGTCGCCCCACGGACCTCCCGGTCGCGGCCGGTTACGACAGAACCCAGGACTCTGATGGCACAGCTGGCGCTGCAGTACAGCGCCCTTAACCACCCGGGAGGCCCTAATCTTCGGAAGTTTTGACTCACGAGACTCCCAGTTACACAACAAATTTTCCTTTTGTTCCATAAAGATTACTTTTATATCCAAAATACCTCCGTTTGTTTGTCGCGTTATGTTCAGAAATCCACAGGAAAGAGCGGTCACGACAACGCAGACGAAAATTCCTAATAGTTTCCATAATGTCCACAGAAACATGTCAAATGTTTTTTGTAATCAATCCTCAGGTTGTTTTTAAAATATATAATCAATAATATATCAACCGCAAATGTCTTTCACAGTAGGAGAGGGAAAAGCAATACCTATCCAAACTCTGTTGCGCGAGCAAAACTCATGTGACCACTTGACGCGATGTTATCGTTCTGGCTCATTTTTCAAAATAAAAGCCTGAAACTATGTCTGAAGACTGTTGACACCTTGAGGAAGCGATAGAAAAAGGAATCTGGTTCATATCCCTTTAAATCCAGCAAAGGGAGGCTATGGAACATGGAGTTTTCAAAATAGAAGCCACTTCCTGTTTTGATTTTCCTCAGTTCTGTTAAACTCACAGACAATATTTTGACAGTTTTGGGAAACTTTAGAGTGTTTTCCATCCAATACTAATAATAATATGCATATATTAGCAACTGAGACTGAGGAGCTGGCCGTTTACAATGGGCACCTTTTCATCCAAGCTACTCAATACTGCCCCTGCAGCCATAAAAAGTTAAACAGTCCAAAATCACATTGTAAAATTGTGTAAACAGTATTATACTCACTCATTCATCTTATACAACAATTAGATGTAAACCTCATGTCTGAGCCTATTATATAAACAGCGTTAATGTGGCCACACCGTCTCCCATGAGCTTCCCCAAGTTGTAACAAATGGACCAGTTCGTAGCTGGATTCTTCACCGATCTTTTATACTTTCTCTGGAACAAGAAAATTTGTTCATACCTCAAGTTCTGTGAGGTGGAAGAAATTCCTTTGTTCTCTATGAAAATTTACTCTGCATCTTATACTGTGTGGCCATGTGGCAGGGTCTTCTCCTCAGGAATTTACGACCTCTCTCTGACCACAGCAGCCTAGTTGAGGGAGGCAAGGGGAAGCAGGGAGAGGGGGATGGGGCTTGCTATACCCAAAGAGGGCAACGTCCTAAGAACTCTATACCATCTACTGCATCTTGCCATCTTGATGTAATGTATCACTAGCCTCTTTAAACAATGTCACTTTATATAATGTTTTCATACCCTACATTACTCACCTCATATGTATATACTGTACTCTATACCATCTACTGTATCTTGCCATCTTGATGTAATGTATCACTAGCCACTTTAAACAATGCCACTTTATATAATGTTTTCATAACCTACATTACTCATCTCATATGTATATACTGTACTCTATGCCATCTACTGCATCTTACCTATGCCGTTCGGGCATCACTCATTCATATATTTTTATGTACATATTCATATTCATTCCTTTACACTTGTGTGTATAAGGTAGTTGTTGTGAAATTGTTAGATTATATTATTTGTTAGATATTACTGCATGGTCGAAACTAGAAGCACAAGCATTTCGCTACACTCGCATTAACATCTGCTAACCATGTGTATGTGACAGATACATTTGATTTGATTTGATTTGAAGATGGAAGAATGGGCTGCAATACATCATGTCTACCATCATCTAAAATCCACCCAGGAGAATGTAATCCACCCAGGAGAATGTAATCCATCCAGGCCTTTACACTGTACAGTACTACTGTGCCTTGTCACCTAGGCCTAATGAAAAGGGCATATGACATGTTTGGATAGTCAATGACTCTCTGTTCAGTAGATGGGGCTATGAGTTAATGACTTTGCTTTGGGTGGTGCTCTATGAAAATGTCTGTTATATATTTCTGAAAGGGAAATCAGTCCAGCTGAGACCTAGGGCACATTCAGGGTGTTACTAAGAGTACTTCTTAGGCCATTTTGGTGCACTCACTGTGGGTATTAGTCACAAAAGCAAGAGTGACCAGCAGCCATCTTTTATGTAACTCTATTGTGATTCACAACGTGAGTGAACTAACTGATGAGACGTGAGTTGGGATGTCGCTCACTCTCTCACGCCATGTTGATAGAGACTCAAAATAGACTTGACAGTACTCTCTTCATTGAAATTCTGATAATCGGCAAAATGCTAATAGACCAAAACCGTTTTCTCCCACGCTGTCTTTGGTGTCTTTGCATGTGAAATCAGTTCCCGTTAACGTGTCTCTTATATCAACCCTACAAGCAACAAAAGACTCTTTCAAGACTGTTTTAAATACCTCTATGCACCGTGAAGAAAATCACACCACAAACTATCACCCTCAGGCACTTAAGGAAATCATGAATGTCATGGATATACAGGTATTAGTGAATATATGGAGGCTTAAATACCCTGACCTAGTGAGATATACATGGCGGAGGCTTTATCAAGCTATTCGTCTTGATTACTTTCTTATGTCATTCTGTCTGGCACTAAAAGTTTAAAAAGTGTTGATGGGGACAGAATGTGGTCTGACCATCACATAATTGGCATATATATTACTCTTACAGAATTTCCATGTGGGCAAGGATATTGGACATTTAATCAAAGCCTACTGGATGATAACTTGTTTTTAACTAGGACAGAAGAATTTATAACTGACTTTTTCCGATATAACATAGGCACAGCAGATCCCCGTATTATATGGGACACTTTTAAATGTGCCTTTAGAGGCCATGTAATTCAGTACTCATTTATAAAACAAAAGCAATTCAGGTCAAAAGAGTCCATGTTAACAAAAGAAATTGAAGGGCTAACAGTACAGATAGACAGCAATAAAAACGGAACGGTACCTTAGAGGCTCAGAGTAAGATAGAGGAAAAACCAAAAGAAATGGAGGAAATTATTCAAGAAAGTTCCAATGTAATATATTTAAAAAATTGCTAGCACAGACTAGAGCATGTTCCGGGATTCTTTCGATGGCATTGAGGAGTACACCACATCAGTCACTTGCTTCATCAATAAGTGCATCGATGACATCGTCCCAACAGTGACTGTACGTACATACTCCAACCAGAAGCCATGGATTACTGGCAACGTTCACACGGAGCAAAAGGCTAGAGCTGCCGCTTTCAAGGGCGGGACTCTAACCCGGAAGCTTATAAGAAATCCCGCTATGCCCTCCAATGAACCACCAAACAGGCAAAGCATCAATACAGGACTAAGATCGAATCGTACTACACCGGCTCCGATGCTCGTCGGAGGTGGCAGGGCTTGCAAACTATTACAGACTAAAAGGGGAAGCACAGCCACGAGCTGCCCAGTGACACGAACCTACCAGACAAGCTAAATTACTTCTATGCTCGCTTCGAGGCAAGTAACACTGAAACATGCATGAGAGCACCAGCTGTTCTGGATGACCGTGTGATCACTCTCTCCGTATGTGAGTAAGACCTTTAAACAGGTCAACATTCACAAAGCCGCAAGGCCAGACGGATTACCAGGACTTGTACTCCGAGCATGAGCTGACCAACTGGCAAGTGTCTTCACTGACATTTTCAACCTGTCCCTAACTGAGTCTGTAATACCAACATGTTTCAAGCAGACCACCATATTCCCTATGCCAAAGAACACTAAGGTAACCTGCCTAAATGACTAACGACCCGTAGCACTCACGTCTGTAGCCATGAAGTGCTTTGAAAGGCTGCTCATGGCTCACATCAACACCATCATCCCATAAACCCTAGACCCACTCTAATTTGCATACCACCCAAACAGATCCACAGATGACGCAACCTGTATTGTACTTAACACTGCCCTTTCCCAAATGGACAAAAGGAACATCTATGTGAGAATGCTATTCATTGACTACAGCTCAGTGTTCAACACCATAGTGCACTCAAAGCTCATCACTAAGCTAAGGAACCTGGGACTAAACATCTCCCTCTGCAACTGGATCCTGGACTTCCTGACGGCCGCCCCCAGGTGTTAAGGGTAGGGAACAACACATCAGCCAGGCTGATCCTCTACACGGGGGCCCCTCAGGGGTGAGTGCTCAGTCCCCCCCTGTACTACCTGTTCACTCATGACTGCATGGCCAGGCACGACTCCAACACCATCATCAAGTTTGCAGATGACACAACAGTGGTAGGCCTGATCACCAACAATGATGAGACAACCTATAGGGAGTAGGTCACAGATCTTGTTGTGTGGTTCCAGGACAACAACCTCTGCCTCAACGTGATCAAGACAAAGTAGATGATTGTGTACTACAAGGAAAGGAGGACCGAGCACGCCCCCATTTTCATCGACGGGGCTATAGTGGAATAGGTTGAGAGCTTCAAGTTCCTTGGCGTTCACATCACCAACAAACTATCATGGTCCAAACACACTAAGTCGTGAAGAGGGCACGACAAAGCCTGTTCCTCCTCAGGAGACTGAAATATTTGGCATGGGTCTTCAGATCCTCAAAAGGTTTTACAGCTGCACCATCAAGAGAATCCTGACTGGTTGCATCACTGCCTGGTATGGCAACTGCTCGGCCTCCGACCACAAGGTACTAGAGAGGGTAATGCATACGGCCCAGTACATCACTGGGCCAAGCTTCCTGCCATCCAGGACCTCTACACCAGGCTGTCTCAGAGGAAGGCCCTAAAATGTGTCAAAGTCTCCAACCACCCTAGTCATAGACTGTTCTCTCTGCTACCGCACGGCAAGCGGTACCAAGTCGAGGTCCTAAATGCTTCTTAATAGCTTCTACAACCAAGCCATAAGACTCGTGAACAGCTAATCAAAGGGCTATCCCGACCCCTCCTTTACATTGCTGCTACTCTCTGTTTCTAAACTTCTTGATGCAATTAAAGCCTTTATGTCGGAGAAAACTCCAGGGATGGATGGCATACTATTGGAGGTATAGCAAACCCTTTTTTTATATTCTCAGAGGACCATTATTAGCATGTTTTAGCCACTCCTATATAAATGGTAGATTACCAGACACTCAACAAGAAGGTCTGATTTAATTTTTAACTGAAACAGGATCCAAGTAGTATACATAAAGGTCCAGTCCATTAAACAAATTGGAGGCCTCTTACACTTCAGTGTTGCGATACAAAAATTATAGCTAAATGCTTAGCACATAGAATTAAAAGATTTTGTCAGATATCATTCATCCTAATCTGACATGGACGACATTTTACATGGATGATACATTGGAGATAATATAAGACAAGCTCTGGAAACAATAGAAAACTATGAAATATCTAGGAAACCAGACCTGGTTTTCATTGCTGACTTTGAAAAGACTTGATAACTCTACTCTACTCAACAAATTGGATGCAGTCTATCACAGTGCCATCCGTTTTGTCACCAAAGTCCCATATACTACCCACCACTGCGACCTGTATGCTCTCGTTGGTTGGCCCTCGCTTCATTCTCGTCGCTAAACCCACTGGCTACAGGTTATCTACAAGTCTCTGCTAGGTAAAGCCACGCCTTATCTCAGCTCACTGGTCACCATAGCAGCACCCACTCGTAGCACGTGCACCAGCAGGTATATCTCAAGGGTCACCCCCAAAGCCAATTCCTCCTTTGGTCGCCTTTCCTTCCAGTTCTCTGCTGCCAATGACTGGAACGAACTGCAGAAATCACTGAAGCTGGAGACTCATATCTCCCTCACTAGCTTCAAGCACCAGCTGTCAGAGCAGCTCACAGATCACTGCACCTATACATAGCCCATCTGTAAACAGCCCATCTATCTACCTCATCCCCATACTGTATTTATTTACTTGCACATTCATCTTCTGCACATCTACAATTCCAGTGTTTAATTGCTATATTGTAATTACTTCGCCACCATGGCCTATTTATTGCCTTAAATCCCTTATCTTACCTCATTTGCACTCAATGTGTATAGTCTTTTTGTTTATTTTTTTCTACTGTATTATTGACTGTATGTTTATTTGTTTATTCCATGTGAAGTTCCCACCACAAAGAGACCAAGCAGCGTTTCCTGGACTCCTGGACATGGGAAGAGATTTGGGACAGGCTTGGGAATATTGCCGCCCCAAGGAAGAGCTGGAGGCAGCTAAAGTGGAGAGGCGAAGAATATGAGGCAAGGCAGCACACCAGGCATGAAAAAATTGGGGGTGGGCACATGGGGAGATTGGCGGACTCAGGCGAGAGACCTGAGCCAATTCCCCATGCTTACCGGAAGCAGCGGGGTACTGGTCAGGCACCGTGTTATGAGGTGAAGCGCACGGTGTCTCCAGTGCGCGCTCATAGCCCGGAGTGCTATAGGCGAGTGCCATGTGAGAGTGGGAATCCAGCCAGGGCAGATTGTGCCAGCTCAGCTCGTTTGGTCTCCGGTGCGCCGTTTCGGTCCAGGGTATCCTGCGCCGGCTCTGCGTACTGTGTCTCATTGAGCCTAAGGGAGAGGTGCGATTAGTAAGCACCAGATCTCCAGTGCTCCCCCACAGCCCGGTTCGACCTGTGCCTGCACTCTGGAGTGGCCGGGCTAAAGTGGTCATCCAGCCTGGAGGAGTGGTGCCAAGGCTGCACACCAGAGCTCCAGTGCTCCCCCACAGCCCTGTTCATCCGGTTCCTCCTCCACGATCCAGGCCTCCTGTAGGTCTCCCCAGCCTGGTGGGCCCTGTGGCAGCCCCACGCACCAGGCTGTCTCTCCGTCTCCTCCCTCCAGGTTCGCCCACCTGTCCGGAGCTGCCAGGGTTGCCCTCCTGTCCGGAGCTGCCAGAGTCGCCCTCCTGCCAGGAGCTGCAAGAGTCGCCCTCCTGTCCGGAGCTGCCAGAGTCGCCCTCCTGTCCGGAGCTGCCAGAGTCGCACTCCTGTCCGGAGCTGCCAGAGTGCAGCAACTCAGTCCAGGGGTGCCCCTCAGTCCAGTGGCGCCCTCCAGTCCGGGGCTCTCCACGAAGGACTTCAGTCCGGGGTCGGCGGTGAGGGTCCCCAGAGGTGGAGCGGGGTCCACGTCCCTCACCAGAGCCGCCACCGGGAAGTAATGCCCACCCAGACCCTCCCCTATAGGTTCAGGTTTTGCGGACGGAGTCCCCACCTTTTGGGGGGGGGGTCTGTCACGCACTGACCGTAGAGAGCTTTTTATGTCTCTATTTTTGGTTTGGTCAGGGTGTGATTTGGGTGGGCATTCTATGTTCATGTTTCTGTCTTTTCTATTTCTTTGTTTTTGGCCAGGTATGGTTCTCAATCAGGGACAGCTGTCTATTGTTGTCTCTGATTGGGAATCATACTTAGGTAACTTTTTTCCCTCCTTCTGTGTGGGGTCTTGTTCTTCGTTTGTGTGCAGTTAGTTTGCACAAGGAAGGTGTTCGGTCGTTGTTTTCTTTATTGTTTTGTCTAAAGTTTCACTTCAGTAATAAATATTATGTGGAACTCAAGGAACGCTGCGCCTTGGTCTCATCCTTCCGACGACAGCCGTTACAGCTCTATCCAAAATTACAACCAACTAATTGCAGCATTCCCACAAAAATGGAAGAGGCAAGTGGTTAATGAAAATTGTGATAAATAAAAATAAATTCCAGTTTCATTTAAGGACCAAAAAATTGACAGCTGTGCCAAATAAATTGCAAAATAATTGGGAATAGATTTTCGATGTACCAATTCCTTGGCACATGGTTTATGAATTGACATGTAAAACTTATACAACATTCTTGCAACCTCTAGAATCTTATATATTTGAGGGATACACTTTTCCCAGCTCTACAGATTTTGCTGCGAGGAGGCAGAGACACAAGATCATTTATTTTGGTTCTGTCCATATGCAGCTCGTTTTTGGTCACAGGTCCAGGAATGGCTGAATAATTGCAACATTTACCAAGGGCTTATGCTGCAGGTAGCAATACTGGGTGATTTGAAAAGTCATAGTCAATCGATCAATAATATAATAATTATTTTATCAAACAATTGTATCTTTAATTTACAATCTGTAGAAACTATGAGAATAGAAAGGTTCAGTACTTTTGAGAAGCATCACAGCACAGTTTTAACATATATGGCAAATAGAAATCCAATATGGATGGTGTTAAGAGATGGGAGGGGTTTAATCGGACAATTTATTGCTATCTGAATAGACAATCGGACAATTTATTTATTTTTATTATTATTATGTTTTCTTCTCGGGCCTCTATAACTATATCTATTGTTCTTATTTTTGTTGTTGTTGTGTGATTTGGATTGGTCCCCTCTACCTCACGGAACCCCACTAATCTACTGACCGAACGCAAGAGGTGGCTAACAACAGACTCCATCCTATGCTAGCTTGCTACCGGTTGGCTTGGCTAGCTGTCTAAATCGCTGTGACCCTCAACCAACCTCTCCACTCACTGGACCCTTTTGATCACTCGACTAAGCATGCCTCTCCTTAATGTCAATATGTCTTGTCCATTGCTGTTCTGGTTAGTGTTTGTTGGCTTGTTTCACTGTAGAGCCTCTGGTCCTGCTCACTATACCTTATCCAACCTATTAGTTCCACCACCCACACATGCAATGACATCTCCTGGTTTCAATGATGTTTCTAGAGACAATATCTCTCTCTTCATCACTCAATACCTAGGTTTACCTCCACTGTATTCACATCCTACCTTACCTTTGTCTGTACATTATACCTTGATGCTATTTTATCGCCCCCAGAAACCTCCTTTTACTCTCTGTTCCAGACGTTCTAGACGACCAATTCTTATTGCTTTTAGTCGCACCCTTATTCTACTCCTCCTATGTTCCTCTGGCGATGTAGAGGTGAATCCAGGCCCTGCAGTGCCTAGCTCCACTCCTATTCCCCAGGCGCTCTCTTTTGACGACTTCTGTAACCGTAATAGCCTTGGTTTCATGCATGTTAACATTAGAAGCCTCCTCCCTAAGTTTGTTCTATTCACTGCTTTAGCACACTCTGCCAACCTGGATGTTCTAGCTGTGTCTGAATCCTGGCTTAGGAAGACCACCAAAAATTCAGACATTTTAATTCCAAACTACAACATTTTCAGACAAGATAGAACTGCCAAAGGGGGCGGTGTTGCAATCTACTGCAAAGATAGCCTGCAGAGTTCTGTCCTACTATCCAGGTCTGTACCCAAACAATTTGAACTTCTACTTTTAAAAATCCACCTCTCTAAAAACAAGTATCTCACCGTTGCCGCCTGCTATAGACCACCCTCTGCCCCCAGCTGTGCTCTGGACACCATATGTGAACTGATTGCCCCCCATCTATCTTCAGAGCTCGTGCTGCTAGGCGACCTAAACTGGAACATGCTTAACACCCCAGCCATCCTACAATCTAAACTTGATGCCCTCAATCTCACACAAATTATCAATGAACCTACCAGGTACCTCCCCAAAGCCTTAAACATGGGCACCCTCATAGATATCATCCTAACCAACTTCCCCTCTAAATACACCTCTGCTGTCTTCAACCAAGATCTCAGCGATCACTGCCTCATTGCCTGCATCCGTAATGGGTCAGCGGTCAAACGACCTCCTCTCATCACTGTAAAACGCTCCCTGAAACACTTCAGCGAGCAGGCCTTTCTAATCGACCTGGCCGGGGTATCCTGGAAGGATATTGACCTCATCCCGTCAGTAGAGGATGCCTGGATATTTTTTTTAAATGCCTTCCTAACCATCTTAAATAAACATGCCCCATTCAAGAAATTTAGAACCAGGAACAGATATAGCCCTTGGTTCTCCCCAGACCTGACTGCCCTTAACCAACACAAAAACATCCTATGGCGTTCTGCATTAGCATCAAACAGCCCCCGTGATATGCAGCTGTTCAGGGAAGCTAGAAACCATTATACACAGGCAGTTAGAAAAGCCAAGGCTAGCTTTTTCAAGCAGAAATTTGCTTCTTGCAACACTAACTCAAAAAAGTTCTGGGACACTGTAAAGTCCATGGAGAATAAGAACACCTCCTCCCAGCTGCCCACTGCACTGAAGATAGGAAACACTGTCACCACTGATAAATCCACCATAATTGAAAATTTCAATAAGCATTTTTCTACTGCTGGCCATGCTTTCCACCTGGCTACTCCTACCCCTGTCAACAGCACTGCACCCCCAACAGCAACTCGCCCAAGCCTTCCCCATTTCTCCTTCTCCCAAATCCATTCAGCTGATGTTCTGAAAGAGCTGCAAAATCTGGACCCCTACAAATCACCCGGGCTAGACAATCTGGACCCTTTCTTTCTAAAATTATCTGCCGAAATTGTTGCCACCCCTATTACTAGCCTGTTCAACCTCTCTTTCGTGTCGTCTGAGATTCCCAAAGATTGGAAAGCAGCTGCGGTCATCCCCCTCTTCAAAGGGGAGGACACTCTTGACCCAAACTGCTACAGACCTATATCTATCCTACCATGCCTTTCTAAGGTCTTCGAAAGCCAAGTCAACAAACAGATTACCGACCATTTTGAATCTCACCATACCTTCTCTGCTATGCAATCTGGTTTCAGAGCTGGTCATGGGTGCACCTCAGCCACGCTCAAGGTCCTAAACGATATCTTAACCGCCATCGATAAGAAACATTACTGTGCAGCCGTATTCATTGATCTGGCCAAGGCTTTCGACTCTGTCAATCACCACATCCTCATCGGCAGACTCAACAGCCTTGGTTTCTCAAATGATTGCCTCGCCTGGTTCACCAACTACTTCTCTGATAGAGTTCAGTGTGTCAAATCGGAGGGTCTGTTGTCCGGACCTCTGGCAGTCTCTATGGGGGTGCCACAGGGTTCAATTCTTGGACCGACTCTCTTCTCTGTATACATCAATGAGGTCGCTCTTGCTGCTGGTGAGTCTCTGATCCACCTCTACGCAGACGACACCATTCTGTATACTTCCGGCCCTTCTTTGGACACTGTGTTAACAACCCTCCAGGCAAGCTTCAATGCCATACAACTCTCCTTCCGTGGCCTCCAATTGCTCTTAAATACAAGTAAAACTAAATGCATGCTCTTCAACCGATCGCTACCTGCACCTACCCGCCTGTCCAACATCACTACTCTGGACGGCTCTGACTTAGAATACGTGGACAACTACAAATACTTAGGTGTCTGGTTAGACTGTAAACTCTCCTTCCAGACCCATATCAAACATCTCCAATCCAAAGTTAAATCTAGAATTGGCTTCCTATTTCGCAACAAAGCATCCTTCACTCATGCTGCCAAACATACCCTTGTAAAACTGACCATCCTACCAATCCTCGACTTTGGCGATGTAATTTACAAAATAGCCTCCAATACCCTACTCAACAAATTGGATGCAGTCTATCACAGTGCAATCCGTTTTGTCACCAAAGCCCCATATACTACCCACCATTGCGACCTGTACGCTCTCGTTGGCTGGCCCTCGCTTCATACTCGTCGCCAAACCCACTGGCTCCATGTCATCTACAAGACCCTGCTAGGTAAAGTCCCCCCTTATCTCAGCTCGCTGGTCACCATAGCATCTCCCACCTGTAGCACACGCTCCAGCAGGTATATCTCTCTAGTCACCCCCAAAACCAATTCTTTCTTTGGCCGCCTCTCTTTCCAGTTCTCTGCTGCCAATGACTGGAACGAACTACAAAAATCTCTGAAACTGGAAACACTTATCTCCCTCACTAGCTTTAAGCATCAACTGTCAGAGCAGCTCACAGATTACTGCACCTGTACATAGCCCACCTATAATTTAGCCCTATCAACTACCTCTTTCCCAACTGTATTTAATTTATTTATTTATTTTGCTCCTTTGCACCCCATTATTTTTATTTATACTTTGCACATTCTTCCATTGCAAAACTACCATTCCAGTGTTTTACTTGCTATATTGTATTTACCTTGCCACCAAGGCCTTTTTTGCCTTTACCTCCCTTCTCACCTCATTTGCTCACATTGTATATAGACTTGTTTATACTTTATTATTGACTGTATGTTTGTTTTACTCCATGTGTAACTCTGTGTTGTTGTATCTGTCGAACTGCTTTGCTTTATCTTGGCCAGGTCGCAATTGTAAATGAGAACTTGTTCTCAACTTGCCTACCTGGTTAAATAAAGGTAAAATAAAAAAAATAAAAATAAAAATGGAGCTGAAGGGTGGGACTAATAACAACAATATTACAAATGTCAAACATGGGGTCTGTAAAATGTAAAATGTTCATAACTTCTGTGAAAAAGCACAGTTACAAATATATGGCAAATAGAAATCAAACTGGATGGACATCAGAAATAGAGGAAAGCCAGGACTAATAACAAACAATATCTCTTGAGTCTGTACAATGTGTATATATAGTATGTACTGTATAAGCTGGAAGTAGAAGCCTAAGTGTTGTTGTCTATTAGCTTACTCCAATTGGGGGAGCGATGGTAGGGTTTGTGGAGGAAGTTACATTTAAAAAAAAATGTGTATATGTGTATGTAAAAAAATATATATCATAAAAAATAAATAAATACATGTCTCTTATCTAATGATCAAAATCCTGAATTTGCAAATGGATTGATTTATCTTTCTACCCACACAGGCCATCTTTGCAGCCTCACCATTTTCCCCCATCGCATCATTCATGCTTACGTCCCATAATGCAATCAAAACCTTAATGGTGGATAATGCTGATGTTGGACATTTTTCTTGCAGGCATAAGAGTACACGTAAATAAGTGTGTCAGTTAGGGTATAATCCGAATGTAGGGATGTCGCTTTGGGAAGTCTGTTGCCTATACGTCAGCTCCCAACTGATCACATTTTCAGTAGCAGGACACACAGGCATGCTATTTTGACAGATGTCCTTGTCTACATGTTTCTATTTCCCCTTTCCTGTTGTTGCCCAGACATGAATGCCGTATCCCACCCACTCATACGTAAAATAATATATGGCAATACATGTATATTACTTATATGTTTTGTATGGGCATAAATGGTGGAAACATATATGCCCATATATGCTTATATATGTATCCACACTTATAAGTACATACATGTCACATATACAGTATGTTGAAACATAAATGAATAGGCCATTTTCATATACAGTACCAGTCAAAAGTTTGGACACACCTACTCATTCAAGGGTTTTCTTTATTTTTACTGTTTTCTCCATTGTAGAATAATAGTGAAGACATTGAAACTATGAAATAACACCTATGGAATCATGTAGTAACCCAAAAAGTGTTAAACAAATCCAAATATATTTTATATTTTAGATTCTTAAAAGTAGTCACTCTTTGCCTTGATGACAGCTTTGCAAACTCATAGCATTCTCTCAACCAGCTTAATGGGGTAGTCACCGGGAATGCATTTCAATTAACAGGTGTGCATTGTTAAAAGTTCATTTATGGAATTTCTTTCCTTAATGCGTTTGAGACAATCAGTTTTGTTGTGACAAGGTAGGGGTCGTATACAGAAGATAGCCCTATTTCGTAAAATACCAAGTCCATATTATGGCAAGAACAGCTCAAATAAGCGAAGAAAAATTACAGTAAGTCATTACTTTAAGACATGAAGGTCAGTCAATCCAGAGAAGTTCAAGAATTTTGAAAGTTTCTTCAAGTGCATTCACAAAAAAGGTGCTATGATGAAACTGGCTGTCATGAGGGCCACCACAGAAATGGAAGACCCAGAGTTACCTGCTGCAGAGGACACGTTTATTACAGTTACCAGCCTTAGAAATTCCAGCCCAAATAAATGCTTAACAGAGTTCAGACACAGTAACAGACACATCTCAACATCAACTGTTCAGAGGAGACTGAGTGAATCAGGCCTTCATGGTCGAATTGCTGCAAAGAAACCACTACTAAAGGACACCAATAATAAGAGACAAGCTTGGGCCAAGCAACACCAGCAAATCAAATCAAATTTATTTTTGTTACATGCGCCGAATACAATGATCTCCGCATGTGTGGTTCCCACCATGAAGCATGGAGGAGGAGGTGTGATGGTGTGAGTGTGCATTGATGGTGACACTGTTTGCAATTTATTTAGAATTCAAGACAAACTTAACCAGCATGGCTACCACAGCATTCTGCAGCGATACGCCATCCCATCTGGTTTGCGCTTAGTGGGACTATAATTTGTTTTACAACAGGACAATGACCCAACACACCTCCAGGCTGTGTAAGGGCTATTTGATGAAGAAGGAGAGTGATGGAGTGCCGCATTAGATAACCTGGCCTCCACAATCACCCAACCTTAACTCAATTGAGATGGTTTAGGATGAGTTGTACCGCAGAGGGAAGGAAAAGCAGCCAATAAGTGCTCAGCATATGTGGGAACTCCTTCTATACTGTTGGAAAAGCATTCCAGGTGAAGCCGGTTGAGAGAATGCCAAGAGTGTGCAAAGCTTTCATCAAGGCAAAGGGTGGCTACTTTGAAGAATCTAAATATTTAGATTTGTTTAACAGTTGTTTGGTTACTATATGATTCCATATGTGTTATTTCATAGTTTTGATGTCTTCACTTTTATTCTACAATGTAGAAAATAGTAAAAATAAAGAAATAACCTTGAATGAGTAGGTGTGTCCAAACTTTTCACTGGTACTGTATAATTATGTTCCTTCTATGTCATAATAAGGACGGACCCCAGAGAGAAGTGGTATTGTGATGAATGCACCAGCCAATACAGGCAGTGGTGTGGAGAGTGGATCCGTGGCGCTTCACTAACACACTGTCGTAGTTACCTTCAGACATACACACCTGCCCTCATACACACCTACACACTCCATATATTGACAGCTCTGAGGAGAGCAGCAGGGCTGCTGTGAGTGAGGGAGCTTCCTAGAGGAATAGATGGGGCGCTGTGGCTCTGTGGTACGGTAGCTAGAATAGTGGTAGAGGTAATTACCATGCACACCACAAGGCTCTTTATTATGAGCATACGCTGCAATGATGCAACTCACTCTAGCGTGAAATTGAAGAACTGACATAGTATGTTTTCATCAATTTTTTTTATTTGTCAGCTTTGCAGAGTTCAATAACAAGTTTGAGTCAGTCAGAGAACTAAAAGGACATTGCATGTTGATGGTTTAGAATGATTATGTTTAGCTTATCGTTACAGAAAAATTGAAGACCAATACACAATCTACTCTTTTTTTGCTGCTATGTGTTAGAGAGAAATAGAGAGACTTTCCTCTGATATAAATAAAGGATGTCCAGGAAACACAGAGATGAAGAGGTTGGGAAAAAGTGTCAGCAAAAATAAATATCAGGGAAGGAGAAACAAAACAGCAAAACAGCTCATCCTGCAGTTATTCCAGCAAACTTCCAAAACACCTTTCAACGTCACTTTATTGGTGCAATAATGCTTGCACGTGAATCTACAGGGGAACAGAGCAGATGCAAGGCTTCTGTCAAATATGAAGACAATGCTAATGTCTCATGTTTTTATGTCTACCTTACAGATGCTTACTTAATTAACCCATCTCTCATTTGACATTTTAGTCATTTAGCAGACTGTCACGACTTCCACCGAAGGTGGCTCCTCTCCCTGTTTGGGCGGCGCTCAGCGGTCGTCATCGCCGGTCTGCTAGTTGCCACCGATCCCTTTTCTTTTTCGTTTGGTTTTCTCTGTCTTGTGTTCACCTGTGTCTAGTTTAGGTTAATCAGTGGGATATTTAATCTCGCCCTACCCGTGTTCTGTTTGGTTTGCGTTTGTTCGTGCAGTTTAACAGGTGTTTTCACGGGACTGTTTTCCCGCAAGTTAGTTGAGTCAGAGGAGTTTTTTCCTCCGTGTTCGACTGGACTGTGTTCTTGGTTTTTTGTGGCTGTTGTTGAGGTCCTGTGGCTGTTTTTGTTGATGGACTTGAATAAAACGCCCTTCTTGCAACTCTTACTCTCCTCGCCTGACTCCACACCCACCTCTCCTAGGGAGAATCTGACACAGACACTCTTATCCAGACCCACTCACAAGATCCATTCATCTTAAGATAGCTAGGTGGGACAAATACATATCACAGGCATAGAAAGTACATTTTTCCTCAATAACGTAGCTGTCAGTAGAGTCAGAGATGGGGGGGGGGGGGGTCGAGGTGAAGAGGAGGATTATTTAAGATACTGTTTGAAGAGGTAAGGTTTCAGATGTTTATTCGGAAGATGTCCTAGCTTCAGGGGGAAGCTGGTTAAACCATTGGGCTTGGACTGGGATGAGGGGTGGGAGGGCCAACAGACTTAAGGTGGTAGAACAGAGTGCTCGAGTTGGGATGTAGAGTTTGAGCATAGCCGGAAGGTAGGGAGGGGCAGATCCTCTTGCTGTTCCGTAGGTAAAGCACTATGGTCTTGTCGTGGATGCAATCTTCGACTAAAAGCCAGTGGAGTGTGCAGAGGACTGGGGTGACATGAAAGAACTTGGGAAGGTTGAAAACCAGGCGGGCTGCTGCGTTCTGCCTAAGTTGCAGGGGTTTCATGGCACATGCATATACCCCAGCCAACAGCGAGTTGCAGTAGTCCAGACGAGAGAGGACAAATGCCTGGATTAGGACTCTCTGGATGTTGGGGAGCATGAACCTGCAGGAGCGAGTCATTGGTTTGATGTTTGCAGAGAACAACATGGTGTTGTCCAGGGTCATGCCAAGGTTCTTGGCACTCTGGGAGTGCGACACTGTGGAGGTGTCAACCGCGATGGAGAGGTCTTTGAGAGAGTAGGTCTTCCCTGTGAGGATGAGCAGCTCCATCTTGTCGAGGTTGAGCTTGAGGTGATGGGCAAACATCCAAGTTGACATACACTATATATACAAAAGTATGTGGACACCGCTTCAAATTAGTGGATTCAGCTATTTTAGCCATACCTGTTGCTGACAGGTGTATAAAATCCCTCACACAGTCATGCAATCACAATAGACACACAATTGAGAGCATCCTGTTAGGCTGTATCACCGCCTGGTACGGCAACTGCACCGCCCACAATCACAGGGCACTCCAGAGGGTGGTGATGTCTGCACAACGCAAACCCCAGAGGGCAAACTACCTGCCCTCCAGGACACCTACAGCACCCGATGTCACAGGAAGGCCAAAAAGATCATCAAGAATAACAACCACCCGAGTCACTGCCCATTCACCCCGCTACCATCCAGAAGGCGAGGTCAGTACAGGTGCATCAAAGCTGGGACAGAGAGACTGAAAAACAGCTTCTATCTTAAGGCCATCAGACTGTTAAACAGCCATCACTAGCACAGGGAGCCTACTGCCTACATACAGACTTGTAACCATTGACCACTTAAATACAGTGCCTTGCGAAAGTATTCGGCCCCCTTGAACTTTGCGACCTTTTGCCACATTTCAGGCTTCAAACATAAAGATATAAAACTGTATTTTTTTGTGAA
Source organism: Oncorhynchus mykiss (assembly GCF_013265735.2). Lineage (NCBI taxonomy): Eukaryota > Metazoa > Chordata > Actinopteri > Salmoniformes > Salmonidae > Oncorhynchus > Oncorhynchus mykiss. The sequence goes on from NC_048588.1 coordinate 22,230,301, forward strand.
GAATCAACAAGTGGGACACAATCATGAAGTGGAACGACATTTATTGGATATTTCAAACTTTTTTAACAAATCAAAACCTGAAAAATTGGGCGTGCAAAATTATTCAGCCCCTTTACTTTCAGTGCAGCAAACTCTCTCCAGAAGTTCAGTGAGGATCTCTGAATGATCCAATGTTGACCTAAATGACTAATGATGATAAATACAATCCACCTGTGTGTAATCAAGTCTCCGTATAAATGCACCTGCACTGTGATAGTCTCAGAGGTCTGTTAAAAGCGCAGAGAGCATCATGAAGAACAAGGAACACACCAGGAGGCAAGGAGGCATGAGGACTGCAGATGTGGCCAGGGCAATAAATTGCAATGTCCGTACTGTGAGACTCCTAAGACAGCTCTACAGGGAGACAGGACGGACAGCTGATCATCCTCGCAGTGGCAGACCACGTGTAACAACACCTGCACCAGATCGGTACATCCGAATATCACACCTGTGGGACAGGTACAGGACGGAAACAAATCCCTCCATAAGTGCTCAGACTGTCTGCAAAAGGCTGACAGAGGCTGGACTGAGGGCTTGTAGGCCTGTTGTAAGGCAGGTCCTCACTAGACATCAACGGCAACAACATTGCCTATTGGCACAAACCCACCGTCGCTGGACCAGACAGGACCAGACAGGACTGGCAAAAATTGGTCTTCATGGACGAGTCACGATTTTATCTCTTTTATATGATGGTTGAATTCGTGTTTATCGTTGAAGGAATGAGTGTTACACCGAGGCCTGTACTCTGGAGCTGGATCGATTTGGAGGTGGATGGTCCATCATGGTCTGGGGTGGTTTGTCATAGCATCATTGGACTGAGCTTGTTGTCATTGCAGGCAATCTCAACGCTGTGCGTTACAGGGAAGACATCCTCCTCCCTCATGTGGTACCCTTCCTGCAGGCTCATCCTGACATGACCTTCCAGCATGACAATGCCACCAGCCATGCTGCTCTTTCTGTGCGTGATTTCCTGAAAGACAGGAATGTTATAGGCTGACTACACTTCTCGCGTCGCATGTGCGAGCATTGCAAAATAAATGTAGAAATCTATATTATTCAATTATTGCACCCACAGAACTTGCGCACGCCAACGAGCGTCTGCGTTGCCAAGGGCTAAAATAGAAGTCAGTTCTATTTCTGACGCAGATCGCGCTGCAAGTCCTGCCTCTCCCATCTCCTCAATGGTTTATAGAAGCAGGTACCCACGTGCCATCTCCTCATTGGTTATACCCACGTGGGTGACTGAAAGATGAAATAGGTCAGTGGCGGTAATACAAGTAATTTATGAGTTGCCAATCGCAATATAAAGTCAAGAGAAGAAAAAGCCTGGAAGGAGGAGAGATGACTAGAAACGATTCGGTTGACCGTTTTATGTGTGGATTAATTGGTGGAGTAGAGGACCTTGTGCACTTCAGGTAAAATAACCTATGCTAGGAAAAATTCTTTAATGCTTTTTGACCTTTCCCCAAATTAATATAATTGGTTCAGAGTTTGTTTTGATATTTTAACCTGTGTGTCGTGATCGCGTTTTGTGTGGGGGGACAAAATACATTTATGCACAATGGCGCACGATGGTGCAAGGACACAGCCAGTTTGGGTTCCGTGTTAGTGTTCTGCCATGACCAGCAAAGAGCCCGGATCTCAATCCCATTGAGCATGTCTGGGACCTGTTGGATCGGAGGTTGAGGGCTAGGGCCATTCCCCCCAGAAATGTCAAGGAAATTGCAGTTGCCTTGGTGGAAGAGTGGGGTAACATCTCACAGCAAGAACTGGCAAATCTGTTGCAATCCATGAGGAGGAGATGCACTGCAGTACTTAATGCAGCTGGTGGCCACACCACTGACTGTTACTTTTGATTTTAACCCCCCTTTGTTCAGGGACACATTATTCCATTCCTATTTGTCACATGTCTGTGGAACTTGTTCAGTTTATGTCTCAGTTGTTGAATCTTGTTTTGTTCATACAAATATTTACACGTTAAGTTTACTGAAAATAAACGCAGTTGACAGTGAGAGGACATTTATTTTTCTGCTGAGTTTATATACTGTATCCTATATTATCTATTGCATCTTAGCCTATGCCGCTCTGACAATGCTCATCCATATAGTTATATTTATATATTCTTATTCCATCCCTTACTTAGATTTGTGTGTATTAGGTATTTGTTGTTGAATTGTTAGATATTAACTGTTAGATATTGCTGCACTGTTGGAACTAGAAGCACAAGCATTTCTCTACACTCGCAATAACATCTGCTAACCAGGTGTATGTGACCAATAACATTTGATTTGATTTGATTTGACAAACATTTGCTGTAGAATGGTCTTACTGAAGAGCTCAGTGACTTTCAATGTGGCACTGTTATAGAATGTCACCTTTCCAAAAGGTCAGTTCGTCAATTTTCTGCACTGCTAGACCTGCCCAGGTCAACTGTAATTGCTTTTATTGTGAAGTGGAAACGTTTCGGAACAACAACGGCTCAGCAGCGAAGTGGTAGGCCACACAAACTCATCCTTGGTTTCAACACTCACTACCGAGTTCCAAACTGCCTCTGGATGCAACGTCAGCACAATAACTGTTTGTCTAGAGCTTCATGAAATGGGTTTCCATGGCCGAGCAGTCGCTCATGAGCCTAAGATTACCATGAGCAATGCCAACCATCGGCTAGAGTGGTGTAAAGCTTGCCGCCTTTCAACCCTGAAGCAGCAGAAAAGCAGGTGAAGGGAAATCTTAACGCTACAGCAGACAATGACATTCTAGACGATTCTGTGCTTCCAACATTGTGGCAACATTTTAGGGAAGGCTCTTTCCTGTTTCAGCATGACAATGCCCCTGTGCACAAAGCAAGGTCCATACAGAAAATATTTGGCGAGATTGGTGTGGAAGAACTCGACTGGCCTGCACAGAGCACTAACCTCAGCCCCATCTAACACCTTCGCTGTGAATTGGAACGCCGACTGCGAGCCAGGCCTAATCGCCCAACATCAGTGCCTGACATCACTAATGCTCTTGTGGCTGAATGGAAGGAAGTCCCCGCAGAAATGTTCCAGCATATAAAGTATTTGAGGAGCTTTCGCACAGATGCACAGTCAAGTGTTATTGATTGTGTAGCCTCAAGCAGCAAGGCACGGCGTTTGATGTCTCTCTCTGTCGGCTATTGTACTACTGTGTTGTCTCGTAGTGAACGTGTGTAGGTTTGATATGGCTCTGGAGTTGCCAGTGGCTCAGTAGCACCCTCTTAGTAGTTTTTTAGACTTTCCTCTCATCACTTTCTCTCTATTTTTCCTGCTCTTCCTCAACTTTGTAATCTCCCAGTAGGCCGTCTTCCCTGGGTTGCACTCAGAACAACACGTTAGACCAGCTCTCATAAAGCTTTCCTCTTCCTAGTTGGTTCACTCTTATGTAACTTGCACTAAGTTTCTACTTGCATTAAACTAAATCCTTCAAGGTTGTTAGATGAGACTTGTTTTGATGCTTTGTTGTTTTATATCCCATTTTCTTTCGTGGCTTACCTCTCTGGCACAACGAGAGGCATTTGTTTTTCAATAGAAAATCTGGTGATCCCTTATGATTGGAGTCAAGGAACGGGTTCGTAGCTCACTTTAAAATAGTTTGTGTGTGATGATATCCTTGGATGGCTTTCTATCATACGTCTTTGAATAGATGACAGGCTCCAAGGTCAGTGTAATGTATCTGCTCCACTTGATTATTTTTCTCTCCAAAGATGGAATGGCTAAGGATGAGTGTAAACTGACACGCTGTTTGAATATCCATGGAGAGAGACACAGGAGTTGAGATGGCATCAGCCGTCCACAGAGCACAGAGGGAGGGTGAAAACGAGAGACAGTGGGTAACAATGGATGTCTGTGGAGCTGGGTCTGGGTGGGTGTATGAAATATGAAAGGCCTTGTTATTGTTGACTGTGCGAGATGCAATGTGACAGTTGAGGAGCGCTGCGAGGGCGGAGATGAATTAGCAAATGGTAGCCCCAGGGACCAGCGAGTTTGGGGGTGGGGGTGAGAATGTCTGGTTGGTAGGAAGGGAGGGAGCAAGAGAGGGCTCAGGAAGGCAAACCGTCCAGTCGGCTGGATTATCTCGCTCTTTCTCTCTCTGTCTAGTGGAATGGTCATCTGACCCACCAACAGCCAGGGAACAACATGGAAAAACAAAGGCCTCCAGTACCAGAGAGACTGAATAAGATAGCTGGGGGGGGGGTGCAACTCAATATTAGGAAGGTGTTCCAAATGTTTAGTATACTCTGTAAGTTCAGGACTAAACATGTGCTTAACAAGTCACATAATAAGTTGCCTGAACCCACTCTGTGTGCAATAATAATGTTTAACATGATTTTTAAATGACTACGCCATATCTGTACCCCACACATACTGTAAGGTCCCTCAGTCCCTCAGAATTTCAAGCACAGATTCAACCACAAAGACCAGGGAGGTTTTCCAATGGTTCAGAAAGAAGGGCACCTATTGGTAAATGGGTAAATAAAACAACAGACATTGAATATCCCTGTGAGTATGGTGCAGTTATTAATTACTTGTTGGATTATGTCAACATACACAGTCATTACAAAGATAAAGGCGGCCTTCCTAACTCAGTTGCCGGAGAGGAAGGAAACCGGTCAGGGATTCCATGAGGCCAATGGTGATTTTAAAACAGTTATTTAAGAGTAAGAGATTAATGGTTGTGATAGGAGCTAATTGAGGATGGATCAACAACATTGTAGTTACTCCACAACACTAAAATAAATTACAGATTGAAAAGAAGGAGACTTACCCAGAAAGACTCACTGCTGTAATCACTGTAACATGTATTGACTCAGGGGGTTGAATAATTTTCTAATCAAGATATATGTTTTATTGTCCATTAATACATACAATACTTTCGGAAAGTATTCAGACCCCTTGACTTTTTCCACACAGCCTTATTCTGAAATGCATTAAATACCTTTTTTTCCTCATCACTCGAAACACATTGCCCCATAATGACAAAGCGAAAACTGATTTTTAGAAATGTTTGCTAATTTATTAAATATAAAAAACAGAAATACATTATTTACGTAAGTGTCCAGACCCTATTCTATGAGACTCGAAATTGAGCTCACTTGCATCCTGTTTCCATTGACCATCCTTGAGATGTTTCTACAACTTGATTGGAGTCCACCTGTGGTAAATTAAATTGATTGGACATGATTTGGAAAGGCACACACCTGTCTATTTAACGTCCCACAGTTGACAGTACATGTCAGAGCAAAAATCAAGCCATGAAATCAAAGGAATTATCTGTAGAGATCCGAGACAGGAATGTGTCAAGGCACAGATCTGGGGAAGAGTACCGAAAAATGTCTGCAGCATTGAAGGTCCCCAAAAACACAGTGGCCTCCATCATTCTTAAATAGAAGAAGTTTGGAACCACCAAGACACTTCCTAGAGCTGGCCGCAAGGCCAAACTGAGCAATCGGCGGAGAAAGGTCTTGGTCAGTGAAGTGACCAAGAATCCGATAGTCACTCCGACAGAGCTCCAGAGTTCCTCTGTGGAAATGGAGAACCTTCCAGAATGACAACCATCTCTGCAGCACCTCACCAATCAGGCCATTATTGTAGAGTGGACACTTGGAAGCCACTCCTCAGTAAAAGGCATAAGACAGCATACTTGAAGTTTGTCAAAAGGCACCTGAAGACTCTCAGACCATGAGAAACAAGATTCTCTGATCTGATGAAACCAAGATTGAACTCTTTGGTCTCAATGCCAAGCGTCACGTCTGGAGGAAACCTGGCACAATCCTTACGGTGAAGCACGGTGGTGGCAGCATCATGCTGTGGGGTTGTTTTTCAGCGGCAGGGACCGGGAGACTAGTCAGGTTTGAGGGAAAGATGAATGGAGAAAAGTACAAAGAGATCTTTGATTTAAAACGTGCTCCAGATCACTCAGGACGTCAGACTGGGATGAAGGTTCACCTTCCAATAGGACAGCGATCCTAAGCACACAGCCAAGACGACGCAGGAGTGGCATCATGACATGTCCTTGAGTGGCCCAGCCAGAGTGTCATGTACTGTCATGTTGTCTTGTCTCTGTCCTTTCCCTTCACCCTGTCTCCCTCTGCTGGTCGTGTTAGGTTACCTTTTCTCCCCCGCTTTCCCCCAGCTGTCCCTTGTCTCCTCTAACTACCCATTCACCCCGTTCCCCACCTGTTCCCTTTTTCCCTCTGATTAGGTCCCAATATCTCTCTCTGTTTCTGCTCCTGTCCTTGTCGGATTCTTGTTTGTTTGTGTCATTCATGCCTGAACCAGACTGTCGTCATGTTTGCTGTAACCTTGTCCTGTCCTGTCGGAATCTGCCGGTCCATCTGAGCCTACCTATGTTTGGTAATTAAAGAAGCTCTGTTTAAGTTGATTCGCTTTTGGGTCCTCATTCACGTACCGTAACAGAAGAATCCGACCAAGAATGGACCCAGCGACTTCGGATCCTCTCCACTCAGCCGTCGAGATCCAGGGAGCGATGCTAGGCAGACACAAGCAGGAATTGTCTGCTGCTCGACATGCCGTTGAGACCCTGGCCACCCAAGTCTCCAACCTCACAGAACAGGTTCACCATCTCCGCCTCGATCCACCGGCCACTTCCAGGGCTTTCGAATCTCCGGAGCCCAGAATCAATAACCCGCCGTGTTACTCTGGGGAGCCCACTGAATGCCGCTCGTTCCTCACCCAGTGTGATATTGTGTTTTCTCTCCAGCCCAACACTTACTCCAGGAGCACTGCTCGTGTCGCCTACGTCATATCTCTCCTTATTGGACGGGCTCGTGAGTGGGGCACGGCAATCTGGGAGGCAAGGGCTGAGTGTACTAACCAGTATCAAGACTTTAAGGAGGAGATGATACGGGTTTTTGATCGATCTGTTTTTGGGGAGGAGGCTTCCAGGGCCCTGTCTTCCCTATGTCAAGGCAATCGATCCATAACAGACTACTCTATTGAGTTTCGCACTCTTGCTGTCTCCAGTGGCTGGAACGAGCCGGCCTTGCTCGCTCGTCTTCTGGAGGGTTTCCGCGCAGAGGTAAAGGATGAGATTCTCTCCCGGGAGGTTCCTTCCAGCGTGGATTCCTTGATTGAACTCGCTATTCGCATTGAGCGACGGGTTGATCTTCGTCACCGAGCTCGTGGAAAGGAGCTCGCGCTCTCCGTCGCCTCCCTCTCCGCATCACTACCATCTTCCTCTGCCGGCTCGGGTGCTGAGTCCATGCAGCTGGGAGGTATCCGCATCTCGACTGAGGAGAGGGAACGGAGAATCACCAACCGCCTCTGTCTCTATTGCGGTTCCGCTGGTCATTTTGTCACTTCATGTCCAGTAAAAGGCCAGAGCTCGTCAGTAAGCGGAGGGCTACTGGTGAGCGCTACTACTCCTGTCTCTCCTTCAAGATCCTGCACTACCTTGTCGGTCCATCTACGCTGGACCGGTTCGTCAGCTTCCTGCAGTGCCTTAATAGACTCTGGGGCGGAGGGCTGTTTTATGGACGAGACCTGGGCTCGGGAACATGACATTCCTCTCAGACAGTTAAAGGAGCCCACGGCCTTGTTCGCCCTGGATGGTAGTCCTCTCCCCAGGATTCAGCGTGAGACGCTACCTTTAACCCTCACTGTTTCTGGTAATCATAGTGAAACCATTTCTTTTTTAATTTTTCGTTCACCTTTTACACCTGTTGTTTTGGGCCATCCCTGGCTAGTTTGTCATAATCCTTCCATTAATTGGTCTAGTAATTCTATCCTCTCCTGGAACGTCTCTTGTCATGTGAAATGTTTAATGTCTGCTATCCCTCCTGTTTCCTCTGTCTCTTCTTCACAGGAGGAGCCTGGTGATTTGACAGGGGTGCCGGAGGAATATCACGATCTGCGCACGGTGTTCAGTCGGTCCAGGGCCACCTCTCTTCCTCCACACCGGTCGTATGATTGTAGTATTGATCTCCTTCCGGGAACCACCCCCCCCCCGGGGTAGACTATACTCTCTGTCGGCTCCCGAACGTAAGGCTCTCGAAGATTATTTGTCTGTAGCTCTTGACGCCGGTACCATAGTCCCCTCCTCCTCTCCCGCCGGAGCGGGGTTTTTTTTTGTCAAGAAGAAGGACGGGTCTCTGCGCCCCTGCATAGATTATCGAGGGCTGAATGACATAACAGTGAAGAATCGTTATCCGCTTCCTCTTATGTCTTCAGCCTTCGAGATCCTGCAGGGAGCCAGGTTTTTCACTAAGTTGGACCTTCGTAACGCTTACCATCTCGTGCGCATCAGGGAGGGGGACGAGTGGAAGACGGCGTTTAACACTCCGTTAGGGCACTTTGAATACCGGGTTCTTCCTTTCGGCCTCGCTAACGCTCCAGCTGTCTTTCAGGCATTAGTCAATGATGTCCTGAGAGACATGCTGAACATCTTTGTTTTCGTTTACCTTGACGATATCCTGATTTTTTCACCGTCACTCCAGATTCATGTTCAGCACGTTCGACGTGTCCTCCAGCGCCTTTTAGAGAATTGTCTTTTTGTGAAGGCTGAGAAGTGCACTTTTCAAGCCTCCTCCGTCACATTTCTCGGTTCTGTTATTTCCGCTGAAGGCATTAAGATGGATCCCGCTAAGGTCCAAGCTGTCATTGATTGGCCCGTCCCTAAGTCACGCGTCGAGCTGCAGCGCTTTCTCGGCTTCGCGAACTTCTATCGTCGTTTCATCCGTAATTTCGGTCAGGTGGCAGCTCCTCTCACAGCCCTTACTTCTGTCAAGACGTGCTTTAAGTGGTCCGTTTCCGCCCAGGGAGCTTTTGATCTCCTCAAGAATCGTTTTACATCCGCTCCTATCCTTGTTACACCTGACGTCTCTAGACAGTTCGTTGTCGAGGTTGACGCGTCAGAGGTGGGAGTGGGAGCCATCCTTTCTCAGCGCTCCCTCTCTGACGACAAGGTCCACCCATGCGCGTATTTTTCTCATCGCCTGTCGCCGTCGGAACGTAACTATGATGTGGGTAACCGCGAACTGCTCGCCATCCGGTTAGCCCTAGGCGAATGGCGACAGTGGTTGGAGGGGGCGACCGTTCCTTTTGTCGTTTGGACTGACCATAGGAACCTTGAGTACATCCGTTCTGCCAAACGACTTAATGCGCGTCAGGCGCGTTGGGCGCTGTTTTTCGCTCGTTTCGAGTTCGTGATTTCTTATCGTCCGGGCTCTAAGAACACCAAGCCTGATGCTTTGTCTCGTCTCTTCAGTTCTTCAGTAGCCTCCACTGACCCCGAGGGGATTCTCCCTGAGGGGCGTGTTGTCGGGTTGACTGTCTGGGGAATTGAGAGGCAGGTAAAGCAAGCACTCACTCAAACTCCGTCGCCGCGCGCTTGTCCTAGGAACCTTCTTTTCGTTCCCGTTCCTACTCGTCTGGCCGTTCTTCAGTGGGCTCACTCTGCCAAGTTAGCCGGCCACCCTGGCGTTCGGGGTACGCTTGCTTCCATTCGCCAGCGTTTCTGGTGGCCCACCCGGGAGCATGACACGCGTCGTTTCGTGGCTGCTTGTTCGGTCTGCGCGCAGACTAAGTCCGGTAACTCTCCTCCTGCCGGCCGTCTCAGGCCGCTTCCTATTCCCTCTCGACCGTGGTCTCACATCGCCTTAGATTTTGTCACCGGACTGCCTTCGTCAGCGGGGAAGACTGTTATTCTTACGGTTGTCGATAGGTTCTCTAAGGCGGCTCATTTCATTCCCCTTGCTAAGCTTCCTTCTGCTAAAGAGACGGCACAAATCATCATCGAGAATGTTTTCAGAATTCATGGCCTTCCGTCAGACGTCGTTTCGGACAGAGGTCCGCAATTCACGTCTCAATTTTGGAGGGAGTTTTGCCGTTTGATTGGGGCTTCCGTCAGTCTCTCTTCCGGCTTTCACCCCCAGTCTAACGGTCAAGCAGAACGGGCCAATCAGACTATTGGTCGCATCTTACGCAGTCTTTCTTTTCGCAACCCTGCGTCTTGGTCAGAACAGCTCCCCTGGGCAGAATACGCCCACAACTCGCTTCCTTCGTCTGCGACCGGGCTATCTCCTTTTCAGAGTAGCCTCGGGTACCAGCCTCCGTTGTTCTCATCTCAGTTCGCCGAGTCCAGCGTCCCCTCTGCTCAGGCTTTTGTCCAACGTTGCGAGCGCACCTGGAAGAGGGTCAGGTCTGCACTTTGCCGTTATAGGGCGCAGACTGTGAGAGCTGCTAATAAGCGTAGAACTAAGAGCCCTAGATATTGTCGCGGTCAGAGAGTTTGGCTCTCCACTCAGAACCTTCCCCTTAAGACGGCTTCTCGCAAGTTGACCCCGCGGTTCATTGGTCCATTCCGTATCTTTCAGGTCATTAATCCTGTCGCAGTGCGACTTCTTCTTCCGCGATATCTTCGTCGCGTCCACCCGGTCTTCCATGTCTCCTGTGTTAAGCCCGTTCTTCGCGCCCCCGCTCGTCTTCCCCCCCCCCCCCCCCCATCCTTGTCGAGGGCGCACCTATCTACAGGGTCCGTAAAATCTTGGACATGCGTCCTCGGGGCCGTGGTCATCAGTACCTAGTTGACTGGGAGGGGTACGGTCCTGAGGAGAGGAGTTGGGTTCCCTCTCGGGACGTGCTGGACCGTGCGCTGATTGATGATTTCCTCCGTTGCCGCCAGGTTTCCTCCTCGAGTGCGCCAGGAGGCGCTCGGTGAGTGGGGGGGGTACTGTCATGTACTGTCATGTTGTCTTGTCTCTGTCCTTTCCCTTCACCCTGTCTCCCTCTGCTGGTCGTGTTAGGTTACCTTTTCTCCCCCGCTTTCCCCCAGCTGTCCCTTGTCTCCTCTAACTACCCATTCACCCCGTTCCCCACCTGTTCCCTTTTTCCCTCTGATTAGGTCCCAATATCTCTCTCTGTTTCTGCTCCTGTCCTTGTCGGATTCTTGTTTGTTTGTGTCATTCATGCCTGAACCAGACTGTCGTCATGTTTGCTGTAACCTTGTCCTGTCCTGTCGGAATCTGCCGGTCCATCTGAGCCTACCTATGTTTGGTAATTAAAGAAGCTCTGTTTAAGTTGATTCGCTTTTGGGTCCTCATTCACGTACCGTAACACAGAGCCCATACTTGAACCTGATCGAACATCTCTGGAGAGACCTGAAAATAGTTGTGCAGCAACGTCCCCATCCAACATGACAGAACTTGAGAGGATCTGCAGGGAATGGGCGAAACTCACCAAATACAGGTGTGCCAAGCTTGTAGCATCATACCCAAGAAGACTCTAGGCTGTAATCACTGCCAAAGGTGTTTCAAGAAAGTACTGAGTAAATGGTCTGAATACTTATGTAAATTTAATATTTCAGTTTTTTATATTTAATACATTTGCAAACATTTCTAGAAATCTGTTTTTGCTTTGTCATTATGGGCTATTGTGTGTAGATTGATGAGGAAAATAAAAAATGTGATCAATTTTATATTAAGTGTAACGCTCGTCTGTGGTTGAAGAAGAGGAAGACCAATGCGCAGCGTGGTAAGTGTCCACATTGATTGAATAAAACAATTGATTGAACACTGAAATAAAAAACAATAAAGCGACAATGAACGAAACAAAACAGTCCTGTACGGTGAAGCACAAAACACAGAACAGAAAATAATCAACTCAAGGGTGAAAACAGGCTACCTAAGTATGGTTCTCAATCAGGGACAAGGATTGACAGCTGCCTCTGATTGAGAAAACTGTAGGAAATTAATTCAGTTATTTCCGGTCGCTAGTGTGGATATGCGCACCTGTCTTTGCGTGCCAATGCTGATTACTGGTCATTGGTAAACAATCAAGACACGCAACTTTTGGTTCTGAAGCATAGACCTAGATGAGACTTTAACAACGTGTCATGACGTGGCCCTTTCTGGGTATAGATCATGGCTCCCCCCTCTCACTCTCTCCTACACCCAGTTTATGTTATCTCAAGTCGTAAATTCCTGGCAGAGACTCTCTCCCCCTTTTTATGCAGAAAGAACACAGTGAGAACAAAGGATTTCACATGGCAAACTTCTAAATCCCCAAAATGGGAATTTTAAACAAAATGTCCACTTGTGAGAAAGTGGGAATGGTCCGTGGACACTTAAGGGATGGGCATGATGAGTGCGTTTAATTTGATGACCTCAGGGAAGACAGGAAACACACATAACTATATCTCTGAATGTGTACATTTCTCAATTATGCGGTTTGCATCTAATTATTGTATAAAATGAATGAGTAAAGATTAAACTATTTGTGAAATTATGTAATGTTATGTTAAACCTTTTAATGTGAGAGAATTGTATTCCCTTTAAAGTTTAACTAAGTCATTGGCCCGCCCCCGTGAGCACAGACATGATCTGGCGTCATGGAACAGTCCTTTCCTATTGTTATGAATAAAAACCCCTCCTGAGGGCATTGATCTTCAAGGAAAGAGAAAGAGAGAGAGAGACTCGGATGAACTCTCCAGACGACGGACCGGATTCCAACAGAAAAGATCACGACACATGGGCGTAAATATATTGATTGCAATTATTCCTGAATGAGTGAGGGTTCATGTGCGAAGAATTAGCATATCAATTAGTATAATTATCAACTGTGTGTAGTGATCCCTTTTGTCTTTCCCACTCTCTCTCAGTCCACACCCACTTCCCTTTGTCCACCAAGCCGTCATATCGGCTTAACCCACTAAGGAATCTTCCCTATCATTTGTTCGTAACATATCTACTGTTTGTTTGTTTATGCATTTCTGTGATTATTTTGTTAGTTACTAAATAAATGATTAAGCAATATTGGTGTATGGATGATTTATAGTAAAGGCTGGGTTCGTGCAGATAACCAACAATTTTCGACGTTTGGAAAAAGACTGACATGAGGTAAAGAATAGTTAATTAATAGAAGACTAATTGATCAGATAAAAATATCTGAAGAGTTATATTCGCAATATATAACTTTGTAATCTGAAGATTTTCCGTGTTGCCGACTTCCTAGTTAATTACATTTACATGATTAGTTTAATCACGTAATAATAATTACAGAAAATGAATTTGATAAAATAACAGTCTTGACTTTTTATGATGCCAAAGACATGACAAACGACTTGCTTGCAGTTGGTTCAGAACAACAAAAGGAGAAAAAAAAACTTTGAAAAAACATTTGTTGGGAAATTATACCACCACTGAATAGCGCACTTTGGAGACTGGAAAGGCAAAGGGACATGTGCTTTGCACAGGTATAGCCCTAACTGTGCACGTATAGCGCCACCAGGCACGTGCACAGTTAGGGCTATACCTGTGCAAAGCACATGTCCCTTTGCCTTTCCAGTCTCCAAAGTGCGCTATTCAGTGGTGGTATAATTTCCCAACAAATGTTTTTAAAAAAAATTTTTTTCTCCTTTTGTTGTTCTGAACCAACTGCAAGCAAGTCGTTTGTCATGTCTTTGGCAGGAAAGGAAAGTTACATTTACAGATGGTGCCAGCATACGGGCTATGAAAAACAGGATGACGAAGGAGGGAAGATGATTACATTCGGGATTGTCAGAAACAGTAGCTAGCTAACAACAACCTGCTAACAACAAACTATTTCATCTCATTCTGCACTCGCGAAAAGCCTGTGTAGTCAGGCAGTAGTGTTGTGACTACTTATTCACTACCAACATCAAGTAGTAAGAACTCTTTCTGATTACTATTGACAAGCCTGTGTAGTAAAGCTGTAGTGTTTTGACTACCTATTTACAACCTATTTACAACCAACATCAAGTAGTACAAATCTCTAAATGATTACTACTGGAAACACTAGTTTTCCTACTGAACACAACCAAACTCTACTTGTGCATAAACTACACATTCACTACACAATCCGTACAAGTCTCTACATAGTCACTAGTGCACAAATAGTTGTAGTGTAGTAATTCAGCAGTACTTTTCATGTAGGTCTGCTCATGACATTGGTCAACGAGTCTATCCAATTTGCTGTCATGAATGGGACCATGGGACTGTGAGTTTGATACATTTGTAGGTAGCCTTGTACATGTTTTGCCACAAAGATGAAGACATTGAGTTTACCTAGGAGATGCTGCATTATTCACCACTGTACATGTACCTTTAAAACTTCTTCAAACTTCTTCAAAACTTCTTCCTTTTTTCTCAATTTCCGCCTGACTGACGTGCCCAAAGTAAACTGCCTGTTTGCTCAGGCCCTGACTCCAGGATATGCATATAATTGGTACCATTGGAAAGAAGACACTTTGACATTTGTAGAAATGTTAAAATAATGTAGGGGACTATAACCCAATAGATATGGTAGGAGAAAATCCAAAGAAAATCAACCAGAATTTCTTTTTTGAGAGCCCATGCTCTCCAATGGCATGTATAGGGAAATAATTATATCTAGCTTCTAGTATGCAATTCTTATGGCTTCCACTGGGTGTCAGCACTCAATGTTCAAGGTTTCAGGCTTGTTTCTTCCAAAACGAGTAAGAATAATGAGTTTTACTACAGGGACACAGTCTAGGAAATTTGTGTATGCGTGTGTGATGAAGAGGACATGCACCTGCTAATATCGTTTTCCTATTGAACATACTTCTTTCCGTATTAAATATTATAGTTTAATTACATTTTAAGGTATCTGAGGATTTAATAGAAACCTATTTTGACTTGTTGAAACAAAGTTTAGGGGTAGATTTTCAGATTCCTATCTTGGCATGTTGAACGAGTGGATTACTCAAATCGATGGTGCAAACTAAACTGACTTTTTGGGATATAAAGAAGGATTTTTATCTAACAAAACGAAACTACATGTTATAGCTGGGACTGTTTGGATGACAAATCAGAGGAGGATTTTCAAAAAGTAAGTGAATATTTAATCGCTTTTTGTGTATTTATGAAACCTGTGCCGGTGGAAAAATATTTTTATGTGGGGCGCCGTCCTCAAACAATCGCATGGCATGCTTTCGCTTTAAATTGGACAGTGCAGTTAGATTAACACGAATTTAAGCTTTCAACCGAAAGCTTCACTCGCGCCCTCCAGCTTCACCCGAAGTTGACCCGCTAGCGGAACGCCTAGCCTTATTAACCATCTGTACGAAAGATATTAGATTGGGCAAAACCTTGAAGGCTCTAGTTGCAACATCTTTGTTTTTCATGCATCAATGGCCACAACTTCTTTGGGATAACCAAAGGACCTGTGATCTTGGGACATATTGTGCAATAGTCTGTAGAAAGCATTCAGAAGTGCTTTAGCCTTCACTTTCATTTAAATTATTCTTTATTGATTTCCAGATCAATTATCCAGTCCAAGTACAGCATCATATCAAAACAGAATACAAATCATCTTTGGACATGCTATCCCCACCTCACCCCCCTCTTTCTAAGTGGAAAACAATACAAATGGTTGCTCAAAAAATAACTAAGAGCAATTGTTAGATTACAAACACGTAGCACTTTTAATTCTAATGACTGACAAGTGTGTAGTTGGCAAAGAGGGCAATAAAACAATCGAACAAAAAAAACAATATTATTAATCTCAAGAGAAGAACTGCCACCATTATGCCAACGACTGGTCAGAATAAAAGTCAGCCAAAATGTAAAATAATTAACATACAAATATGTGGGTTAAAACTGCAATAATATGTCATGTTTTTTGATGGAATTTGAATAATCAGTTAATACTAGTATCAAATCAATAAGTAGATAAAAATTAGTGTGAAAAATGAAACCTTCTATAGTTGAACATGCACTTTACTCTGTGAACACAACATATTGAGAATGCTCTGTTCAATTATTAAAGGCCCAGTGCAGTCAACATTTAGATTTTCCTGTGTTTTATGTATATTTCCAGACTATGAGGTTGGAATAATACTCTGAAATTGTGAAAATGCCCTTTCAGCTGTTTTAAAAGACCGCCTGCAATTTCAGCTTGTTTAGGTGGGATGAAATTTTGGCCTGCCTGGTGACATCATTAGTTAATAGACCAATAAGAAAGGGTTCCAAACCTCTCTGCCAGCAACATATAGTTTTCAGTTTTCCTCTCCCCACTCAAACCACTCCCAGATAGTAGGAGCAAAATTCTTGCTTGAGAAATTGCTCTTTACTAAGAAGCTATTTTTCTTTATTTTTGACAATTTTAATTGAAAACAATCACACCAAGATACTTAATTGTTACCCAGAAATTATTTGATATTGAAATGAAAATGCCTGCATTTGACCTTTAATGAACAAGAGGCCTTTGACTGTCAGCTAAGAGCACAGTATGTATGATTTTGGTAATATATTGACACACACTTAAATTTTGAAATATCAATTACCTCAATGTCAAAGAATGATTATCAAGTTGTATGACAAGAGTCAGAGGGAAGGCAGTCCATTTAGACATCACATAAAATGGGACTACAGTATTGAGAGTCCTAAAACTCACTAAGTTTTTCCTGGGCCTTTTTCAGGCGGTCCAGGCGTTGATGCAGGCCTGCTCTCCTGCGGCCTTCCATAGAGTCTTCGCTCAGCAGTTTGACAACATCAGCTCCGTCTCTCTCATCCATAATCTGGATACAAAGCATCTTGGCTGACTCCTTAAGCATGAATTGCAGGATCAGCATGGGCACGTAGTCTGCCAGGCGCTGGTAGACAATCTAGGTGTGGGGTGAAGGACAGATACATTACAGTAATGTGGACAATGATTATGCACAGACAATGATGCTGCATGGTAAAACATGCAATTGAAAAGCTATGTAATTACTCCTATGTATGTCTTTTAGAAAAAAGACACCACTTGAATTCTGTTTAAGTACCACATCTGTCCCTTTTTTTCTCTCCGAATTGCTCTTGTATATCCGGTATGGACTCTAACATGCGAAGCCTGGCCCCTGGGGTTCTGGGTGGGGCAGTACTTCCTGAGCTTTCCCAGTGTATGCCCTCCTTGACTAAAGGTAGAATCTCCACCCCCACCTATTATGAAAAACAAACTGCTGTCAAACATACCTCATAGTAGACCCCAAGTTTATCTGGGGTCAGCTTCCTGCTATCAAATGTGGTACTGTTGAATGTAGCAGTGATGTCCTCAATTTCCTCTGGGTCATAAAAACGCTCTTCCTCAATGGCTTCTTTGAACTGAGCTTTATGATCCTTCAAGCCCTTGATGAAAATACTGTCCTGAGTGTACACCAATCGCTCCATATTGATGTATTCTTTGATTCTCTTCTCAACTTTGGTTTCCTGTTTAGTCTGGATTTCGTCAATCTTACTCTGAGGAATTTTGTTGTGTGACTGACAGTTAACTACATGAATGACTCAAACAACATTATATCATTGATTATCTATTTTAACTTCACAACCATAATCTATGATGTAAAATATATTATTTAACTTTAACTCACCAAAGCCATGGATCTGAGCTGAGGATAGCTTTTGAAACAAGCTTCACACACATTTCTAAACTCTGCTTGTACCATACCTTGAGAGAAAAAAGTAAAATAAAATATGTCAATAAAGATTTGAAGGCTTGTTTACTGGTCGATATTCAACATTAGGTCTATACACTAAAAAATAAGGGTTCCTCAAGGGTTCTTTGGGACGGGTGTTGGTTCTATGGGGAACCATAATCACCCAAAGAAGCTTTGGAGCTCTTCAATGGTTCTTTGTAGTTCACAAAAGGGTTCTTTGCTCTTTTAGTAATAATTCAAATGTAGGGGAGGTGGCTCATTTAGAATATTTTGCGGCATGGTTTGTGCACAGCTCTTTTTGTGCAACTGTGAGTGCGAGTGTCATTCCAGTTTATCTCATGTGTTGTGATATGCCATTGCATATTTTATATGACTATAGCCTTTGACGGCGTCTCGTAAAAGACTCATGTACGGCCTTGTGCCAACTGAGAAAGTCTGACCAAATCATTCAAAGGTTCTCAATTCTCTCCTCAGGGACACCCAGCTGTTCCAGAGGTAGCTCACTTGATTCAACTTTTCGATTAACACAATAAAAACACCAATGGGATTTTAACAAAATGATATAAAAACCTAAAACAACTGTGGTACTTCAAAAGGAAGTACAAATAACTTTTCAGACTGAGAAAGGTTATTTATAAACTAAAAAGTAGCTTCCTCTCACTGTCAACTGAGTTTATTTTCAGCAAACTTAACATGTGTAAAGATTTGTATGAACATGACAAAATTCAACAACTGAAACATAAACTGAACAAGTTCCATAGACACAGACATCCCTGAACAAAGGGGGGGCCAAAAACAAAAGTAACAGTCAGTATCTGGTGTGGCCACCAGCTGCATTAAGTACTGCAGTGCATCTCCTCCTCATGGACTGCATCAGATTTGCCCGTTCTTGCTTTGCAATGTTACCCCACTCTTTCACCAAGGTACCTGCAAGTTCCCGGACATTTCTGGAGGGAATGGCCCTAGTCCTCACCCTCCGATTCAACAGGTCTCAGACATGCTCAAAGGGATTTAGATCCGTTCTCTTCGCTGGCCATTGCAGAACACTGACATTCCTGTTTTGCAGGAAATCACGCACAGAACGAGCAGTATGGCTGGTGGCATTGTCATAATGGATGGTCATGTCAGGATGAGCCTGCAGGAAGGGTACCACATGAGGGAGGAGGATGTCTTCCCTGTAACGCACAGCGTTGAGATAGCATTTCATGACAACAAGCTCAGTCCGATGATGCTGTGACACACCGCCCCAGACCATAATGGACCCTCCACCTTCAAATCAATCCCGCTCCAGTGTACAGGCCTCGGTGTAACGCTCATTCCTTCGACGATAAACGTGAATCTGACCATCACCCCTGGTGAGACAAAACTGCGACTCTTCAGTGAAGAGCACTTTTTGCCAGTCCTGTCTGGTCCAGTGACGGTGGGTTAGTGCCCATAGGCAATGTTGGAGGACGGTGATGTCTGGTGAGGACCTGCCTTACAACAGACCTACAAGCCCTCAGTCCAGCCTCTGTCAGCATATTGCGCACAGTCTGAGCACTGATGGAGGGATTGTGTGTTCCTGATGTAACTCGGGCAGTTGTTGCCATCCTGTACCTGTCCCGCAGGTGTGATGTTCGGGTGTAGCGATCCTGTGCAGATGTTTTTACACGTGGTTTGCCACTGCGAGGATGGTCAGCTGTCCATCCTGTCTATGTGTAGCGCTGTCTTAGGCATCTCACAGTACAGACATTGCAATTTATTGCCCTGGCCACATCTGCAGTCCTCATGCCTCCTTGCAGCATGCCTAAGGCACATTCACACAGAGGAGCAGGGACCCTGGGCATCTTTCTTTTGGTGTTTTTCAGAGTCAGTAGAAAGGCCTCTTTAGTGTCCTACGTTTTCATAGCTGTGACCTTAATTGCCTACCGTCTGTAAGCTGTTAGTGTCTTAACGATCATTCCACAGGTGCATGTTCATTAATTGTTTACTTTACTGTAATTCTATTGGTCAACAACTCAGTTTTTTAATCCAAACAACTCAGATGCTTATTAAAGGTGCTTAGAATCATTGTTCTTTATCTTATGTTCCTGTCCTGCTGTGGTGAGATACACTCTTTCTCTCTATCTCTTTCTTTATTTCTCTTTCCCTCTCCCATGAGCCATGGTACAAACCATGGATTCTTTGTCTTTCTCTCTCTCTAACCATGCTTGAAATGATGCTTTGTAATGCTTGTTAATGTTTTGTAACTTAAGCTTTATGCCTTGTATGTGAATCAATTAATTTTACAAAGTAATTAAATACAATTCCGTATTACTGTAACTCAACTATAGAGTTCTTGCATATTGATATGTATGTTATGGAATCAGATAATTCCTTTCATGAGCTAATTGCATAGTCTTCTGAGTCGCATGTGAGGGATATATATATTGTACTACATATACACATACACTACATATCAAATATTACTGTCCACTGCAGACCAGTGGAGGCTCCTCAGAGGAGGAAGGGGAGGACCATCATCCTCAGTGAAATTTCAAATAAATAAAAATAGTGAAACTATTAACTAACATAAAAACAAAATCATTTTTAGATAAAACTATACTAAATATATTAATATGTCACCAAAGATTTGGTTAAAATACAATGTTTTGCAATGAAGGTCTACAGTAACTTCAACAGCACTGTCTGGGCTAGCTTCCATCCTCCTCTGGAAGCTTTTTCAGTATGACATGTTGTCCATCCAATCATAGATGTAGGATCAGAGAATGAACCAAGTGTCTTGTTTTGGGATTGTGCCACAGAGCATTATGAGGTTTCTATGTGTTGAGAAGCTTGGTGACATTGTTAGATAGAGATCAAGAGTGAAATGTGATAGTTGAGTATTTTGGGGACATTATTCAAATTTAAAATTACAGGAGATGGAGGACGTATATTATACATTGTTTTCTTGGGTTTTGAACTTTATTTTTGTGTCCAGTTAGTGCAATTTATTAACATTTTCCTTGGTAACTTCAGTAGCTAGCTAGCTACTAGTACGAGTGTTCATTTTTCTCCACCAGAATGGTAGAATGGCCAACGCTGTAGAAAATGTTGTGGACTTTTTTGTTAAAGAACCCCTTTCATTATCTGGGGTACAAGGAAAAGGTGCGAATTAAAAGTGAGGGTCGACCTCTGCCTGAGATCAGTTTCATGAAGAAGGATGAAAAGATGAGAGCATTCAATACCAACTGGTATCAAATGTATAGCAGGTTAACACAGAGATCATCAAGCCGCCTGTAATTGCCCGTTAAGGTTCTTTACATGCTGAACATCTTTTCTCTGATGTAAAAAAAACAATTCCGAATGATTTGATAGCTTCCATCCCATCATCCGTTAAAAGTTCAATTAAAGAGAGAGGTTGACGCAGCAATTTTTTTCAAGTGAACTCAAGGAGGCTTTGCACTTTCCTCCGGTATTTATTTAGCAAAGATGATAGCACATAATCACGCCGGACAGACACAAGCAAAAACTCATGACATAAATGTTGCAGCAGCCTAGGCTACACCTAAACATTAGAGATTCGACATGCTGTATGGGATGAAAACAAGACTATTTTTCCGTCTGATCAACTGTAGGCTACTAATAAGAGCAGCTGCATACTGCCTGTCCATCTGGTCAGGATAAACTAATTGGTAACGTTATGTATTTATAATCCATTTGTGTGTCAGGAGAAAATGTGAATGTGATCAAATTTAGATTATATAAAAAATTGGACTGGCTAGGCTGCCAATATGTTTTAAATCCAAAATTATTACCTGTAATGAATTACTCAAAATAATAGTTGTAAAGTATGCGCTGGGAGTTGGGAAGCAAGTTCAGGGAGCGCATAATTTAATAAACAAAACAAGAACCACAAACAACGCACAGACAGAAAACTGAAACAGAAACAATGACACCTGGGCAAGGAACCAAAGGGAGTGACATATACAGGGAATGTAATCAAGGAGGTGATGGAGTCCAGGTGAGTCTGATAACGATGGTGACAGGTGTGCGCCATAATGAACAGCGTGGTGACCTAGAGGCCGGAGAAGGAATTTTGAAATGTCTGAGTTTAACTTCACAGAGAAACTCGCTGTCCAAACCTATGATGGCGCAGCTGTATTGGAATGTATCTGCTATTTGTATTTAAGTCCCCTCATGTGCCATGATTAAGAGGTACTACTCTACTCCACTACTATTGTCAACTTTCTCCTGACATGAACGGAAGTCATGACGTCTCATCCACTGGCATATTGAATGTTTTCCCTTCCAAGCACCCTATCAATTATCTCTCATTATAGTACAGACGTGACCAAAAGTTTTGAGAATGACACAAATATTATTTTTCACAGTCTTTTCACAGATATGAGTCTCCAGCTTCAGTGATTTTTGCTGTTCGTTCCAGTCATTGGCAGCAGAGAACTGGAAGGAAAGGCGACCAAAGGAGGAATTGGCTTTGGGGGTGACCAGTGAGATAAACCTGCTGGAGCACGTGCTACGAGTGGGTGCTGCTATGATGACCAGTGAGCTGAGATAAGGCGGGGCTTTACCTAGCAGAGACTTGTAGATAACCTGTTGCCAGTGGTTTTGGCGACGAGTATGAAGCGAGGGCCAACCAACGAGTGTCACGTCTTGACCTTAGTTCCTTTTGTATGTCTCTGTTTTAGGTTGGTCAGGGAGTGAGCTGGGGTGGGTATTCTATGTTTTGTGTTCTATGTTTTCTATGTGTTTGGCCTGGTATGGTTCCCAATCAGAGGCAGCTGGCAATCATTGTCTCTGATTGAGAACCATACTTAGGTAGCCTGTGTTCCCACTATGATTTGTGGGTAGTTGTTTTCTGTTGTGTGTCTGCACCAGCCAGAACCGTTTCGTTCATTCTCTTTGTTATTTTTGTTATTTCAGGGTTCCTTTAATAAATATGGACACATACCATGCTGCACCTTGGTCCTCTCCTTCCAACAGCCGTTAGAACGAGAGCGTACAGGTCGCAGTGGTGGGTAGTATATGGGGCTTTGGTGACAAAATGGATGACACTGTGATAGACTGCATCCAATTTGATGAGTAGAGTGTTGGAGGCTATTTTATAGATGACATCGTCGAGGATCGGGAGGATGATCAGTTTTACAAGGGTATGTTTGGCAGTATGAGTGAAGGATGCTTTGTTGCAATATAGGAAGCCAATTCTAGATTTCATTTTGGATTGGAGATGCTTAATGTGAGTCTGAAAGGAGAGTTTACAGTCTAACCAGACGCCTAGGTATTTGTAGTTGTCCACGTATTCTAGGTCAGAACCGTCCAGAGTAGTGATGCTGGACGGGCGGGCAGGTGTGGGCAGTGATCGATTAAATAGCATGCATTTAGTTTTACTTGCATTTAATAGCAGTTGGAGGCCACGGAAGGAGTTGTATGGCATTGAAACTCATCTGGAGGTTAGTTAACACAGTGTCCAAAGAAGGGCCAGAAGTATACAGAATGGTGTCATCTGCGTAGAGGTGGATCAGAGAATCACCTGCAGCAAGAGCGACATCACTGATGTATACAGAGAAAAGAGTCAGCCCGAGAATTGAATCCTGTGGCACCCCCATAGAGACTGCCAGAGGTCCAGACAACAGGCCCTCCCATTTGACACACTGAACTCTGAGAGAAGTAGTTGGTAAATCAGGCGAGGCAATCATTTGAAAAACCAAGGCTGTGGTGATTGATAGAGTCGAAAGCCTTGGCCAGGTCGATGAATACGGCTGCACAGTAATGTCTCTTATCGATGACGTTTATGATATCGTTTAGGACCTTGAGCGTGGCTGAGGTGCACCCATGACCAGCTTTGAAACCAGATTGCATAGCGGAGAAGGTATGGTGGGATTCGAAGTGGTCGGTAATCTGTTTGTTAACTTGGCTTTTATAAGACCTTAGAAAGACAAGGTAGGATAGATATAGGTCTGTAGCAGTTTGGGTCTAGATTGTCTCCCCCTTTGAAGAGGGGGATGACCGCGGCAGCTTTCCAATCTTTGGGAATCTCAGACGATACGAAAGAGAGGTTAAAAAGTCTGCTTCCTCAGTTTGTATGATGGCAATTTGCATATACTCCAGAATGCATTTCAGCCCTGCCACAAAAGGAAAAGCTGACATCATGTCAGTGATTATCTCGTTAACACAGGTGTGAGTGTTGACGAGGACAAGGCTGGAAACCACTCTGTCATGCTGATTGAGTTCAAATAACAGACTGGAAGCTTAAAAGGGAGGGTGGTGCTTGGAATCATTGTTCTTCCTCTGTCAATCATGGTTACCTGCAAGGAAACAAGTGCTGTCGTCATTGCTTTGCGTAAAAAGGGTGTCACAGTCAAGGAAATTGCTGCCAGTGAGATTGCACCTAAATCAACCATTTCTCGGATCATCAAGAACTTCAAGGAAAGCGGTTCAATTGTTGTGATGAAAGCTTCAGGGCTCCCAAGAAAGTCCAGCAAGCGCCAGGACTGTCTCCTAAAGTTGATTCAGCTGCGGGATCGGGGCACCACCAGTACAGAGCCTGTTCAGGAATGGCAGCAGGCAGGTGTGAGTGCATCTGCACGCACAGTGAGGGAAAGACTTTTGGCCGATGGCCTGGTGTCAAGAAGGGCAGCAAAGAAGCCACTTCTCTCCAGGAAAAACTTCAGGGATAGACTGATATTCTGCAAAAGGTACAGGGATTGGACTGCTGAGGACAGAAGTAAAGTCATTCTCTGATTAATCCCCTTTCTGATTGTTTGGGGCATCCGTAAAAATGCTTGTCCGGAGAAGACAATGTGAGCTCCATCAGTCCTGTGACATGCCAACAGTAAAGCATCCTGAGACCATGCATGTGTGGGGTTGCTTCTCAGCCAAGGGAGTGGGCTCACTCACAATTTTGCCTAAGAACACAGTCATGAATAAAGAATGGTACAAACACATCCTCCGAGGGCAACTTCTCCCAACTATCCAGGAACAGTTTTGTGACGAACAATGCATTTTCCAGCATGATGTAGCACCTTGCCATAAGGCAAACATCATAACTAAGTGGCTCGGGGAACAAAACATCGATATTTTGGGTCCATGGCCAGGAAACTCCCCAGACCTTAATCCCATTGAGAACTTGTGGTCAATCCTCAAGAGGCGGGTGGTCAAACAAAAACCCACAAATTCTGACAAACTCAAAAAGCATTGATTATGGAAGAATGGACTGCCATCAGTCAGGATGTGGCCCAGAAGTTAATTTACAGCATGCCAGGGCGGATTGCAGAGGTCTTGAAATAGAAGGGTCAACACTGCAAATATTGACTCTTTGCATCAGCTTGTAATTGTCAATAAAAGCCTTTGACACGTATGAAATGCTTGTAATTATACTTCAGTATTCCATAGTAACATCTGACAAAAATATCTAAAGACAATGAAGCAGCAAACTTTGTGAAAATTAACATTTGTGTCATTCTCAAAACTTTTGGCCACGACTGTGTCAATCACATACACAATAACATCATTACATATCAAAGATTTTACTCATTGCTTGGACTAACTCATTCTTAGCTCTATTGTCTAACTGTGTAGTGTCTTGAGTTATTGTTTTTTGTCTTCCCAGTAAAATCCTGTCCTGCACTTATCAAGCCTCTGAACACCTCAGCTCATGCCTCATACCCTCATTCAATCACTGCTGTGATCCCTTTCTAACACTGTGTAAGTAGCCCTCTCATTCCCATGAGACAAACAGAGTGTGATGTCATACCACCGAATGTCAGTTTAAACAATACCTCCAATGGCTTTCAGGACATCCAAGGCCGGCTCTTGAAGTCCAAGGATGTGCTTTTGAACTGCATGTTCATATACACAATAGTCACTGAAAGTCATCACCTCTCTCCCACGATGTTCTTTATCATAGTTTTTTATCATGGCTGCCACTTTGTTGAGGACTGAAATGATACCAAGAACCAAGACAGAACAAACAACTCTGTGAGTGGAATACAATTGTGTGAGGATATAAAGTCGCAAGCAGCCTTACATCCTGTAAAATGCAAAGCATTAACTCTTATCAGTACAACATGCATCTTTATTTGCATTACATGAAATCTAATGAATACAGGACTTAGGTCTTACATGATCTTTTGGTGTTACTGAGATAACTATCCCACTGTTGGAATACAGGACGTAGGCAAGTATGCAGATTCTTCTCACTTGAGTTCCCAATTCTGCACAGTTCATGAATCTTCTCAATGAATTCAATTAGTCTCTAGAAATGTAGACACAACCACTTTGTCATTTATCTAATAAGAATTTAAAGGGTACAGATCTTTCTAATTCTGTTTTCCACAGAAAGCTTATATAATGTGTATAATGGTGCCAGAGGGGATTGCTGCTGTTTTATTGGCTCTTAACCTAACATGCTATTTTGTTCATTTTTTCGCATTGTTTGTAACTTATTTTGTACCTAATGTTGCTGCTACCGTCTCTTATGACCGAAAAGAGCTTCTGGACATCAGAACAGCGATTGCTCACCTTGATTTGGACTAATAATTTTTCTTTAATGAGTTCTTACGAGAGAGATTTACTCCAGACACCCGATCAGGCCCTCATCCCCGTCATTCACAGGAGAAAGAGACAGAGGTTTCATGGAAGGAGATCCAGGTGCCTTGTGAGGATCAGGCGACAGGTGGCAAATCTGCCTTTGCCATCAGTACTATTTGCCTACTTACAATCGCTGGATAATAAAATGGATGAACTAAAAGTACGTATATCCTACCAATGGGACATTAAAAACTGTAATATCTTATGTTTCATCGAGTCGTGGCTGAACGACGACATGAATAACACACAGCTAGCGGGTTATACACTGTTTTGGCAGGATAGAACAGCAAGGGGTGGCGGTCTATGTATATTTGTAAACAACAGCTGGTGCACGATATCGAGCCATGACCAGCCATCATTATCGTAGAGCACTCAATCGATTCACTTTATATGTGTGCATTGTATTGACCTGCTCCCTTATTAATAAGTGATTAAAGTTTTAGGTTAAGTATAACTCTGACTTGTGTGATTAGTTTGTCTCTCCTCATTTGATAGTAAATAAATTAACCACCACACTACTGAGAGCGTTTTCATCTATATACTTTGTAGCTGACTATTTACCACCACAAACCGATGATAGCACTAAGACCACACTCAACGAGCCGTATACGGCCATAAGCAAACAGGAAAATGCTCATCCTGAGGCAGCTCTCCTAGTGGCAGGGGACTTTAATGCAGGAAAACTTAAATCCGTTTTACCTCATTTCTACCAGCATGTTAAATGTGCAACCAGAGGGACAAAAACGCGTACAAAGCTATCCCTCACCCTCCATTTGGAAAATCTGACCATAATTCTATCCTCCTGATTCCTACTTGCAAGCAGATATTTAAGCAGGAAGCACCAGAGACTCAGTCAATAAAAAAAGTGTTCAGATGAAGCAGATGCTAAGCTACAGGACTGTTTGCTAGCACAGACTGGAATATGTTTCGGTATTCTTCTGATGGCATTGAGGTGTACACCACATCAGTCACTGGCTTCATCAACAAGTGCATCGATGACGTTGTCCCCACAGTGATTGTACTTTTTTATTTTATTTATTTTATTTTACCTTTATTTAACCAGGTAGGCAAGTTGAGAACAAGTTCTCATTTACAATTGCGACCTGGCCAAGATAAAGCAAAGCAGTTCGACAGATACAACAACACAGAGTTACACATGGAGTAAAACAAACATACAGTCAATAATAAAGTATAAACAAGTCTATATACAATGTGAGCAAATGAGGTGAGAAGGGAGGTAAAGGCAAAAAAGGCCTTGGTGGCAAGGTAAATACAATATAGCAAGTAAAACACTGGAATGGTAGTTTTGCAATGGAAGAATGTGCAAAGTAGAAATAAAAATAATGGGGTGCAAAGGAGCAAAATAAATAAATAAATTAAATACAGTTGGGAAAGAGGTAGTTGATAGGGCTAAATTATAGGTGGGCTATGTACAGGTGCAGTAATCTGTGAGCTGCTCTGACAGTTGGTGCTTAAAGCTAGTGAGGGAGATAAGTGTTTCCAGTTTCAGAGATTTTTGTAGTTCGTTCCAGTCATTGGCAGCAGAGAACTGGAAAGAGAGGCGGCCAAAGAAAGAATTGGTTTTGGGGGTGACTAGAGAGATATACCTGCTGGAGCGTGTGCTACAGGTGGGAGATGCTATGGTGACCAGCGAGCTGAGATAAGGGGGGACTTTACCTAGCAGGGTCTTGTAGATGACATGGAGCCAGTGGGTTTGGCGACGAGTATGAAGCGAGGGCCAGCCAACGAGAGCGTACAGGTCGCAATGGTGGGTAGTATATGGGGCTTTGGTGACAAAACGGATTGCACTGTGATAGACTGCATCCAATTTGTTGAGTAGGGTATTGGAGGCTATTTTGTAAATTACATCGCCAAAGTCGAGGATTGGTAGGATGGTCAGTTTTACAAGGGTATGTTTGGCAGCATGAGTGAAGGATGCTTTGTTGCGAAATAGGAAGCCAATTTTCTACGCACACACCCCAACCAGAAGCCATGGATTACAGGCAACATCCGCACTGAGATAAAGGGTAGAGCTGATGCTTTCAAGGAGCGGTACTTTAACCTGGAAGCTTATAAGAAATCCCGCTATGCCCTCCGACGAACCATCAAACAGGCAAAGCGTCAATACAGGACTAAGATCGAATCGTACAATACCAGCTCCGACAGTCGTCGGATGTGGCAGGGCTTGCAAACTATTACAGACTAAAAAGGGAAACACAGTGGAGAGCTGCCCAGTGACAGAAGCCTACCAGACGAGCTAAATTACTTATATGATCGTTTCGAGGCAAGTAACACTGAAACATGCATGAGAGGATCAGCTGTTTCGGATGACTGTGTGATCACGCTATCCGCAGCCGATGTGAGTAAGAACTTTAAACAGGTCAACATTCACAAGGCCGCAAGAACAGATGGATTACCAGGACGTGTACTCCGAACATGCGCTGACGTCTTATTTTGAAGTTTATTAAGAAACAAGAGACCATTAACCTGGTTGTAGTGCCATGCAATGTTGACATAGCAACAACTGAAGCATTGAGAATGGCACAATCAGTGGATCCAGAAGGTGCAAGGACACTGGGTAAATTCTTCACCATATCACAACTGTTTATTTGAACTCCTCACCCTTTTCCCTAATGAAAATGACTTTTTAATATATACGTTCTGTGTTTACAAGCAATTCTGACCAAGCCAGACTTGGTTGACAAAGGGGCAGAACCAGACATCTTAAAAATGATTAATGGCCAAGTTGTTCACCTGAACAAGGGCTACATCATCGTAAAATGCCGTGGCCAGAATGATATCAACCAGAAGATCTCTTTGGCGGACGCCACTAGACTGGTAATGGAATTCTTCAAAAACCACCACCACTTTAGGTAACTTTAGTATCACCACTTCACACCAGGGGGTCAATGTTGATCACTAAAATGCCACAGCATCAGCTGCTTTCACTACCCTTAACATATCAGTCAGCTATAAAAGTCACTGATTGTCTAGGTAGTTTAATTGTCAGTCATACCAGCTGGTCTCAAAGGTCTCCTATAATTGCATAACTACCAGACATTTCCCATCTGAGTGTGAGATCCGCTAACTTGCCCTTATCAACTGTTCTTACATTTGAGAATTGAACATTTACAAATAGTTATCTTTAAATTCCACAGTCAAACAAAAGTGATAAGCCTGGTTTTTCTTACCAAACCCGAAATATAGTAGATGCAATGGTAGTAGGTTTTTTGGGTCTCCCTGTGTGTTCAGGCTAGAGACTTACCGTTTCTTGTAGTGGCTGCAGCTCAATCCCATCTTTCCGGCAAAATAAAGTTGCACCTATTGCATGACATGGGGCTTGTGAAAGTGGTATTTTTCTACACAAGACAATCATCACACAACACAAACCGTTTACCTCCGAGCAGTCCGTCAGGCTGTTTGGCTTGTTTATCTGACTGGATAAGAAAATATATAATAATAATAATAATAATAATAATAATGACGTCACCTCCACTTTTAAAACCAAAGTTGCGCCCCTGATCTTGGGAGTACCATTACTGTTGAATGTCACCATTTCAGACAAGGCAATATTTTAAGAGAGCCCTTACTTACATTCAAAGGTCAATTAACATTAAAACGCCATTTAGCTAACAGCTGTTCATTGATCATGATTGATGTAAATCTGCTAGTTTGCCAACTCTGCTGTGTGTATCATCCAACCAGACTGAATATTGATGATGATGTACGCTAAATCAAGTGTTATCAAGTGTTAATCAAATGTTATGCTGCTGTGGCAGTACTGTTGAAATTTAAACTAGGTAGCTAGCTACACACACACTTGACCGTGTGACCAAATCTCTGAAGTCATGCATGTTGGATACCTGGCACGCAATCGCCGTACAGGGCAGACTGGGGAAAGGGCTCCTAAGGATCAATACAGAGCAGATCAACAGGTGCAACTAGCGGACAGGGTAGGGTTTGGCGAACTTGACAAAGACTTGTGGGCAGTGGGTTCTGAACAACAATGAAAAAAAATAATTTTGGGGGAAATTATACCACCACCCAAAAGGGCACTTGAGGCTGGAAGGGCAAAGGGATATGTGCTCTGCACAGGTAGAGCCCTATCTGTGCACGTGCCTGGGTGACATATAACAGGCTGTCTGAGGGAGATATAGCCATAAAGCCCTTAAGAACCAGGATCAATATCAAATATTTGTGATTTCCACGGTGGAAGACAATCAATTTCCAGCTGACTGCATCTGTGATCCATGTGGTATTTTCGTATTATTTGTTTTATGTTTCAGGAACCATGGCCCTCTGATTTAAAACACGTTTGACTGGGATCGATTTATAAGGGCTTGGAACAATTCTATGGTCCAACCAGAAGGATTCCCTCTCTACCATGTATGGTGCTATTATGTTGTTGCACTGAATTACTAGTAGAAGAAATTCAAAAATGGCATAAAATCAAAATGTAGGTTAAAAATTATATTGTTCTTATTAATAATGTCCCTTATCCAGAAAAAGGACCATCCCACATAGTTAAAAATATTAGCTCTGATCCATTGCGGGGACAAAGTCACCAGATGCTTTCTGAGCGTGCATTCAGTTGTGTTGAGGCCTGTCGTGCTCCAGCTCTATTTCTGCCCCATGCAGCCTCCTTCCTTCTCCCTTCTCCCTCTGCGCTGGGTCTCTGGACCCCTATTAATCACCACTGTGACACCAGATTGCAAATGACATTAGGTATCAATCTATCAACCCATCACTGTTCTACTCCCTTCCCACCAGTCCTAGAGGAACAGCCAACCGGTGCTCTCAGCTTAGGAAAGGTTCATCACAAATAACACAAAAAGGGTGTGAGAGAGAGAGAGAGAGAGAGAGAGAGGGAGAGGGAGGGAAAAGTTTGACAGAAATCAGAAATAACATTTAGCATTTTAAATAGCTGCCCAATCAACCGATCCCCATTAATTAAAGGACACGGTCCGTCACAGCTGAACTGAAATCTCACTCAAATTTACTGTAAAACAGAGTCAGGGAGAATTCTATTTTTTCTCCCTCACGGTAAACCACGTAACCTGGGCTACAGACTTCATCATAATTGGATTAGGACGATTTTTTTGCTGGGCAGAGCGAGAGGAATGATATGGAACCCCCCTGACTGAGTCAGTCAGTGAGGTATAGTAAGTGGATTTCATACACTGGCCAGTTATTAACTCACATCCATCTCCATCCCATCTCGGAGGATGAATTATCAATGACTTATTCTGGCATTGTTGCATTTTTTGAGGAGAGTTTAATATGCAAACCATTTATTTAGTGGAGCTGAAGTTGGAACCAGATGTGAAGGGGATTAGGATAATCATGTGCTCGAAGACTGAAACCACAGCCAACAAAATACACAGTATCCTGCTCTAAAGTGTGAGGTGCGCAAGCCTCAAGTCTATCCTACATGGCCAGTGGAAAGAATTTCCATTTAGAAGTACACCACCAGCATGTGTGGGCGACCTGTAGTACTATGGCTGTTGCATGCTGGGATTCTGCTCCTGGCAATCTACTCCCGACCGTTCCCCAGCTACCTTCCCTCCATCTTCTGCCTTGCGACTTTTCCCCAGAGACACCTTATTGTTTGAAGAAAACTTTCCACAGTGGTCTGTCTGACTTTTCAGTGGAATGGAGGTTGGCACTTTGGCTTGAACTGAGTGCAGTGAAGTGAACAGCTGAGAGAAAGGAAGGCGTTAAAAATACATTCACAAATGGCTTTTAACAGATCGACTGCGACAGCAGCATTGTACCAATGGCCTCCTCCCTAAAGCTTTCTCATACAAATTGTGACAGCACCTGTTTTTTGTAGACAGCGGGATATCCTAGCTGTAGTGGTGCATGGGTAAAATCACCGGGGAAGCCAGAAAAAAAAGCCATATTACCCCCCCAAAAAATATATACAGATGTTTAGCAGAGGTTATTACAGGTGTAGAGAAATGCTTGTGTACTCTGGTGTTGAAGGCTGAGCTGTAGTCAATGAACAGCATTCTTACATAGGTATTCCTCTTGTCCAGATGGGATAGGGCAGTGTGCAGTGCTATGGTGATTGCATCATCCATGGATCTATTGGGGCGGAATAAGCATTGCAGTGGGTCTAGGGTGTCGGGTAAGATGAAGGTAATATGATCCTTAACTAGCCTCTCAAAGCACTTCATGATGAGAGAAGTGAGTAATACAGGGTGATAGTCATTTAGTTCAGTTACCTTTGCTTTCTTGGGTACAGGAACAATGGTGGACATCTTGAAGCAAGTTGGGTCAGCAGACTGGGATAGGGAAAGATTGAATTGGTCCGTAAACACTCCAGCCAGCTGATCCTCGCATGCTCTGCGGATACGGCTAGGGATGCCGTCTGGGCCGGCTTGTGTTGTGATAATTGCGTTGTTTGCTCTATAATCTGTTAGTTCATATGCCTTGCGACCATGATATATAGGGCTAAAGGCCAAGACAATAGGAAGACACAGTGGCAGAATAAATTTAACCACACATTTGTTTCTTCACAAAACTGGAGAGCAACCTCTGGTGAAGTCCACAAAGCATATTTCATGTAACAAACAGTTACAAGACCTACAGCATGGTCAAGCAAGTTAATGTTTCCAACATTTTCGGACCACTAAACAACTATTGATTTAGAACCACAGAGATTTACCGCAAGTCGCAAAGATAACAGGAGCTGCCTCCACTATTCCAGCACCATTTCAACATGCAACATTTCAACATCATCAAATCACCTATGCTTAGTCTAATACAGTGACAACTAAAAGATACCAAAAACTATTTAGTCCAATCAACGTAAGCTAAATATGATGCGGCTGTCCATGGTTCTGATTTGTGTGCGTGCGTACGTTTGTGCAAGTAGAAAAACATGTTAACTCCCCATACTTGTAGAGAAATGCAAAATCCATCCTCTCTTTCATTTTGACGAAACGGTTTATCACTCTGTCATACACTACACACTTATTTTTGGTTGTCATAGGCTACCTGGCTAAAATGCTTGCTCGCTAGCCTAACTTCCACTCATGGAAAAAGTTAGGTAGTTAACATTAGACTTCTACATATTGAACGTCCATCCTCTCAGACCAGGGGCACAATGTATGTTAATGTTCGGATCAGAATCTGTAATATAATCCTCAGCCAGTATAGAGAATTAAGTAAAACCACAAGTCCAAATCCCTGAGTGGCGCAGCGGTCTAAGGCATTTCATCATAGTGCTAGAGGCGCCACAACAGACCCTGGTTTGATCCCGGGCTGTATCACAACTGCCATGATTGGGAATCCCACAGGCCGGTGCACAATTGGCCCAGCGTCGTCCGGGTTAGGGGAGGGTTTGGTCGGGGTAGACCATCATTGTAAAATAAGAATTTGTTCCAAACTGACCTTCCAAGTTAAATAAAACATAAAGTTGGTTAGCAGGCCATCGGAGGACAACGACACAACGAGATGCAACAATTCAAGATGTTTCTGTCAATGACGTATTCCTCTTGATGCGTTGTGTTAGGAGTGACTCCAAATCCAAACTGGCTTCCCTTGACAATTTTTTTTGGGGTGCCAGGACCATTCACAGTTTAGCTCAACGCTGATAGGCTATTATTTAAAAATAAAAAAATCAAGGGAGACCAAATGCTCACTGGCTTCCCTTGCATTCAATGCTACGGGTGGCAACAATGTCGTACTCTTTTGGATCAGACAGCATCAGATAGATGGCCTACACATACAGAGACAGAGGGGCGCTGTTTCCCTTGCTATGAAGCTTTCTCCGCTGAGATACATTCGGAAAGTACTCAGACCCCTTGACTTTTTCGACATTTTGTTACGTTAGATCCTTATTCTAAAACTGATTAAATTGTTTTTTCCCCCTCACCAATCCACAAACAATACCCCATGATGACAAACAAAAAACTGAAATATCATAATTTGCATAAGTATTCAGAACCATTTACTCAGTACTTTGTTGAAGCACCTTTGGCAGTGATTACAGCCTCAAGTCTTATTGAGTATGACGCTACAAGCTTGGCACACCTGTAGTTGTGGAGTTTCTCCTACTCCTCTCTGCAGATCCTCTCAAGCACTGTCAGGTGAAGCATGGTGGTGGCAGCATCATGCTGTGGGGATGTTTTTCAGTGGCAGGGACTGGAAGACTAGTCAGGATCGAGGGAAAGATGAATAGAGCAAAGTACAGAGAGATCCTTGATAAAAACCTGCTTCAGAGCACTCAGGACCTCAGACTGGGGTGATGGTTCACCATCCAACAAGACAACAACCCTAAGAACACAGCCAAGACAACGCAGGAGTGGCTTCGGGACAAGTCTCTGAATGTCCTTGAGTGGCCCAGCCAGAGTCCGGACTTGAACCCACTCGAACATCTCATGCAGCAACGCCCTGGATGGGGGCATTGTAATTATGGGGTATTGTGTTTCGATTGATGAGGATTTTTATTCATTTAATCCATTTTAGAAGAAGGGTGTAACATAACAAAATGTGGAAAAAGTCAACGGGTCTGAATACTTTCTGAATACTTACATTCAGCCGAATTGAAGGAAAATGATCAAACACAGAGAGACAAAAGACAAATTATTTTATATGTTTTTTTATTTTCCTTTTTTTGGGGGGGGGGGGGGCTGGCTTCCCTTGGCATCCATGAATACACACCACTATGTGTCCTACTATTAATTTACACAACGTTCTATGTTGCACCTTGTATAGAAGAACTCACAGGACTAGGCGGAATAATTATCATATCACACAATTCTTGTAGCCTACATTAAAGCCAATGCATGAGAATTGTGAATACAAAATGTACTTTTCCCGACCAATGAGTGGAAAATGTAAATGTCCCATACCTCGAGTCAATTTCCCCTCCTTGCGTTTCATATGTTGAGGCCTGATAAAGTGATAACTATGCTATATACAGCTTGTTAAACCATCAGAGCCAGAGGAAATATATTATAAATAAGCAGGAAATTAACAGAGTGGTGATAACATTTCCCCTACTGTTTGGGGAGGATGCGTGGCTAATGAAATGGACCATACAGGAGACATACTGCTGATACAGGGGTAAGTACAGAGTTACTGCTGCTCCTCACCTCCCCCGGGCAAGACTTAGGCATAACTAGGAGCAGCCTACGGATGGGCTCCTCCATATTCACCATCCACCATCCAACCTCTTATCTAAAAACCACTAATAACAGCCAGACTATAGGTTGCCTTGCATTGCCTTCTCAAGTGCATCAGCCCTCCGCAAGAGGCACAGCGTATGTTCCACTCGGAGCTGTTTTAATCAGGGGAGGGCGTAGCACCACACTGCAGAGCCATACATTCTGCAGATTGTTCATAATCAGCCCATCCTGAGAGGAGCCAGGCAGCTACACAGGCCTGTCGTTCCAGCAGCAATTAGCATACCGGTACGCTAATAGGGATGTGTGTGGAACTCCTCATAGTAATTAAAGTGTTGACTCACAAAAGGGTTCTGACGGTTGGATACAACAGCTCATCGATTACTGCGAAGAGTGGAACAAAATCCCAAATCCCCTATTACAGGGGCTGAGTCACTGGCTTACTGGTGCTCTTCCATGCCGTCCCTAGGAGGGGTGCATCACTTGAGTGGGTTGAGTCACTGACGTGATCTTCCTGTCTGGGTATGGCACCCCCCCTTTGGTTCTGCCGTGGGGGCAATCTTTGCGGGCTATACTCAACCTTGTCTCAGGATGGTAAGTTGGTGGTTGAAGATATCCCTCTAGTGGTGTGGGGGATGTGCTTTGGCAAAGTGGGTGGGGTTATATCCTGCCTGTTTGACCCTGTCTGGGGCTATCATCGGATGGGACCACAGTGTCTCCTGACCCCTCCTGTGTCAGCCTCCAGTAATTATGCTGCAGTAGTTTATGTGTCGGGGGGCTAGGGTCAGTCTGTTATATCTGGAGTACTTCTCCTGTCCTATCCGGTGTCCTGTGTGAATTTAAGTATGCTCTCTCCAATTCTCTCTTTCTCTCTTTCTTTCTCTCTCTCTCTCGGAGGACCTGAGCCCTAGGACCATGCCTCAGGACTACCTGGCATGATGACTCCTTGCTGTCCCAAGTCCACCTGGCCGTACTGCTGCTCCAGTTTCAACTGTTTTGCCTTCGGCTATGGAACCCTGACCTGTTCACCGGACGTGCTACCTGTCCCAGACCTGCTATTTTCTACTCTCTAGAGACAGCAGGAGCGGTAGAGATACTCTTAATGATCGGCTATGAAGAGCCATCTGACATTTACTCCTGAGGTGCTGACTTGCTACACCCTCGACAACTACTGTGAATATTATTATTTGACCATGCTGGTCATTTATGAACATTTTAACATCTTGGCCATGTTCTGTTATTATCTCCACCTGGCACAGCCAGAAGAGGACTGGCCACCCCTCATAGCCTGGTTCCTCTCTAGGTTTCTTCCTAGGTTTTTGGCCTTTCTAGGGAGTTTTTCCTAGGGGTTTTAGGCTGGGTTTCTGTATAGCACTTTGAGATATCAGCTGATGTAAGAAGGGCTATATAAATACATTTGATTTGATTTGATATACAGCCGGAATATAGTTGTGAAGTCAGTGAAGCTATCGAATACAGTGTTTCTGTTGAGTGAATCGCCTCCATGAAAAGAAACAAGAGATATAAATATGACAGTCAATGGGTCAATGTCTTTGTTGTTTCAAGCCCTCCAGATGGCCCATTAAGTGAAGAATCAAGATTTAACAACAACGATTATGTTAAGATCCCAACAGTATGACTAGAATTTAAACACCTGCAGAGGTCCTTACAACTAATTTGGCACCAATCCTTTGAGTGAGACAATAACTCAGGACAAATTATATGAAGAAACTCAATTAAAATTTAGCCAAGTGATAAAACAGAACAACACAAATAACTGCACCTTCTGGGCACAGTGGAAATAAGGCCTCATTAGGCAGATGGAAATTATTAAAATGAGTTAATATGAATTAGTCCCCCAGTGCAAGGCTGTATGGGTAAAAAGAGCAGAGTTTAGTTTATTTGCTCATAGCCCCAAAAAACATACAAAATAAGATGAAAATAGAGAGAGAGAAAATCAAAAAACTGTACATGCACAGTTGAGGTTTAAACATATAAAAGAAAACAGGCTTATGAAAACCTCCGAGTGCATAAATGATAGCATGCTGTGTTTAACTTACATGCCAAAAGCTATAGAAGTCTTATCAAGTTGTAAAGTGACCACCTTGTGACCGCCTTGATCTGCTTACAATCAAAACCAAATCCTATCCATAAAACCTAATGCTCATGGTATATTTAAATAAGATAACAAGACTTATAACATTCCACCACATTACTACTTCTACTGTATCCCCATCCTCTCAAATCAAAAACCTAGCCATTGGGTAGGCTAGATAGCTTCATTGATTCAATCCATGTCTATTTCCCTTAGACAGCAGCTTATCTATTCCTAGAATCATAATAGAATAGAAAAGATGTCAGGGACAAGAGGCTGGGAAGGGATGGGGGAATGTTCATCCCTGGTAACGCCTAGTCCTAATGTCTCCTCTCCTTTATGATATTTTAATAAAGTAATATGTCATTGTAACAGCTTTGGGTAACATTCATGTGGCTGTTCCTGTGAACTACATAGCCATCCCCAATCTCCTACTACACCACTTTGTCCTGGCAGTACCTTGACCCCCCTTCATTATCATCATCTCTGAGTTCCATTTCCAGTCATTTCCCAGATAAATACAGTGACTCCATTCTTCAATTTGTTCCTGGCACTGCCTGCAGGCATGATATTGATTTACTGTTTTTTCCTATGCAGCTTATGGCTTTGTCCAGACATATTGTAAAACACAATAGCGAAAAGCAGTAAATCTGCAATTTACACTTCCTCCTGCACAACAATGTGCTTGCATCATCTCCATTTTTCATGTTGCAGGCCTTGAGTGTGCTGTCATAAAACCACAGATAGCCCATGTGATGTTATTAGATACATGTGCTGTGTAAGAAACAGATTTGGTTTATGGAACACTCCCATCACCACTCCATTCCCCATCCATATCCAGTGTTATAATTATACTTAAAGGCATTTTTATTGCACTTTCAGACCGTTTTTAAATAAGAAGCACCAAACCCAGGCATATCTTCAAAGTGCAGTTATGTCACTGTAACTTTGAGAAAAAGAGTGGGGATATGCAAATCTGATGGCGTCCTATAAACATGATGGTGACTTCCTCTTTTGTTTGTCATCCACAAGTAGGCTACTCGTATGAATCAAATCTAATCAAAGTTTATTTGTCACGTGCGCTGAATACAACAGGCTCTAACCAATAGTGCAAAAAAGGTATTAGGTGAACAATAGGTAGGTAAAGAAATAAAACAACAGTAAAAAGACAGGCTATATACAGTAGCGAGGCTATAAAAGTAGCGAGGCTACATACAGACACCGGTTAGTCAGGCTGATTGAGATAGTATGTACATGTAGATATGGTTAGTGACTATTCATATATGATGAACAGAGAGTAGCAGTAGCGTAAAAGAGGGCTGGCGGGTGGTGGGTGGGACACAATGCAGATAGCCTGGTTAGCCAATGTGCGGGAGCCCTGGTTGGTTGGCCCAATTGAGGTAGTATGTACATGAATGTATAGTTAAAGGGACTATGCATATATGATAAACAGCAGCTTAAAAATAGGGGTTGGGGGAAGAACACAATGTAAATAGTCCGGGTAGCCATTTGATTACCTGTTCAGGAGTCATATGGCTTTGTCCTAGACTTGGAACTCCGGTACCGCGTGCCATACGGTATTTTTTTATTTTTTATTTTACCTTTATTTAACCAGGCAAGTCAGTTAAGAACAAATTCTTATTTTCAATGACGGCCTAGGAACAGTGGGTTAACTGCCTGTTCAGGGGCAGAACGACAGATTTGTACCTTGTCGGCTCGGGGGTTTGAACTTGCAACCTTCCGGTTACTAGTCCAACGCTCTAACCACTAGGCTACCCTGCCGCCCCAGTATACGGTAGTAGAGAGAACAGTCTATGACTAGGGTGGCTTGGGTCTTTTACAATTTTTTGGGCCTTCCTCTGACACCGCCTGGTGTAGAGGTTCCTGAATGGCAGGCAGCTTAACCCCAGCGATGTACTGGGCCGTACTCACTACCCTCTGTAGTGCTCTGTAATTGCCATACCAGTCAGGATGCTCTCGATGTTGCAGCTGTAGAACCTTTTAAACATCTCAGGACCCATGCCAAATCTTTTTAGTTTCCTGAGGGGAATAGGCTTTGTCATGCCATCTTCACGACTGTCTTGGTGTGTTTGAACCATTCTTTATGTGTTTGGACCATTCATGTTTGGACCATTTGTTGTTGATGTGGACACCAAGAATTTGACGCTCTCAATCTGCTCCACTACAGCCCGTCGATGAGACTGGGGGCATCCTCCTTTTCCTGTAGTCCACAATAATATCCTTAGTCTTGGATACGTTGAGGGATAGGTGGTTTTTCTGGCACCACCCGGCCAGGTCTCTGACTTCCTCCCTATAGGCTGTCTCGTCGTTCAGGCCTACCAGTGTTGTGTCGTCAGCAAACTTAACGCAGGTGTTGGAGTCATGCCTGGCCATGCAGTCGTGGGTGAACAGGGAGTACAGGAGGGGATTGAGCACGCACCCCTGGGGAGCTTCAGTGTTGAGGATCAGCGTGGCAGATGTGTTGCTACCTACCCTCACCACCAGGGGGCGGACCGTCAGGAAGTCCTGGATCCAGTTGCAGAGGGAGGTGTTTAGTCCCAGGATCCTTAGCTTAGTGATGAGCTTTGAGGGTACTATGGTGTTGAACGCTGAGATGTAGTCAATGAATAGCATTCACACATAAGTGTTCCTTTTGTCCAGGTGGGAAAGGGCAGTGTGAAGTGCAATAGAGATAGCATCATCTGTGGATCTGTTTGGGTGGTATGCAAATTGGAGTGGGTCTAGGGTTTCTGGGATAATGGTTGTTGATGTGAGCCATTACCAACCTTTGAAAGCACTTCATGGCTACGGATGCGAGTGCTACATATCTGTAGTCATTTAGGCAGGTTGCCTTTGTGCTCTTGGGCACAGGGACTATGGTGGTCTGCTTGAAACATGTTGCTATTACAGACTTAATCAGGGACATGTTGAAAATGTAATTCGGAACAGCTGATGCTCTCATGCATACCTCAGTGTTGCTTGCCTCGAAGCGAGCATAGAAGTGATTTAGCTCGTCTGGTAGGCTCGTGTCACTGGGCAGCAGCTTGCGGCTGTGCTTCCCTTTGTGGTCTGTAATAGTTTGCAAGCCTTGCCACATAAGATGAGCGTTGGAGCCGGTATAGTATCATTCAATCTTAGCCCTGTATTGAAGCTTATCCTGTTTGATGGTTCATCGCAGGGCATAGCAGGATTTCTTGTAAACTTCTGGGTTAGAGTCCCGCACCTTGAAAGCGGAAGCTCTACCCTTTAGCTCAGTGCGAATGTTGCCTGCAATCCACGGCTTCTTGTTGGGGCATGTACGTACAGTTCCTGTTGGTACGCCGTCCTCAATGCACTTATTGATAAAGCCAGTGACTGATGTGGTGTACTCCTCAATGCCATCGGAAGAATCCCAGAACATGTTCCAATCTCTGATAGCAAAACAGTCCTGTAGTTTAGCATCTGCTTCCTCTGACCACTTTTTTTATAGACCGAGTCACTGGTGCTTCCTGCTTTAATTTTTGCTTGTAAGCAGGAATCAGGAGGATAGAGTTGTGGTCGGATTTACCAAATGGAGGGTGAGGGAGAGCTTTGTACACGTCTCTTTGTACACGTCTCTGGTTGCACATTTAAGATGTTGATGGAAATTTGGTAGAACTGATTTAAGTTTCCCTGCATTAAAGTCTCCAGCCACTAGGAGCGCCGCCTCTGGGTGAGTTGTTTCCTGTTTGCTTATTTCCTTATACAGCTGACTGAGTGCTGTCTTATTGCCAGCATCTGTCTGTAGTGGTAAATAAACAGCCACGAAAAGTATAGCTGAAAACTCTCTAGGCAAATAGTGTGGCCTGCAATTTATCACAATATACTCTACTTCAGGCGAGCAAAATCTAGAGACTCCCTTAGACTCCGTGCACCAGCTGTTGTTTACAAATATGCAGAGACCGCCCCCCCTCGTCTTACCAGAGTGTGCTGTTCTATCTTCCCAGTGCAGCGTGTATCCCGCTAGCTGAATATCCATGTCGTCATTCAGCCACGATTCCGTGAAACATAGGATATGACAGTTTTTGATGTCCCGTTGGTAGGATATTCGTGATTGTACCTCATCTAATTTATTGTCCAATGATTGCCCATTGGCGAGTAGTATTGACGGTAACGGCAGCTTTCCCACTCGCCTTTTCCGGGTCCTGACCAGGCATCCGTCTCTTTGTCCTCTGTACCTGCGTCGCTTCCACTTGCAAATAACGGGATTGTCGGCCCTGCTGGGTGTTTGGAGAATGTCTTGTGCGTCTTGTTTGTTGAAGAAAAAAAACGTTGTCTAATCCGAGGTGAGGGATCGCTGTCCTGATATTTAGGAGCTATTTTTTGCCATAAGATACGGTTGCAGAAACATTATGTACAAAATAAGTTACAAATAACCAGAGAAAACCCAACACATAATAGCACAAATGGTTGGGCGCCAGTAAAACTGCTACCATTTCTTCCGGAGCCATTTTATAACCAATATGGCCATTATAAGTCTTTCCATTATGATGCTTTTAATATGTAAGTTTATGGGCCGTATATAAGTGGACATGGAAATGTCACATAAATAGAGAAGAGTGTTACGGTGCGTGAATGAGGACCCAAAAGCGAATTAACGTAAACAGAGCTTCTTTAATGACAAAACATAGGTAGGCTCAGATGGACCGGCAGATTCCGACAGGACAGGACAAGGTTGCAGCAAACATGACGATAGTCTGGTTCAGGCATGAATAACACAAACAAGAATCCGACAAAGACAGGAGCAAAAACAGAGAGAGATATAGAGGACTAATCAGAGGGAAAAAGGGAACAGGTGGGAAAAGGGGTGACGAGGTAGTTAGGAGGAGACAAGGAACAGCTGGGGGAAAGAGGGGGAGAAAAGGTAACCTAATAACGACCAGCAGAGGGAGACAGGGTGAAGGGAAAGGACAGAAACAAGACACAACATGACAATACATGACAGTACCCCCCCACTCACCGAGCGCCTCCTGGCGCACTCGAGGAGGAAACCTGGCGGCAACGGAGGAAATCCTCGATCAGCGCACGGTCCAGCACGTCCCGAGAGGGAACCCAACTCCTCTCCTCAGGACCGTACCCCTCCCAATCTACTAGGTACTGATGACCACGGCCCCGAGGACGCATGTCCAAAATCCTACGGACCCTGTAGATGGGTGCGCCCTCGACAAGGATGGGGGGGGGGGGGGAGACGAGCGGGGGCGCGAAGAACGGGCTTGATACAGGAGACATGGAAGACCGGGTGGACGCGACGAAGATATCGCGGAAGAAGAAGTCGAACTGCGACAGGATTAATGATCTGAGAAATACGGAACGGACCAATGAACCGCGGGGTCAACTTGCGAGAAGCGGTCTTAAGGGGAAGGTTCTGAGTGGAGAGCCAAACTCTCTGACCGCGACAATATCTAGGACTCTTAGTTCTACGCTTATTAGCAGCTCTCACAGTCTGCGCCCTATAACGGCAAAGTGCA
This sequence comes from Oncorhynchus mykiss, assembly GCF_013265735.2. NCBI lineage: Eukaryota > Metazoa > Chordata > Actinopteri > Salmoniformes > Salmonidae > Oncorhynchus > Oncorhynchus mykiss. Next base: position 22,273,056 of record NC_048588.1, read on the forward strand.
GACCTGACCCTCTTCCAGGTGTGCTCGCAACGTTGGACAAAAGCCTGAGCGGAGGGGACGCTGGACTCGGCGAACTGAGATGAGAACAGCGGAGGCTGGTACCCGAGGCTACTCTGAAAAGGAGATAGCCCGGTCGCAGACGAAGGAAGCGAGTTGTGGGCGTATTCTGCCCAGGGGAGCTGTTCTGACCAAGACGCAGGGTTGCGAAAAGAAAGACTGCGTAAGATGCGACCAATAGTCTGATTGGCCCGTTCTGCTTGACCGTTAGACTGGGGGTGAAAGCCGGAAGAGAGACTGACGGAAGCCCCAATCAAACGGCAAAACTCCCTCCAAAATTGAGACGTGAATTGCGGACCTCTGTCCGAAACGACGTCTGACGGAAGGCCATGAATTCTGAAAACATTCTCGATGATGATTTGTGCCGTCTCTTTAGCAGAAGGAAGCTTAGCAAGGGGAATAAAATGAGCCGCCTTAGAGAACCTATCGACAACCGTAAGAATAACAGTCTTCCCCGCTGACGAAGGCAGTCCGGTGACAAAATCTAAGGCGATGTGAGACCACGGTCGAGAGGGAATGGGAAGCGGCCTGAGACGGCCGGCAGGAGGGGAGTTACCGGACTTAGTCTGCGCGCAGACCGAACAAGCAGCCACGAAGCGACGCGTGTCATGCTCCCGGGTGGGCCACCAAAAACGCTGGCGAATGGAAGCAAGCGTACCCCGAACGCCAGGGTGGCCGGCTAACTTGGCAGAGTGAGCCCACTGAAGAACGGCCAGACGAGTAGAAACGGGAACGAAAAGAAGGTTCCTAGGACAAGCGCGCGGCGACGGAGTTTGAGTGAGTGCTTGCTTTACCTGCCTCTCAATTCCCCAGACAGTCAACCCGACAACACGCCCCTCAGGGAGAATCCCCTCGGGGTCAGTGGAGGCTACTGAAGAACTGAAGAGACGAGATAAAGCATCAGGCTTGGTGTTCTTAGAGCCCGGACGATAAGAAATCACGAACTCGAAACGAGCGAAAAACAGCGCCCAGCGCGCCTGACGCGCATTAAGTCGTTTGGCAGAACGGATGTACTCAAGGTTCCTATGGTCAGTCCAAACAACAAAAGGAACGGTCGCCCCCTCCAACCACTGTCGCCATTCGCCTAGGGCTAAGCGGATGGCGAGCAGTTTGCGGTTTCCCACATCATAGTTACGTTCCGACGGCGACAGGCGATGAGAAAAATACGCGCAAGGGTGGACCTTGTCGTCAGAGGGGGAGCGCTGAGAAAGAATGGCTCCCACGCCCACCTCTGACGCGTCAACCTCGACAACGAACTGTCTAGTGACGTCAGGTGTAACAAGGATAGGTGCGGATGTAAAACGATTCTTGAGGAGATCAAAAGCTCCCTGGGCGGAAACGGACCACTTAAAGCACGTCTTGACAGAAGTAAGGGCTGTGAGAGGAGCTGCCACCTGACCGAAATTACGGATGAAACGACGATAGAAGTTTGCGAAGCCGAGAAAGCGCTGCAGCTCGACGCGTGACTTAGGGACGGGCCAATCAATGACAGCTTGGACCTTAGCGGGATCCATCTTAATGCCTTCAGCGGAAATAACAGAACCGAGAAATGTGACGGAGGAGGCATGAAAAGAGCACTTCTCAGCCTTCACAAAAAGACAATTCTCTAAAAGTCGCTGGAGGACACGTCGAACGTGCTGAACATGAATCTGGAGTGACGGTGAAAAAATCAGGATATCGTCAAGGTAAACGAAAACAAAGATGTTCAGCATGTCTCTCAGGACATCATTGACTAATGCCTGAAAGACAGCTGGAGCGTTAGCGAGGCCGAAAGGAAGAACCCGGTATTCAAAGTGCCCTAACGGAGTGTTAAACGCCGTCTTCCACTCGTCCCCCTCCCTGATGCGCACGAGATGGTAAGCGTTACGAAGGTCCAACTTAGTGAAAAACCTGGCTCCCTGCAGGATCTCGAAGGCTGAAGACATAAGAGGAAGCGGATAACGATTCTTCACTGTTATGTCATTCAGCCCTCGATAATCTATGCAGGGGCGCAGGGACCCGTCCTTCTTCTTAACAAAAAAAACCCCCGCTCCGGCGGGAGAGGAGGAGGGGACTATGGTACCGGCGGCAAGAGCTACAGACAAATAATCTTCGAGAGCCTTACGTTCGGGAGCCGACAGAGAGTATAGCCTACCCCGGGGGGGAGTGGTTCCCGGAAGGAGATCAATACTACAATCATACGACCGGTGTGGAGGAAGAGAGGTGGCCCTGGACCGACTGAACACCGTGCGCAGATCGTGATATTCCTCCGGCACCCCTGTCAAATCACCAGGCTCCTCCTGTGAAGAAGAGACAGAGGAAACAGGAGGGATAGCAGACATTAAACATTTCACATGACAAGAGACGTTCCAGGAGAGGATAGAATTACTAGACCAATTAATGGAAGGATTATGACAAACTAGCCAGGGATGGCCCAAAACAACAGGTGTAAAAGGTGAACGAAAAATTAAAAAATAAATGGTTTCGCTATGATTACCAGAAACAGTGAGGGTTAAAGGTAGCGTCTCACGCTGAATCCTGGGGAGAGGACTACCATCCAGGGCGAACAAGGCCGTGGACTCCCTTAACTGTCTGAGAGGAATGTCATGTTCCCGAGCCCAGGTCTCGTCCATAAAACAGCCCTCCGCCCCAGAGTCTATTAAGGCACTGCAGGAAGCTGACGAACCGGTCCAGCGTAGATGGACCGACAAGGTAGTGCAGGATCTTGAAGGAGAGACAGGAGTAGTAGCGCTCACCAGTAGCCCTCCGCTTACTGATGAGCTCTGGCTTTTACTGGACATGAAGTGACAAAATGACCAGCAGAACCGCAATAGAGACAGAGGCGGTTGGTGATTCTCCGTTCCCTCTCCTTAGTCGAGATGCGGATACCTCCCAGCTGCATAGGCTCAGCACCCGAGCCGGCAGAGGAAGATGGTAGTGATGCGGAGAGGGGGGCAACGGAGAACGCGAGCTCCTTTCCACGAGCTCGGTGACGAAGATCAACCCGTCGCTCAATGCGAATAGCGAGTTCAATCAAGGAATCCACGCTGGAAGGAACCTCCCGGGAGAGAATCTCATCCTTTACCTCTGCGCGGAGACCCTCCAGAAAACGAGCGAGCAAAGCCGGCTCGTTCCAGCCACTGGAGGCAGCAAGAGTGCGAAACTCAATAGAGTAGTCTGTTATGGATCGATTACCTTGACATAGGGAAGACAGGGCCCTGGAAGCCTCCTCCCCAAAAACAGATCGATCAAAAACCCGTATCATCTCCTCCTTAAAGTCCTGATACTGGTTAGTACACTCAGCCCTTGCCTCCCAGATTGCCGTGCCCCACTCACGAGCCCGTCCAGTAAGGAGAGATATGACGTAGGCGACACGAGCAGTGCTCCTGGAGTAAGTGTTGGGCTGGAGAGAAAACACAATATCACACTGGGTGAGGAACGAGCGGCATTCAGTGGGCTCCCCAGAGTAACACGGCGGGTTATTGATTCTGGGCTCCGGAGATTCGAAAGCCCTGGAAGTGGCCGGTGGATCGAGGCGGAGATGGTGAACCTGTTCTGTGAGGTTGGAGACTTGGGTGGCCAGGGTCTCAACGGCATGTCGAGCAGCAGACAATTCCTGCTCGTGTCTGCCTAGCATCGCTCCCTGGATCTCGACGGCTGAGTGGAGAGGATCCGAAGTCGCTGGGTCCATTCTTGGTCGGATTCTTCTGTTACGGTGCGTGAATGGGGACCCAAAAGCGAATTAACGTAAACAGAGCTTCTTTAATGACAAAACATAGGTAGGCTCAGATGGACCGGCAGATTCCGACAGGACAGGACAAGGTTGCAGCAAACATGACGATAGTCTGGTTCAGGCATGAATAACACAAACAAGAATCCGACAAAGACAGGAGCAAAAACAGAGAGAGATATAGAGGACTAATCAGAGGGAAAAAGGGAACAGGTGGGAAAAGGGGTGACGAGGTAGTTAGGAGGAGACAAGGAACAGCTGGGGGAAAGAGGGGGAGAAAAGGTAACCTAATAACGACCAGCAGAGGGAGACAGGGTGAAGGGAAAGGACAGAAACAAGACACAACATGACAATACATGACAAAGAGAGCCGTCAAACTGTAATTAAGGAAGAGCCCTAATGTCATCACTGCTGACGTCTGATTTCAACACCCAGGAAAGGTAGTCAGGAGAGAGCAACACTTTGTTTACTATGGGACTTCCACATAACTCTTCCCAGTCCACTACATGTTGTGTTTACAGCATGGGTAGTAGTGACCGGCAGACCGCCCAACATTAATAGGCCTACGTGTCCTACTGTTCTACTTCCCTTAGCCATTAATGTATGAATTGGTTGCTAGAGGGAAGATTTTTGTCCCCACATCTAGGAATAAAATAATATTTAATAGCGCTGCATCGCCTGTCAGACTAAATTGTGTGGACATCCCGTCAGTAAATGGCTGAAAGATTGATGAAATTTGATGTCCCCAGGCCGAGCATGGACCAGCTTGTGGGGGTGTTGAAACACAAGCTATTTTGGAGGATTCGTAGTTCTCTCCTCTGAGCTACTAGTGGGCTGGCCGACTGACTGACGTATTGTTGCCCACACCATAGTGGTCCAGTAAATGAAAAGCAATGTCACAATAACTTCCAATCTTTGTGCCGGTCCAAATAAAATGACTGGCTCCTCATTGCTATGTAATTGACATGGAGTACTCAGCGAATAAACCATATTATCTCTCAATTCAACTTAGAACTCTTTTTTTGTGAAGGAAAGCACCAATACATGCATTGACTAAGAAACATTTTTCCTCAAATGTATTTAAATTCCAATTTGGTTAACACAATGAAGTTAATGTTCTGTACATTTAATTACCATAATGATAGATTTCACACAGAAAGTCAATATATTTCACTCGTGAAAATGCAATATTATAAATGTAGAGTAATACAAATGTGCTTTGTTTATCAAGGAAATTGTGTGTGCAACTGTGCCTCAAAGGCCTGACTGTTTTTTGTTTATCTATGACAGATTGAAGGATTAAGGTGATATTATTGCTCCCGAGTGGTGCAGCGGGCTAAGGCACTGCATCTCAGTGCAAGAGGTGTTTGGTGGTTTGATTCCAGGCTGTATCACATCCAACTGTGATTGGGAGTCCGATAGGGCAGTGCACAACTGGCCCAGGTTAGGCCATCATTATAAATAAGAATTTGTTCTTAGCTGTCTTGCCTAGTTATATTAAGGTTCCATTAGAGAAAAATCTAATTGTATCTGCCTCAAAGCAACAGTTCCTCTGTTGTACCTCAAAACAAATTATAGATGAGAAGTAAATGATTAAATGCTAATTAATATCTCCAATCATCTTTTCCTGTTTCATTCCACACTTCCTTTGGCATGTATTCACTTGTTTAAATTGTTTCCAATTCTTAGCATGAATGCATAAAACACCAATTATTGTGACTAGATTAGGCACTGCAGTGAACAATGAATGTGGAAAGAAATCAGACAAACCAAAAGTACCGGAAACAATCATCATATTGGTTTTGACAATGACAGATCCTAGCTGTGGAACAGCAGAATCTCATAGATTTCTTCTGAATCTGTCAAAATGGCTCTTGAACTTTCACTCTAGAGTTTAAAACACATAGCCCAAAGGAGCTCCTGCTCCTGCATGGGTTTTAAGTAATGCGGTTTATCCCGACAGTGAAGATAAAAAGGTAGAGCTTGGGGGTGAGGAGAAAAAAACTACAGAGGTCTCACTGAAGGTTAGCTGTGCAATTTTTGGCCGAGATAAGGCCGGTAGTAAATTCAATTATTCCTTAAAGCCTCTACCAGCAATTAATTTACACACAGAGCGTTACCAACACGATTGAGGGTTCTTTGACCTTCTTTTGCACTCCATAAATGCCCCGGCTATACAAATAGATTCTCCATGAAATTACATGTCTAAATGCAGTCTTATTTCACTCCTGCAATTGCATCACTGACTTCTTGTGGAGGTGGCAATTTGGCCCCAAGGCTGGACCATGGTAGATAAGCATCCTGTCATGTATGTACGTATTATACAGTAGACATGGTCCATCATTGTCTTTACCATGTATGTTCACCCTTTGGATAGATATTAATGTCATCCAGTTGAATATACCAAGTTTGTAGCATGGAAAGAAACATTCTCAATCATGGCACGTGCCAGTGGGATGTACACTCCGAAGGCTTCACCAGTGGTTTGATGGGAATTCCTCAGTGGGGTTGTTTAAACATCTGACATTTGATTGTAAGGGAAACAAGATCTCCTCCTGGGACTAACCATTGATCCCTAATTTGTACCAACTAATTTCCTCTCTAGATGGTCATCAGAGAAATGATTGTGGGTTTGGTTATCAATGAACGAACAAGCAACCAATTTCAGATCCACTGACAGAACAAATAGTTAGTGTTAGCTGATCGTACCCCTGATCACCTGATTACCATACTGATGATGCCTTCAAAGGAAAACTGGGTCATTTTTCCCCCTCAGAGGACATTCAGATCTGAAGCCCTCTCTTCCTGAATGCAATGTTGTCTCAGCTGTGATATTGACTGGTTCTGATGCAATCTTTTGCTCAACAGCTGAAATGCGGGACACCACACTGTCGGTTATATGAATTTTAAAAAAGTGTATTTAAAATAAAAAGACATATTTTGATAGAGCTCATTATCTTCTCCAAAGGCATTTTCGGCTTCAAAAGCAGCGGGAGTGGAGGAGAGGGAGTGGGATCTTAAGAGCCGCTGTGAGATGCGATGGGCTTGATACTCTGGATATCCATCTCTTATTAATTATTCCTGCAGGCTTGTCGTTATCCCCCCATCCTCCCTCTATAAAGTACTCTCCATATGGCTCCTTAGGCAGAGGGCATTATTTTGTGTCTCAACAGGCGGTCATGGTGAGAGGGTTTGCAGAGCGTGAGAAATGTGCTGACGCTTCAACTCCATGAAACAGTGAAGAGGAAAAGGAGGTGGGCTATGTAAAAAAACGAACTGCCACCCCCTTGATTCATTTTATTACGACCTACGCTCCTTCCCAAGCTCATAATTATTTAAGTTAATTTAAGTAATTAAACACCTCCTGAGACTAAAGGAGGGCTCTCAGACGTAAGTGATGTGGGGCTGGTAAGCTTGTCGCCTAGCCACAGTTGGTGGCAAGGTGCTGATGCCAAGCGCTTCTACTCAGCACTCCAGTAGCCTAGTACTATGGCAACAGGCAGGGTGGAACTCTTCTGCCTACACAATAGTTCTGTGCATTCAGAGTCACAGTCTGGAAACAGCCACAGCATATCAGGGTGGCAGCATGCAGCAGTGATATTCAGATAACAAACATGGTGCAATATGAAATAAATAAATAAATTGATTGGAGACCTGCCTCAGTATCTTCCTCCATCCATCCTTGGAGACCTTGAAATTGGCTGATATAATGTCACAAGAACTAACTGTGTGTGTGGTGTGTTTCTGTGTGTCCTGTTCACTCATCAAATATGTAAGAAAAGCTACAGTACACCAGTGGTGGAAAAAGTACCCAATTGTCATACTTGAGTAAAAGTAAAGATACTTAAAAGAAAATGAACCAAGTAAAAGTTCTAGTCACCAAGTAAAATACGACTTGAGTAAAAGTCTAAAAGTAAAGGTTTTAAATATACAGTACCAGTCAAACGTTTGGACACGCCAACTCATTCAAAGGTTTTTCTTTATTTTTACTATTTTCTACATTATAGAAAAATAGTGAAGACATCAAAACTATGAAATAACACATTTGGAATCATATACTAACCAAAAAAGTGTTAAACAAATCAAAACATATTTTAGATTTTAGATTATTCAAAATAGCCACCCTTTTCCTTGATGACACTCTTGGCATTATCTCAACCAGCTTTTCCAACAGTCTTGAAGGAGTCCGCACATATGCTAAGCACTTGTTGGCTGCTTTTCCTTCACTCTGCGGTACAACTCACCCAAACCATCTCAATTGGGTTGAGGTCGGGTGATTGTGGAGGCTAGGTCATCTGATGCAGCACTCCATCACTCTCCTTCTTCGTCAAATAGCCCTTACACAGCCTGGAGATGTGTTGGGTCATTGTCCTGTTGTAAAACAAATGACAGTCCCAATAAGTGCAAACAAGATGGGATGGCGTATCGCTGCAGAATGCTTTTGTGGCCATGCTGGTTAAGTGTGTCTTGCATTCTAAATAAATCACATACAGTGTCACCAGCAAAGCATCCCCACACCATCACACCTCCTCCTCCATGCTTCATGGTGAGAACCACACATGTGGAGATCATCTGTTCACCTACTCTGCGTCTTACAAAGACACAGCAGTTAGAACCAAAAATCTCAAATTTGGACTCATCAGACCAAAGGACAGATTTCCACCTGTCTAATGTCCATTGCTCGTGTTTCTTGGCCCAAGCAAGTCTCTTCTTCTTATTGGTGTCATTTAGTAGTGGTTTCTTTGCAGCAACTCTACCATGAAGGCCTGATTCACGCAGTCTCCTCTGAACAGTCTCCTCTGAACAGTTGATGCTGAGATGTGTCTGTTACTTGAATTCTGTGAAGCATTTATTTGGGCTGCAATTTCTGAGGTGCAGTTAACCCTAATGAACGTATCCTCTGCAGCAGAGGCAACTCTGCGTCTTCCTCCATGAGAGCCAGTTTCATCATAGCGATTGATGGTTTTTGCGACTGCACTTGATTAAACTTTAAAAGTTCTTGAAATTTTCGAGATTGACTGACCTTCATGTCTTCAAGTAATGATGGACTGTTGCTTCTCTTTGCTTATTTGAGCTGTTCTTGCCATAATATGGGCTTGGTCTTTTACCAAATAGGGCTGTCTTCTGTATACCACACATATCTTGTCACAACACAACTGATTGGCTCAAACATATTAAGAAGGAAAGACATTTTGCAAATGTACTTTTAACAATGGCTATCTCATGAAGCTGGTTGAAAGAATGCCAAGAGTATGCAAAGCTGTTTTCAAGGCAAAGGGTGGCTACTTTGAAGAATCCCAAATATAAAAAATATTTGTTCATTAACACTTTTTTGGTTACTACATGATTCCATGTGTTATTTCATAGTTTTGATGTCTTCACTATTATTCTACGATGTAGAAAATAGTAAAAAATAAAGAAAAACCCTTGAATGAGTAGGTGTGTCCAAACATTTGACTGGTAATGTACTTAAGTATCAAAAGTAAAAGTATAAATAATTTCAAATTCCTTACATTAAGCAAACCAGATGGCATTTTATTTTTTTATTATTTATTCACGGATAGCCAGGGGCACATTCCAACACTCATTTACAAACAAAGCATGTGTGTTTAGGGAGTCCGCCAGATCAGAGGCAGTAGGGATGACCATGGATGTTCTCTTGATAAGCGCATAAATTGGACCATTTACTTTTGGGTGTTAAGGGAAAATGTAAAGTAAAAAATACATTATTTGATTTAGGAATGTAGTGAAGTACAAGTAAAAGTTGTCAAAAGTATAAACAGTAAAGTGCAGATACTCCAAAACACTACTTAAGTAGTACTTTGAAGTATTTTTACCTAAGTAATTTACGCCACTGCAGTACGCACAGCACTTATATCCAAATGTACACAAAATCACCCTCCATGAATACAGGGAATAATTACTGACATTTGCATGAAATGGACAAAAAAGTGCAAGGCTCTGCCACTGAATTAAGTGTGATTGATCTACACCCTCTCAGTACCACCTAAAACCATTCAAAATCATCTTAGACTAGACTGGCCAGTCAGAGTGCAAGAAGTGTAAAATAAGGAGGAGCTGGCATGGTGGGATAAGCACTGAGTAGCACTTATAAAAGGTACAGGCCATTAAACCAGAGCTGAGCGCATTGAACGGGAAGCCGATTGATGACATCATGCGCCGTTGGAGAGGGATGGCTTAATTAAAGTTTAATCCGACAAATATTCATGTACATTTAATGATCCCAAATCACTTCATTCTACATGAATGATGAATGTTAATGAACCAAAGGATGGATAAATTGAGGCAGAGGCAAGGGCCAAGGGATGTGACCAGCCACCAGTGTATCGGCACATCAACAGTCACTTCTTTCCAGGGGTTAAAGGAGAGTACTAATGTAGAGGAACAAAACCCATACGTGACGTCACCATAGGCGGGTGGCCTAGTTCTTGGGCTGGCCTGGTCATCGTGTCTCACTTCTTTAAATGCTCATTCACTCTCATCTCGCACCACAGTGATATTCCCCTTTGGTCTTGTTCTTCACTTCAATCAAAAATAATGCAGGTTCCAAGATATGGGGGCAGAGACCGAAACCAAAGTGGCCAATGTTAATCATGCTAATTGTGTAACATTTTGATATTTAATTTCTCTGGCAAGAAGTGCAATGCCAACATTTCAATCTTTCTATACACTTACTGTAAGTGTCTCCTTAATTAGTATACACATTTAAAATTGCATAGTGCATGCTATATGCTGTGCTTACTAGATTAAGATGAGAGATACAGCTAGGGCCAACATGTCAATTTATCTTACCACAGCGAGACAAGAGATGAGGTATATACTATAGCTGTGGGTGTTTACTAAGTGAATGCATATTGCTTGCAGCAAGTACTGTGTAAATCTAGATGATTATTTACATAGTTAAATATGCCATGAGGTCATTCTGATAATAATTAGTTGAACAGTTTACAATTTACCAAGCTAGTTGCATTTTTTCAACGTTGACACAATGTTGCTGTTCCAATATATTCAATCCCTATCTGCACTCCATCATTGGTCATCTAACGCTGTGTTATGTACGAATGAGATTGTCTATGAAATAGAATCCAGGAACACCCAGTAAAGCTAGACTAAAAAGTGCATATTTCTTTTTCCATTAAGATTGTTTTCTTTTTTGCTTTTACAAAAGCTCAATAGTAGGCTATGCCCTTGTTACCGCAAGCAAATGAAACCAGTGTGTTCTTCATGGGGATGCAGTCTATCATCGGAACAACACTGCCATCTGCTGCCACTCCTGAGAGAAACCAATGGGTTGACTCCCTGCCACGACAAAATAATGCTATGCCACTTGAATAGATAGCAATCCCAATTGGTATTTCATATTATGAACCGAAATATGACAAGATTTAGATTTCATCCAAAATTCCATGGAAAAACTACTAAACAGACGTATTTGTAAAATACAAAAGGTCAGCAGAACCTCTCTTTTCTTTCAGCATCTCTTAGTTTTTTTTCTTACTCAAAGCAACTAGATCAGCCTGTCTGCTTGTTGTTCCCCACTTTACTCCAATCTCCGCCAATTTTCTGGTTCTGTGGAACTGCTGTTCCTTAGTGCTCTCCTGAATTCCATCCAATGCTATAAAAAGGGAAAAGGCATCCGGGAGATATATGGGTTAATAGCTACTGGGTCCAAAAATAGATTAATGTGCCTTAGTCATCGGAGTGCATTTCTGCACAGGTGTGGTTTTATGGTATAGATTTTTTATCGCTACCAACTGACAAAGATTTGATGCATTTGAAATCATAAATATTTCATGTGAAAGTGCTGATACATCAAGTGTTAACTACCCTATACTGTACACGACACGTGATGCCCATAACAAACTGGCCTGTAAAAAAGTGGATGATTTTAGTATTAAACTATATATTTTACTGCCACATTATGAATGACAGCTATAAATTCTGTGACAATAAATGCTCTAGTGGGGATCCTGTAAATAAGAACAGCCTTCAATAGAGTCCCATTGATATTCTACTCTTATCTTTCCAGTGTGGTCCTTATACCCAGCCACAATCACAATAGCTATGGGATTTCTCCAGGGATGGGGGAAATCATTAAACTTTTAATGAAACTAATTAATATAGCAGCCACACACAAGTGCCATCTGATTAGGGAGGAAGTCAAGCTTTTCACATGGCTCATTTGACCTCGACGCTATAATGATGCTGCCATCACCACACGGCCAGGGGCAGACATCGCAGTGTACTTGAGTCAGTGATCCGATCGCATGCACTGGACTGGGGAATGTACATGTCCAGGAAAATCTCATCAGCATGCACATCGACTTCCAAGGGGCTGAGGAGACCTGTGGACAGAGTGTAAGGAGGGCACACTATTACAGCATGTCTGAATCATCACCCTCTCTACTCTATAGACGTGTTAGTAAGGATAGGCACTTGCTGCAGGAAATGTCAGCGATCTACAGAAGAAGTTAGGCAATGTGGTCCCATGTAAATCTGTGACACTCCATTTAGTATGATATGTTGCACGATGTCATACGAATTAGAGTACGTATATTGGCTCAGTCCCTTCCTGTACTCCCTGTTCACTCATGACTGCACGACCAGCCACAACTCCAACACCATCATTAAATTTGATGATGACAACGACTAGACAGCCTATAGGGAAGAGGTCAGACACCTGACCGTGTGGTGCCAGGACAACAACCTCTCCCTCAACGTGATCAAGACAAAGGAGATGATTGTGGACTACAGCAAAAAGAGGATGACCCCATTCTCATCGACGGGGCTGTAGTGGAGCAGGTTGAGAGCTTCAAGTTCCTCGGTCACCAACTAACAAGGTCTAAGCACACAAAGACAGTCGTGAAGAGGGCACAACAAAACATATTCCCCCTCAGGAGACTAAAAAGTTTTGGCATTGGTCCTCAGATCCTCAAAAGGTTCTACAGCTGCACCATCGAGACCACTGGTTGCATCACTGCCTGGTATGGCAAATGCTCTGCCTCCGACCGCAAGGCACTACATAGGGTAGTGCGAACGTCCCAGTACATCACTGGGACCAAGCTTCCTGGCATCCAGGACCTCTATACCAGGTGGTGTCAGAGGAAGAACCAAAATGCGTCAAAGACTCCAGCAACCCTAGTCATAGACTGTTCTCTCTGCTTCCGCACATCAAGCGGTACCGGAGCTCCAAGTCAAAGTCCAAGAGGCTTCTAAACAGCTTCTATCCCGAAGCCATAATACTCCTGAACATATAATCGAATGGCTACTCAGACTATTTGGATTACCCCCCCTCTCTTTTACACCGCTGCTACTCTCTGTTGTCATCTATGCATAGTCATTTTAATAACTCTACCTACAGTTGAAGTCGGACGTTTACATACACTTTTGTTGAAGTCATTAAAACTTGTTTTTCAACCACTCCACAAATTTCTTGTTAACAAACAATTGTTTTGGCAAGTCGGTTAGGACATCTACTTTGTGCATGACACAAGTAATTTTTCCAACAACTGTTTACAGACAGATTATTTCACTTGTAATTCACTGTATCACAATTCCAGTGGGTCAGAAGTTTACATACACTTAGTTGACTGTGCCATTAACTTCTTGGTGACAGGGTGGCAGTATTGAGTAGCTTGGATGAATAAGGAGCCCAGAGTAAACTGCCTGCTACTCTGTCCCAGATGCTAATATATGCATATTATTAGTCGTATTGGATAGAAATCACTCTGAAGTTTCTAAAACTGTTTGAATGATGTCTGTGAGTATAATATATCTCATATGGCAGGCGAAAACCTGAGAAGAATCCAACCAGGAAGTGGGAAATCTGAGGCTTGTAGTTTTGTAACCCAGTCCCCATTGAATATACAGTGGGATATTGGTGATGTTGCACTTCCTAAGGCTTCCACTAGATGTCAACAGTCTTTAGAACGTTGTTTGAGGCTTCTACTGTGAAGTGGGACAGAATGAGAGAGGAATGAGTCAGAGGTCTGCCAGCAGTCACGCGCTGATCATGCGCATTTCACATGAGAGGTATCTGCAATTCCTTTGCTTTTCTGAAGACAAAGGAATTTTCCAGTTGCAATATTATTGAAGATTTATGTTAAAATCATCCTAAAGATTGATTCCATACATCGTTTGACAAGTTTCTAGGGGCTGTAATGGAACTTTTTGAACTTTTCGTCCGATGTTCGGCTGGACCTGAACGCGCTTTTGGATTTGTTTACAAAACGCCCTAACAAAAGAAGCTATTTGGACATAAATGATGGACATTATCAAACAAAACTAACATTTATTGTGGAACTGCGATTCCTGGAAGTGCATTCTGATGAAGATCATCAAAGGTAAGTGAATATTTATCATGCTAATTTTGACTAATGTTGACTACCCAATATGGCGGATATATTTTTGGCTGCTTTGTTGTCTGAACGCTGTACTCAGATTATTGCATGGTTTGCTTTTTCTGTAAGTAAAAAAAAAAATCTGACACAGCGGTTGCATTAAGGAGAAGTATATCTCTAATTCCATGCATAACACTTGTATTTTCAACAACATTTATAAGGAGTATTTCTGTAAATAGATGTGGCTCTCTGCACAATCCCCGCATGTTTTAGAACTACTGAACGTAACGCGCCAATGTAAAATGGTTTTTTTTTATATAAAAATGCACTTTATCGAACAAAACATAAATCTATTGTGTAACATGAAGTCCTATGAGTCTCATCTGATGAAGATGATCAAAGGTTTGTGATTAATTTTATCTCTATTTGTGCTTTTTGTGACTCCTCTCTTTGGCTGGAAAAATGGCTGTCTTTTTCTGCGAGGTGGTGGTGACCTAACATAATCGCTTGTGGTGCTTTCGTTGTAAAACATTTTTGAAATCAGACACTGTGGCTGGATTAACGAGAATTGTATCTTTAAAATGGTGTAAAATACTTGTATGCTTGAGGAATTGTAATTATGAGATTTTTGTTGTTTTGAATTTGGCGCCCTGCACTTTCACTGGCTGTTGGCGAGGTGGGATGCTACCATCCCACATATCCAAGAGAGGTTTTAAACAGCTTGGAAAATTCCAGAAAATTATGTCATGGCTTTATAAGTTCTGACATCCTTTGAGTCAATTGGAGGTGTACCTGTGGATGTATTTCAAGGCCTACCTTTAAAATCAGTGCCTCTTTGCTTAACATCATGGGGAAATCAAAATAAATCAGCCAAGACCTCAGAAAATAAATTGTAGACCTCCACAAGTCTTGTTCATCCTTGGGAGCTATTTCCAAATGCCAGTAGGTACCACGTTCATCTGTACAAACAATATCAAGTAAGTGTAAACACCATTGGACCACGCAGCTGTCATACCACTCAGGAAGAAGACGCGGTCTGTCTCCTAGAGATGAACCTACTTTGGTGCAAAAAGTGCAAATCAATCCCAGAACAACAGCAAAGGACCTTGTAAAGATGCTGGAGGAAACAGGTACAAAAGTATCTATAGCCACAGTAAAACGAGTCCTATATCAACATAACCTGAAAGGCCGCTCAACAAGGAAGAAGCCTCTGCTCCAAAACCGCCATAAAAAAGTCAGACTACGGTTTGCAACTGCAAATGGGGATAAAGATCGTACTTTTTGGAAAATGTCCTCTGGTCTTATGAAACAAAAATAAAACTGTTTGACCATTGTTACATTTGGAGGAAAAATGGGGAGGCTTGCAAGCCAAAGAACACCAATCCAACCGTGAAGCACGGGGGTGGCAGTATCATGTTGTGGGGGTGCTTTGCAGCAGGAGGGACTGGTGAACACAAAATAGATGGTATCATGAGGTAGGAAATGATGTGGATATATTGAAGCAACATCTCAAGACATCATGTAAGCGTTTTCCTGTGGTGAAGGAGAAGCGGACCAAAATGCAGCGTGGTGGTTATTCATGTTCTTTAATAAAGGAACTAGACATGAAATAACAAACAAAACAATAAATGTGCAAAAATCTAAACAGTCCTAAATGGTGCAAACACAGAGACAGGAACAAACACCCACAAACACACAGTGAAACCCAGGCTACCTAAGTATGATTCTCAATCAGAGACAACTACTGACACCTGCCTCTGATTGAGAACCATACTAGGCGAAACATAAAAATACCCAAAACCTAGAAAAACAAACATAGACTGCCCACCCAACTCACGCCCTGACCATACTAAATAAATACAAAACAAAGGAAATAAAGGTCAGAACGTGACACATCAGTTAAAGCTTGGTCGCAATTGGGTCTTCCAAATGGACAATGACCCCAAGCATACTTCCAAAGTTGTGACAAAATGGTAAAGGACAACTAAGTCAAGGTATTGGAGTGGCCATCACCAACCTTGACCTCAATCCTATAGAAAATGTGTGGGCAGAAATGAAAAAGCTGGTGCGAGCAAGGAGGCATAGAAACCTGACTCAGTTCTGTCAGGGGAAATTGGCCAAAATTGACTGAACTTATTGTGGGAAGCTTGTGGAAGGCTACTCGAAACGTTTGACCCACGTTAAACAATTTAAAGGCAATGCTACCAAATACTAATTGAGTGTATGTAAACTTCTGACCCGCTGGGAATGTGATGAAAGCTGAAATAAAAGCTGAAAGAAATCATTCTCTCTACTTCTATTCTGACATTTCACATTCTTAAAATAAAGTTGTGATCCTAACTGACCTAAGACAGATCATTTTTACTAGGATTAAATGTCAGGAATTGTGAAATACTAAGTTTAAATGTATTTGGCTAAGGTGTACTTCAACTGTACATCTACATATTACTTCAACTAACACGTGCCCCCGCACATTGTCTCTGTGCTGGTACCCCCCTGTATATAGTCTCGCTATTGTTATTTTACTGCTGCTCTTTAATTCCTTGTTACTTTTATTTCTTATTCTTATCTGTATTTTTTAAACTGCATTGTTGGTTAGGGGCTCGTAAGTAAGCATTTCACTGTAAAGTTGTTACACCTGTTGTATTCGGCGCAAGTGACTAATATAATTTTATATTATCGTAAGTCTTAACTGATCGTACAATAACATACGAATTGGATAATGTTAATGTTTCATATGTCTTAAAGGATTACTTATTATATGTCTTTCTCTGAGACCAGGTTGCTTGTTGTGTCGAAACAAAGGAGAATTAGGGGTAGAATTTAGGTTGGTGGTTAGGTGAACTAACAACAAAGATTTGGATAATTTATGTGAAAGATTAGGGGATCTAAAACAAATTTGGTTAGGTGAATTACGTAGCAGGTTAGGTGTTACATTTAGAATAAGGGTTAGGAGAAAGGTTAGCTAAAATGTTACAGTTGTTTTCACTGTGTATTCATTTCTCATGTCACTATTTTAAAAAAATATATATATATATCTTTATCTTATCTCTGCATTGTTGGAAAAGGACCCGTACATAAGCATTTCACTGTTAGGCTACCCTTTTTTTACGGCAAATGTGACAAATAAAATTTGATTTGATTCCCTGACACGACTAGAAAACAACACCTTTAGATTACTAGAAGGTCCCGGATTACTCCCACCCATCCTCCCTGACCAACTTCCCTACTTTCCTTTCTTTATAGACCATTAGTATGTGTCTTAAGTCTTGGAGCTGTTAAGCTGTCTTAAAGTATATTTCATATGACTCTGAGGCCAGGATGAGTTATGACCAGTGTATTGGTTTCACACCTTGCCCACAGGCACATCGGAAAGCTGGGGACAGTCAATCAAATCAATCAATCAAGCCCTTTTTACATCAGCAGATTTCACAAAGTGCTTATACATAAACCCAGTGTATGGTACATACTTTTCTTTAGGAATGTAGTGAAGTAAAAAATATAAATAGTAAACTATCTGTACATTTTTTTTAAAATCGTGCCATCTGGTTTGCTTAATATAAGGAATTTGAAATTATTTATACTTTTACTTTTGATAAGGAAGTATATTTTAACAAAGACATTTACTTTTGAAACTTACGTATATGTAAAACCATTTATTTTTATTTTTACTTTTACTCAAGTAGGATTTTACTGGGTGACTTTCACTTCAGTTATTTTCAATCTTTACTTGTGCTTTAATATGACAATTAGGTCATTTTTCCACCACTGGTTTATTTGATGGCATGCCCTTTTTTTTTACCGGAGCTCAATGGCATATGTCGCAAAACATCATGGTTATTGCAACTCGAGTTGACGAATGATGGCAGTTTTACTTTACGGTCGTACCACGGAACAACTGTATAAAAATCGTGCATTGTAATTTGTTTACATACTGATAAAGTGCATTAGATATCATTAAAGCAAGATGGGAGTAGCGGATGAAGCAGACCGGACTCTCTTTGTTGGAAATTTGGATCCAAAAGTGACGGAAGAACTTTTATTCGAGCTCTTTTTACAGGTGCAGTAGCTTTGAACTATCTAGATACGATATAGCTAATGTTAGCTAGCTAAATGAATTGCGATAATTTCTCTAACTTATTCGACAAACAATTATGTGGAAGCTTCTGACCCGTGTAATTATCTAGCTATCCAGATCAATATAGTTAATTCAGCCTTAGCTAGCTAACTACCTACTAGTATGCAGCAACGACGTTAGCTAGCTATATTAGCGAACAAATATCTAGCTCTGGTCCATTGTACGACAACTACAAGTTGCCTCTGATCTGTCGCCTTTCATAGATCCCCAGCGCGCAGGGTTTCGTTAATCCAAAACATGAAATAAAACACTTGAGCAGGCCCCGGATGCACATGCAGTTCAGATCCGATGCATCCGCGTGGACCAGAGCTAGCACACAAAGTCCGCGAGCACAGTGGCTAACTATTTTTTTTTTTAACAGTTGTGTTCTCCATCGTCTGTTTTGTCTTCTCTTTGACGCAGGCAGGACCTATGTTCAAAGTGAAAATTCCAAAAGACAATGATGGAAAACAGAAAGCGTTTGGATTTGTCTGTTTCAAGCATGAGGTGTCTGTACCCTATGGCATGAACCTGCTCAATGGGGCAACTCTATTTGGAAGAACTCTCAAAGTACAGTTCAGAGCAGGTAAACTAATGTAAACCCCATACTAGTCATATACATTTATTTGCTAATATTTTACTAGGGTCTGCCTGCAATTGAAATGTCATTATTTGGATAAATATTTACAGGAAGCAGTCACATTAACAGCCCAGGGAACTCCCAGAATCAAAGCCCTGTGAATACTCCCAATCCACATGGGGCTGGGGGCAGGTATGTTGTAACATAATGCAAAATCCTACAACAATGTTAGTATGCATATGTAGGGAATGTATTGTGCATCAATAGCCTCTATTTGTCTGTGATATAGAATTACATGTTTATTGTGCAGATATGACAAGAGCCCAGACCAGGGGTCCATCCAGAGGACCTTCTCCTCTCCTGATAGTCTGCAGAGACAGGCAATGGTGAGCATACCTTCATCCACACTGACATTACTCTTGTCAAGCCATTCAATTACACACTATCCTCATCTCCAGTAGTGACACTTATGTCACATTGTTGCGACGTGAACCTGCAAGTAACCATTTCATTGTATCCTGAGCATATGACAAACTGTACTACATAGTGGCCTGTAACATGATCATTTAACCAGTTGACATGGATCAGTAAAAGTGAATTCAACAGATGAACAACATGTGGCAGATGCAGCAGCTCCTGGGCGTGAATGGAGGTTTCCCAGCCGGCGGCATCGGGCTTCTGGGGCAGCCACCACCACAGCAGCTACAGAGTGGTGGAGGTGGTGGGTCCTGGCAACAGGACAGCTCCTCACCTCGAGGCAACAGGCAGGGGTACCAGCAGGACAGCGGCAGGGACCAGCGCTACCCAGGAGGCTCTGAAACCGGCTCCAACCGGCACCACCGCAGCCAGCGGGATGACCAGCGAGGTGAACACTATCACCATGACGACAGGAGCGGGAGCAGCGGAGGCGGCCGTAGCAGAGATGACAGGTGGAGGGACGGCTCCAGAGATGGTCGGTGGAGACGATACTGATGCACTATGGAAATTAAGGACTATTGTGAATATTTTTCACTTTAAAGGACATATATTTTATAATTTTACAGGATGCCACACTCAATGTGTAAATCCTGATCATATTGAGGGGGAAAAAAACACAATTACAAGCTCAGGAGATGCATTGTTTTTAAACAATCTGTTAGTCATATGTTTAGGATAATGACTTTATTTTTTAAATACACTGGACTGTGTCCAAGTAAAAACAAGATTGATTTATTTTTAATTACCAATGGGGTTTTCCAGTTGTTTTACTGTGACAAATTGAAAAAAATGTATTGGGAGATTGATTTTCATACCATCCTCTGGAGAATTGTTAAATCTATCAAAACTGATTATTATACCCCTTAGACGGGGCGGTTGTCTGTTTTTTTTTTTTTTTTTAAATATTGTTTGAAAAGCTAAGCCGTTTGTCAATTGGTATTTAATTTCTACAAGGTATGGTGCTCAACTGTTTGTGGTAAATTGCTCAGGTATTTAAAAACAATTTGGTACTATGTAATCTAATTCCACCCGCAGCACTCTATAGGCTGAAATTTACTGTGACATTTGTTTCTTATGTTACAACTATAAATGGCAAATGTGATTTTTGGATTAGTCTATTTTAAATTTGAGGACTTTACAATTGTAAGATACCCAACAGGTTCCATGTACATGTGAAACTAGATATTTTCATGAAATATTGGCATAAAAATAATTTGTCTACCATTTTTTTTTCTTTTTTTTCCCCTTCTGTTTACAGGAAAAGCATTACTCTGAAAACATCCATTGAAATGTTGCTACAACTGGTACTTCTTACAGATGTGCCTGAGGTCACAGATGTGAACTATGCAGTTAATCACGCACACATGCCTGACTTGTCTGTCTTTTAATGGACCATGTGTAACCAATATGCTTATGCAGTGGGTTAAAGTAATCTGCAGGTTGTGCCACACACACCCCTTTATTGACGCAGGAAGATGACCAAGCCAACTGTAGTCGACTCTATTTAGCATGCTCATTTAAGTGAAGGTTTATATCTTTGGCACTAACTGCTTACATAGTTAAGTTACAAAGTGTGACAGATATTCTATGCAATCTAACTTGTCAAGATGGTGGAACAATCATATCATTGCTGACCTGTATCATTGAATTGTCACCTTTCCATCAATTAAGCAACCAAATTAGGTGTTATTTATGGTAGGCTGTAGCGTTAATGCCTGGTCACCTTTGGATATGATTATAAACCATTTTTCAGCCATGGAATTAGTCCTACTTTGGGCATTGTTTTAGCCCAGGCTTGAAACTTCATGTTACAATTAGTGGCTCTGCTGTATGTGATGCCCTTTGAAAAGGTTTGCTTACAACAAAGTGCCTGCAGAAATCCCTTAATGTCCATGTTGAGGTCATAGTATACCCTTCCAAAAGTGCTTAGGCCGCTAACAACTGCTCCCGTTGTGTATCAACATGTACATCCCCCATAATGCTCTGGGTCCAAAGGTGGAAGTGCATTTGCTCCCACTACACTAAATCCTTTGTCTTGCTTAATCTGGCAAGTGTCAGATTCCGCGCCGATGCTTGGAAGTGACTCTAATGAAGAGTATCCTCAGTTCCCTGTCACAGGCAGTACTGGAAAGGCTGTAATTACCCTTGCTGGCTTGGGCCTAACTGTTTTAATTGATTGATCTGCTTGGCGTCTCTAGCACTAGAGCAGACGGATTAGAGGCACAGTCAGTGGCCGCTCCTGTGTGGATTTATAGACGGATGCGTCATGCCCATAGGGGGTACGGGTACGTACTGCCTCAGATTTGTCCTGTTTAACAACAAAAAATACATATTTTTGTTTCTCTATAATACTACTGCCACCTAGGAATTTTGTGAAGTTTAGCCCAGATAGGTTCCCAATCTCCCAACCTCACAACTAGATACCAATAATCCATCTCAGGCTATCAATCAAGTTAGAATAGCTATTGTCAAACTATATGACAAGGTTGGTAGACATTAGAAAAACAGGCAATTACTAAATGTACTTAAGACTCATTCCTTTCAATCTTTTACCCAGATTTTAGCAGAGAAGTATATCTTGTTTCTTATTTAAAAAAAATAACCAGTCAAGAGGATATAGACTGCTCAAGAGGTATGCTTAGATATGCAGAAAAAAATGCATTTTTTTTTTATTTGAACTTAATGATTATGGCTCTAGATTGCAGGAAAAAGCTGTTTCAAGTGAAAAATGCTAAATTATAAAAATGTACAGATGGTGCTGACCAGATAGTCCAGCCATCCTCACACTTTGTGCTCCCTCAGATTTTCTGGGGTGCATGATGCGCCTTTATATAGAAGCACACCCCTTTCCCTTCCCTCCCTGCAGCCCAGGATTCTGCTTCCATCAACTCAAATTCTTGCACTCAGGTTGCAGGGTTCATTGGTGCCAAAGTATCCAAACCCCCAATGTACCCAAACCCCATTGACCCCGCCATCCAGCCTCCCAACTTTAAAGACAGCAGCAGCCTCTCACAGTTGTTCTCATCTTTTCCCTTTGATCAATCCATCAAACCCAGAAGAGCCCAATCTTTCCCATGCTGAGCTCCATGTTTTCTTCCCCATAATCCTTCACACTTTGAACATGGCGGCTGTGATCTACATAGAGTCTGTAGTAGCGGTGCATGGGTAAAATCACTGGGGAAGCCAACTCTATCCCCCAAAAAAGTAATATTACAACCTATGTGTTGTGATAATTGCATTGTTTGCTCTATAACCTGTTAATTCCTTGTGACCGTGATAGACAGTGCATTCGGAAAGTATTCAGATCCCTTAGCTTTTTCCACATTTTGTTACTTTACAGCCTTATTGTAAAATGGATTCAATTCTTTTGTTTTTTTCTCATCAATATTCACGCAATAAAAATTGCAGTCCATCTGTGGTAAATTCAATTGATTGGAAATTATTTGGAAAGGCACACACCTGTCTCTATCAGGTCCCACAGTTGACAGTGTATGTCAGAGCAAAAACAAAGCCATAAGTTCAAAGGAATTTTCCGGATTGTGTCGAGGCACAGATCTGGGGAAGGGTACCAAAACATTTCTGCAGCATTGAAGGTCCCCAAGAACACAGTGGCCTCCATCGTTCTTAAATGGAAGAAGTTTGGAACCTCCAAGACTCTTCCTAATGTTGGCTGCCCGGCCAAACTGAGCAATCGTGGAGAAGGGCCTTGGTCAGAGAGGTGACCAAGAACCCGATGGTCACACTGACAGAGCTCCAGAGCTACTCTGTGGTGATGGGAGAACCTTCCAGAAGGACAACCATCTCTGTAGCACTCCGCCAATCAGGCCTTTAAAAAATATATATTTCACCTTTATTTAACCAGGTAGGCTAGTTGAAAACAAGTTCTCACTTAGAACCGCAACCTGGCCAAGATAGAGCAAAGCAGTGCGACCAAACAACAACACAGAATTACACATGGAATAAACAAACATACAGTCAATAGAAAAAGTATATATACAGTGTGTGCAAATGAGGTAAGATAAGGGAGGAAAGGCAATAAATAGGCCATAGTGGCAAAATAATTACAATTTAGTAATTAAACACTGGAGTGGTAGATGTGCAGAAGATAAATGTGCAATTAGAGATACTGGGTGCAAAGGAGCAAAAAATCTAATAAACAAATAACAGTATGGGGATGAGGTAGTTGGATGGGCTATGTACAGGTGCAATGATCTGTAAGCTGCTCTGACAGCTGGTGCTTAACGTTAGTGAGGGAGATATGAGTCTCCAGCTTCAGTGATTTTTGCAATTCGTTCCAGTCATTGGCAGCAGAGAACTGGAAGGAAAGGCTGCCAAAGGAGGAATTGGCTTTGCGGGTAACCAGTGAAATATACCTGCTGGAGTGCGTGCTACGGGTGGGTGCTGCTATGGTGACCAGTGAGCTGAGATAAGGCTTTACCAAGCAAAGACTTATAGATGAGCTGGAGCCAGTGGTTTTGGTGACGAATATGAAGCGAGGGCCAGCCAACGAGAGCGTACAGGTCGCAGTGGTGGGTAGTATATGGGGCTTTGGTGACAAAATGGATGGCACTGTGATAGACTGCATCCAATTTGCTGAGTAGAGTGTTGGAGGCTATTTTGTAAATGACATCGCCGATATCAAGGACTGGTAGGATGGTCAGTTTTACGAGGGTATGTTTGGCAGCATGAGTGAAGGAGGCTTTGTTGCGAAATAGGAAGCCAATTAGAGATTTAATTTTGGATTGGAGATGCTTGATGTGAGTCTGGAAGGAGATTTTACAGTCTAACCAGACACCTAAGTATTTGTAGTTGTCCACATATTCTAAGTCTGAACCGTCCAGAGTAGTGATGCTGGACGGGCGGATAGGTGCGGGCAGCAATTGGTTGAAGAGCATCCATTTAGTTTTCCTTGCATTTAAGAGCAGTTGGAGGCCAAGGAAGGAGAGTTGTATGGCATTGAAGCTTGTCTGGAGGTTAGTTAACACAGTGTCCAAAGAGGGGCCAGAAGTATACAGAATGGTGTCGTTTGCGTACAGGTGGGTCGGAGAATCACCAGCAGCAAGAGCGACATCATTGATGTATACAGAGAAGAGAGTTGGCCCGAGAATTGAACCCTGTGGCTCCCCATAGAGACTGCCAGAGGTCAACAGGCCCTCCGATTTGACACACTGAACTCTGTCTGAGAAGTAGTTGGTGAACCAGGCGAGGCAGTCATTTGAGAAACCAAGGCTGTTGAATCTGCCGATAAGAATGTGGTGATTGACAGAATCAAAAGCCTTGGCCTGGTCAATGAATACAGCTGCACAGTATTGCCTCTTATCGATGGCGGATATTATATTGTTCAGGACCTTAAGCGTGGCTTAGGTGCACCCATGACCAGCTCGGAAACCAGATTGCATAGCGGAGAAGTTACGGTGGGATTTGAAATGGTCGGTGATCTGTATTAACTTGGCTTTCGAAAACCTTAGAAAGGCAGGGTAGGATAAATATAGGTCTGTAGCAGTTTAGGTCTAGATTGTCTCCCCCTTTGAAGAGGGGGATGCCCGCAGCAGCTTTCCAATCTTTGGTGATCTCGGACGATACGAATGAGAGGTTGAACAGGCTAGTAATAGGGGTTGCAACAATTTTGGCAGATCATTTTAGAAAGAGAGGGTCCAGATTGTCTAGCCCAATTGATTTGTAGGGGTCCAGATTTTGCAGATCTCTCAGAACATCAGCTATCTGGATTTGGGTGAAAGAGAAATGGGGGAGGCTTGGGCAAGTTGCTGTGGGGGGTGCAGGGCTGTTGACCGGGGTAGGGGTAGCCAGGTGGAAAGCATGGCCAGCTGTAGAAAAATGCTTGTTGAAATTCTCAAATATCATGGATTTATCGATGGTGACAGTGTTTCCTAGCCTCAGTGCAGTGGGCAGTTGGGAGGAGGTGCTCTTATTCTCCATGGACTTTACAGTGTCCCAGAACTTTTTGGAGTTTGTGCTACAGGATGCAAACTTCTGTTTGAAAAACATAGACTTTGCTTTCCTAACTGCCTGTGTAAATTGTTTCCTAACATCCCTGAAAAGTTGCATATCGCGGGGGTTATTCGATTCTAATGCAGTATGTTTTTGTGCTGGTCAAAAGCAGACAGGTCTGGAGTGAACCAAGGGCTATATCTGTTCCTGGTTCTAATTTTCTTTGAATGGGGCATGCTTATTTAAGGTGAGGAAAGCACTTTTAAAGAATAACCAGGCATCCTCTACTGACGGGATGAGGTCAATATCCTTCCAGGGTACCCGGGCCAGGTCGATTAGAAAGGCCTGCACGCTGGAGTGTTTGATAGTGATGAGGGGCGGTCGTTTGACCACAGACCCATTACGGACGCAGGCAATGAGGCAGTGATCGCTGAGATCCTGGTTCAAGACAGCAGAGGTGTATTTGGAGGGAAGGTTAGGATGATATGAGGGTGCCCCATATTTACGGATTTGGGGTTGTACCTGGTAGGTTAATTAATCATTTGTGTGAGATTGAGGACATCAAGCTTAGATTGTAGGATGGCCGGGGTGTTAAGCATGTCCCAGTTTAGGTTACCTAACAGCACGAGCTCTGAATATACATGGGGGAAATCAATTCACATATGGTGTCCAGGGCACAGCTGGGGGCAGAAGGTGGTCTATAGCAGGTGGCAACGGTGAGAGACTTGTTTCTGGAAAGGTGGATTTTTAAAAGTAGAAGCTCAAATGTTTGGGCACAGACCTGGATAGTAAGACAGAACTCTGCCTTTATGGTAGTGGCTAGACGTTAGTCACTCCTCAGTAAAAGGCACATGACAGCCCGCTTGGAGTTTGCCAAAAGGCACCTAAAGGACTCTCAGACCATGAGAAACAAGATTCTCTGGTCTGATGAAACCAAGATTAAACTCTTTGTCCTGAATGCCAAGCGTCATGTCTGGAGGAAACCTGGCACCATCCCTATGGTGAAGCATGATGGTGGCATCATCATGCTGTGGGGATGTTTCTCAGCATGCAGGGACTGGGAGACCAGTCAGGATCGAAGCAAAGATAAACGGAGCAAAATACAGAGAGATCCTTGATAAAAACATGCTCCAGAGAACTCAGGACCTCAAACTGGGGCGAAGGTTCACCTTCCAAAAAGACATCAACCCAAAGCACACAGCCAAGACAACGCAAGAGTAGCTTCGGGACAAGTCTCTGAATGTCCTTGAGTGGCCCAGCCAGAGCCCAGACTTGAACCCGATTGAATATCTCTGGAGAGACCTGAAAATAGCTGTGCAGCGACGCTCCCCATCCAACCTGACTGAGCTTGAGAGAATTTGCAGAGAAGAATGGGAGAAACTCCCCAAATACAGATGTGCCGAGCTTGTAGCGTCATACTCAATAAGACTTGAGGCTGTAATCTCTGGCAAAGGTGCTTCAACAAAGTATTGAGTAAAGGGTCTGAATACTTATGTAAATGTGATAGTTCAGTTTTTTTTTTCTCCATATAAATTTGCAAACATTTCTAAACCCTATTTTTGCTTTGTCGTTGTGGGGTATTGTGTGTAGATTGATGAGGAAAACAAACAATTGAATCAATTTTAGAATATGGCTGTAATGTTACAAAATGTGGAGAAAGTCAAGGGGTCTGAATACTTTCCGCATCCACTGTATAGGCCTAAAGGTAGCGACAATAAGACACAGTGGCAGAATAAATGCAACCACACCTTTGTTTTATCACAAAACCGGATAGCAACCTCTGTCCAGTGAAGAACACAAAGCATATTGTACGTACAGTAACAGACACAGACACAGACATGTGTAACGGATGTGAAACGGTTAGCTGTGGTGCTCGCTAAATAGCGTTTCAATCGCTGACGTCACTTGCTCAGAGACCTTGAAGTAGTGGTTCCCCTTGCTCTGCAAGGGCCGCGGCTTTTGTGGAGCGATGGGTAACGATGCTTCGTGGGTGAATGTTGTTGATGTGTGCAGAGGGTCCCTGGTTCGCGCCCGGGTATGGGCGAGGGGACGGTCTAAAGTTATTCTGTTAAACATGAACTACATGGTCAAGCAAGCGGGCCACTAAACAACTATTGATTTTAACACCACAGAGAGTAATGCCAAATCGCAAAGAAAACAGGAGCTGCCTCCACTATTCCAGCAACATTTCAACTTCAACATCATCAAATCACCTCTGCTTAGTGTTACGATGTCTGCCGTATTCTTTCTCCCTGATCTTGTTTTCCTCAGTAGGATTTCGGTGGGCAAAATGGGACACAAGTGGAGAGATTCTCCACGCAGACACCGTTTTTTTTTTTTGCTGGTGTGGCATTTTGGGACTTCTTTGTATTCGTTTATTTTGGCACCTCTCAACACCACTCATTATCACCATTTATGCACGCATCCACTCACACCATTGTTATTTTTTATTAGTTTACTTTATTTAATACATACATTTTAGTTATTTATGTATCTCTGCGTTGTCTCTCTCTTTGTTATGGCCTACGAGCCGGTTCGTAACATTAGTCGAATACAGTGACAAAAGATGAAACAAACAATTTAGTCCAAGCAACATAAGCTAAATATGATGTGGCTGTCCATGGCTCTGATTTCTGTGTGTGCGTAGAAAAGATGTTGATTCACCACGCCGATGTCATCCTCCTCTTTAATGTTGACGAAACGGTCATAGAGTACACGCTTCTATTTTTTATTGGCCTAGGCTACCTGGCTGAAATGTTTGCTCGCTATCCTAACTTCCAATTACGGGCAACGTTAGCTAGTTAAGATTAGCTTTCTACATCTAGTTACATATTGCCCTTCCATCCTCTCAGGCCAGGGCTACAACAAATCCTTTTCTCCATCCATGTCTAATTTAGGAAAGGGGCCATTTTAGCTAGCTAGCCACCGGAGAACAACAGCACAACAAGATGTAACAATTCAAGCTTCTCTGTCAACGTGTGCTCTAAATTGGATTTGATAGGAGTGAAGCGAAATACAAACTGGTTTCTCTTGACACATTTTTTTGGTTCCCCGTAACCATTCACAGCTCGTCTCGCTCGGTTTAGCTCAACGCTGATTGGCAAATGTTATACTTTTTTTGTCAAGAGAGGCCAGATGCTCGCTGGCTTTCCTTGCCCTCGATGCTACGGGCGGCAACAATGTCATACTCGTTTGGACCAGACCGCATCAGATAGATGGGCTACACGTAGAGAGACAGCGGGGCGCTGTTTCCCTCGCTCGGATGTTTTCTCCTGTGAGATACATTCAGTCTCTTGGGAATTGAAGGAACATTATGAAACACAGAGACAAAAGATAAACTATTATTAATGTATTTTTTCTTAGTCCATTTTTTGCATGGCTTGCCTTGGCATCCCTGAATACACGCCACTGGCAGGGAGGTATATTTACCCCCACGGCTTGGGAAAATTATAATAATTTCTGTTCATGCCACCATTTCAAAGTGTAAACTTGACACTATCGTCTGATGTTAGCGCTGCTGTGGTCTTTCTTCTTCTGCTTAAACACACATAATAAAATGAGCCATCTGAAATGTACATAATGTCCTTTGAACTGCACATTGAGTTGGTCATCTGAGCCGTTTCAGGGAAGCAATCGGGTGATATATGAGCCTACATTTTCATTATAGCCTATCTGTAACTTTTAATTAAATATGTTGTATTACAATCTCAGTTTATGATACTTCAGCAGGAATACATTTTAAATGTTCCACTGAGAGCAAAGGTGGAGCGCTGTTGAAGTTTCCTCGTCCAACCATAACGAAGCCCCTGAAGGCATATTGGAAAACATACGGAAAATATACAGCCTGCCAGCTAAGAAATCACACTTGTCAATTGATGTGTTAGTGATGACTAATATCCCTTGCATCTATAACTAGTAATGAAAATAGGTTATAATGGACTTTTGGGCGATATTATTTAACTCACTTTATGAGTAAGATAATCAGTTGTTTTATTGGACATTTTAGCATCGGGTGGAGTATTGTTATCAGTCACCTATAAAACAATTTCTGACATATGCCTAAACTGTTGCAGGGTCATATAAGACTCACCAATAAAATACAATGTATTTCTCTAAGCCTACTTACTGATTTATCAGTGTTCTTGTATACTTTGCCCAATTTTCTGTAATTACTTCCGATGGCCCTGCAGTTGATATATAGCCTAAAACTGTTTATTTCCTGGTGAAATCAATTAAATAATTTAGATGATTTTAGTTAAATTACATTTTGAAGACCCAAACGTTAAAATGTGAAAGACAGTAGGCATATTTTTATTATTTTTTTTATTTCACCTTTATTTAACCAGGTAGGCAAGTTGAGAACAAGTTCTCATTTACAATTGCGACCTGGCAATTGGCAGTTACCCACAAACACAAACGAATCAGTAATTGCCTAGTCCTCTCTGTGTTTCATTTAAAATAGATAGGTATTCGCTTTTAGGAAGTTATCCTATAGCCAATAGGTATTCGACAACACTTGATAGTAATAAAGCCAGAAGTTAAATTGAGGGTAAATAATACATCTTTGAATGACGTCATTTTTCTTTGCAAGTAAAAAGGAACAGAACCTTACTTAAAACCGCAAATATATCCAAGCCATCGCTTTTTGGTTTTAACGTCAAATTTATTGACAAATAGGACTACAAATCGTTATAACGGCATAATAAACAAATAACAATAACAATAAAATAACAATAACAATAAAATAATAATAATCTGCTATTACCATTTAAAAAAATACCGTTAGTGTGTTATTGTGTTAGGCTGCGAAAGTAAATTTGGAATAGAAAATACGATCGTAAAACAAGTGCATAAGAAATTACAAAGGCTAAAAGGTTATCTTTCAACTCACAATAATTATACCCGCGGTAGACTGCAATCAGCGTTGTACTGCAAAACATGTTTAGTGTTACTGTTCGTTTATAGTCGTTTTTCTTATCCCTTAATTGCTTTTAAAGAATAGCTACTATCATAATAATATGATTTTGATTGGTGTGTATGCCCAAATTGATGAAATACATTCATTCCTACATAGCCTACATACACATTCATTAATTTTATTCCCATCAGTTAGTATAGTCGTTTTTATTATCACTTGATTGCTTTTAAAGAATAGCTATTACAATAATAATAGTATATTTTTTATTTGTTTGTGATCCCAAATGCATCAAATAGACTACATGCATACGTAGCATACCTATACATTCATTGTAATCCCACCAGGTGGGCCTAACATAATAGGCCTGAAGCGTGTGACAAAATATCATGCTTTTGTATGACCAAACATTTCAATTCATTCTATTTAGTAGGCTACACACTTCTCTATTACAATTAACTATGCACATCCAGGTAATTTCCGAGGTTGAGAGTTGCGTCTCAAAATCAGTAGTCATATTGATTTTCGAGAAATAATATGAACAAATAATTAGCTGATGAAAGGTTAGGCCTAATACTAAAGCAGATAATAATAATGATAATGATAATAATAATAATACATCCAATGGTCATCTGAGATATTGTATCATATCATATAGTTTTTAAACTCCTTGTGCAATTAGACTGTATATAGGGAAGACCGAAGGAGCGAGACCGGTTTGGGCTGCGCTGAGATAGAGGGAGCGGTTGAGGGAGAGAGAGAGTGTGTCTGTCATTCATAGAGAGATAGTACGCATTAGACCATACTAGACCATATTAGAGACGCATAATTCCCTCAGATTACGCAGATATACAAATAATTCGAAAAAAAAACGATTTTGATAAACTCCCATATCTACTGGGTGAAAGAAATACCACAGTGTGCCATCACAACAGCAAGATTTATGACCTGTTGCCACAAGAAAAGGGCAACCAGTGAAGAACAAACACCATTGTAAATACAAGCCATATTTATGTTGATTTTTTTCCCCTTTTGTACTTTAACCATTTGCACATCGTCACAACACTGTAAAACATAATATGACATTTGTAATGTCTTTATATTCGTTTGGAACTTCCGTGAGATTAATGTTTACTGTTCATTTGATTGTTTATTTCACTTTTGTATATTATCTACTTCACTTGCTTTGACAATGTTAACATGTGTTTTCATGCCAATAAAGCGCCTTGAATTTAATTGAATAGTGGGAGAGAGAGAGAGGGACAGTGCGAGAGAGGGAGAGAGAGCGAGAGAGACGTTGATTGACATCTGCAGTGTCATGCAGTAAAGATGTGTATGGGGGGATCGTTTATATATAGCGGCGCGTCCGGGCACATTGTACTGAGATCATAATAACCACTCTGAAGCGCACTGCGCTCAAGTTGAAGGCAACTGCAGTTAGTACCGCTCAGGGATAGAACAAAGCAAGCCTGTTCCGAAAACGGAAAACTAAAATGCATCAATAAATCGCTTGAAGACACCCAACTCTCAAGTTTGAACTGGTTTCGTTTTGATATTTTGAAGTTAATATTTGGGCACAGTGCGAAAGTCAAGCACATCGGGAAATCATGCACTGTCAAGCCGAGTTGAGACTCTCCTCCCCGGTACAGCTGAAAGCAGCCAGGCGTCGCTACAAGACTTTTATGATTGACGAAATTCTTTCCAAGGAAACCTGTGATTACTTTGAGAAACTTTCTCTTTACTCAGTATGCCCTTCACTCATCGTTAGGCCTAAACCTCTGCACTCATGTTCGGGTAAGTGAATATGCTTGAACTCTGTCAAATCAAGGGATGCTGATGAATGCATAATGGTGTTAATGGTTTATATATAATATTTATATGCATGCAGTGAATGCTAATCATCATTGTATTAAAACTACATCTGATTTTGTTTATCATGAACAGAGTGAGTTATAGGCATATTCTTCTTATTCTTCTGTAACGTTCAGGCGATCGTCCATCATGTGTCTACTCATATCACGAAATACCTAAGGCTAATGGTTATATTAGGGGTATTGACAAAATATCTTACATTCAGTTGTCAGTAGAGACCATAACATGACGCAACACACCTGTGCAGAATCTATTACATGTCAAATAACAGCTTTGGAGAAATTGAGCTGCATTTGCATGACTTTATTTTCGATAAATCTACTCTAATATAAGAAAATACGGAACAGGGACAGGTCCAGAATCACATTAGACGTCATGATTGTCAATTAATGTTTAACAATGCAAGATGCGCACTATAGAAATGGACCATGTGTAAAATGAATTCAGGCGACTGGCCTGACTTGCACTTTTACTCATGGTGGACTTTTATATTCGTGTTTGGCCTGCTGTCTATATTTATCAAAGGTCTATATTATGGAGAATACTATTGTGATAGCCTGCTATTTACAGAGATTTTGTCATGTAACTTTAACCCGTGAAATTATGAAATCAAAAGCACCAAATAAATGCAACATGTACAGTAGATTTAATGTAGACCCCAGGGTTTTAGTAACCTATTTATTAGACTTGATAGTTTGAATTTCTTTTTTAAAACAGCAGAAATGAATCAATCCTTTTCCAACCCTAAACATTATTTCACAGTTTAACTGTAATTCCATTTTATTTCATTCACAATTAAAACCTAATGCACTGGGACCTATAACATTTATTTAACAATTCTCAATATACCGTCTCACATGAAATCAGTAAATCCCTCCAATCAGTCTAGATTATTAGTTTAATATATTATCCTGACATTCAGATCATTATCAGCATCAGTCTTTTAGGTTCATGTTATAGATACAGGATGAACCAAGTCCCAGTGTTGGAATCAAGGTGGTTTGTAAAGTGAAACCTGGTTCCCCGTTAATTATGTTGACACTTTTAAATTAACATATTCTCTTCTGACAAAAGACACAAACTCAGAACGCACAACAGCCAACCCTGCACTTAGTTGAACAACAGGCTTTTGGTTTCTAGAGCCGTAACCTCTAGGCCACTTGTCCTCATTCAGAAGGATTAATGTGGGCGCTGTGCTAAACCCAGAGCCTTGCCTAATGACTTTTACTGCTGCCACTTTGCATTTACTGAAGCATGGGCAATGCCCTCTACCTAACTCTCTTTCTGTGTATATGGGGCTGCAAGATGTGTCCAGAGTTCCCCGGTTTGATATTGGTAAGGGCAGGTACATGGTGGTTAAGGGCAAGGTTAGTATGTCATGACTGATGGACATTTGTCTGCCTGACTCTACAGTTGATTGTGCAAACACCATGAACGTTTACAGTATGCTGATAAAGTGTGCAAGTCAGCCCCAATGACCTTTATTCATAGAAGTATGTTGCTTTGTGAAGAGAGATTCATTGCAATTGTCATCTCGTAAATTGCAGCACAACTCATAAATGCATGGGTTACATGCACTTGATCCAACTGTTTCAGTGAGGAAGACTACCTTCATTCTTCATTCAGTATCCAGAAAGGCCAATCAAAACAAATCATTATTGCATAAAATAATTCCTTAATCAATACAAGCAGATTTGAAAAAGCAAAAAACAAAACATTGGCACAAAGTGTAAAGACACAGATAATGCTTTGTTTACACAATATCTAGCAGCACTTGATTTCTGTAAATCATCATCATCAACTCCCTTTTCTTCCCACTTATCATGGCTTACCAACGGTCATTTAAACACAATTACTGTTGTTCTGCAGTCAGTCATAAAAGCTTTCACCACCGTGTTATAATTATCCAGGGAATTGACAAATTAATTTTCCTAAAAAGCATTTGGCATGAAAGACTGTCACACGTTTGTCCTTCAGTTGCAGCAGCATTTCGGAATCCATTCTCAAAGGGGTTATCCTGCTGTTATGAGTCAAAACAACGTTGACTACTGCTCTCTCAAGTAACTATTATGATAATTGCCTAAACTATGAAATAATAGCCGCTGCAATTTGATGATGACAGTGACAAAGGTATAAATAGCAGGCAATGTGGGGTTTCGGTGTGTGCCAGAGGGCACTGTAAAGGGTTTTGGCAGCCCTGTGATGGATGGATAGAGTAACCAGCCCACATCTCACTACACAGTGCCCACCACTTATTCGTAGCTGAGGAGGTGTGAGACACAGTATAGTCCCGCACAATGTCTTGTAACGCTCAATATAGAAGCTGGCAGGCTTATAGGCCCAGGGCCAGTGAAAGGCCATTTGCCTGATGTGGTCCCCATCAGTGAACGTGAACTCTATATTTTTACGGTGTGGAGCTTCTGCTCCAGCAGTTACCAGTAGAGGCTGCTATAGGACAGTGGTGCTGGGCAGGCAACAAACCAGGCTGTGAGGCCTGGAGGGCTTTTACCCAAATTAACAGCTGTTTGTTTGTTCTTGATGTAATATGGCATCAACTAGTAGGATGCCACTCAACATGTCAACAAAGTGATTACTCCTCTCTTTGATCCGGCAATCCCCTCTTTTCTGTGATGATTTTATCTGTCACAGATCACGCCTCTCTGTTCCCTGCTTTATGTTTCACAACGGTCCATTTACCTGTACCAAGCCAAATGCCCTTACGACAGTGTACACAGTAAAACCAGTTGATGAGCTCAGAGCGTATTCTCTGCTCTCGTTTTTGTGCCTTGTACAACTACAGGAGTGATAGACCTGCTAGACAGACCTGACCTCCAGCAGAACATTACCTTGCTGGGGAGCTGTGAACAGTGTAATGACGGGTTACAATATTTCATTTGGAGTCTTATCTCTCAGCAGAACCCAGGGCAAGGCTTTTAGTTGGATTTCTGTAAGGAGGTGAGAGAGATAAAGATCAACTCCGGCGTAATCTCACATGACAGTGCGATGAAAAATGGCCAAATAGGAGGGTGTGGACCTCGAGGGGCCCAGGTACTGCAGCATAGTCATACGCCACCACTGAGGGTTTAGGGAAGAAAGCAGGGAGAGCCAAGGGTTTTCATCCCATTTTTACAGTTAATCCACCACAGACAATAAGGCCTGCTATTAACCACGAGGCTAGCTTGAGGAGTAGGATCATGTCTCTGTTAACACAGTAAGTATTGACCCATGCAACCACCACACACACACACACACACACACACACACACACACACACACACACACACACACACACACACACAGAAAATGTTTACAGTAGATTGTAATGCAAGCTGCACTGAACACACGATGCATTCGTATTGGTACACAAGTACCATCTGACAATTAGAAAATAGCATCACAACACTACACATAACATTCTAGAAACCTCAAAACATCTCATGAAACCCAAATTTGAGTTGAAATTGGCACTTAACTGATCTGTGAGAGTTGAAACAGATTAAAAAGTAGCATACCCTGTTGCCCATCCCATCCCTGCAGTGTTTGACTTGGGCTGGCTTGGCAAGACGGCTGTTGAGTGAAGAAATATATGTCTAATGTAACACTTCTCAACCTGTCACCACATGATGTACCCAAAGCAATACATGTTGCTGTAGGTTCATTTGGCCTCTGAATGCCAAGTCTTGAATCATCATCTTGGAATCCAATTAAACAAAGAGAAAAGGTGCAGAAAATAAGGAGTAAAAATCAAACAACTAATGAGCTTGTTGCTGGAGATTTCCCTGCAAACAGAAAAATGGTGACTCATTCTACTGAGTAACTGCCATTGTTAATGCCTTCAAATGATAAACAGTACCAGTTAAAAGTTTGCATACACTTACTCATTCAAGCGTTTTTCTTTATTTTTTTTACTATTTTCTACATTGTAGAATAATAGTGAAGACATCAAAACTATGAAATAACACATATGGAATCATGTGGTAACGAAAAAAGTGTTAAACAAATCTAAATATATTTTATATTTGAGATTCTTCAAAGTAGCCACCCTTTGCCTTGATGACAACTTTGCATACTCTTGGCATTCTCTCAATCAGCTTCATGAGGTAGTCACCTGGATTGTATTTCATTTTAACAGGTGTGCCTTCTTAAAAGTTAATTAGTGGAATTTCTTTCATTCATAATGCGTTTGAGCCAATCAGTTGTGTTGTGACAAGGTAGGGGTGGTATACAGAAGACAGCCCTATTTGGTAAAAGACCAAGCCCATATTATGACAAGAACAGCTCAAACAAGCTAAGAGAAATGGCAGTCCATCATTACTTGAAGACATGAAGGTCAGTCAATCTGGAAAATTTCAAGAACTTTGAAAGTTTCTTCAAGTGCAGTCGCAAAAACCATCAAGCACTTTGATGAAACTGGCTCTCATGAGGACCGCCACAGGAAAGGAAGACCCAGAGTTACCTCTGCTGCAGAGGAAAAGTTAATTCGAGTTAACTGCACCTCAGAAATGTTAGCCCAAATAAATGCTTCACAGAGTTCAAGTAACAGACACATCTCAACAGCAACTGTTCAGAGGAGACTGCGTGAATCAGGCCTTCATGGTTGAATTGCTGCAAATTAAATACTACTAACGGAAACCAACAATAAGAAGAGACTTGCTTGGGCTAAGAAACAAAAGTAATGGACATTATACCGGTGGAAATCTGTCCTTTGGTCTGATGAGTCCAAATTTGAGATTTTTGGTTCTAACTGCAGTGTCTTTGTGAGACGCAAAGTGGGTGAACTGATGATCTCCGCATGTGTGGTTTCCACCCGAGAAGCATGGAGAAGCTCTGCTGGTGACATGGTCTGTGATTTATTTAGAATTCAATACACACTTAACCAGCATGGCTACCACAGCATTCTGCAGCGATACGCCATCTCATCTGGTTTGCGCTTAGTAAGACTATAATTTGTTTTTCAACAGGACAATGGCCCAACCCACCTCCAGTTTCCAGTTGAAGCTGGTTAAGAGAATGCAAAGAGTGTGCAAAGCTGTCATCAACGCATAGGGTGGCTACTTTGAAGAATCTAAAATCCCAAATATATTTAGATTTGTTTACCACTTGTTTGGTTACTACATGATTCCATTTGTGTTGTTACATAGTTTTGATCTACTCACTATTATTCAACAATGTAGATAAGAGGAAAAATAAAGAAAAATCCTTCATTGAGTAGGTGTGTCCAAACTTTTGACTGGTACTGTATATAATGTGATTTAAACTCTAAAAATCTACATTTTTAAAAACTTCAATAACGATTACATTATCGATTATATATGATAAACAGGCATGTGTGTATCAAATGTTTCCAGACTATTCTTGGTCTATTATTAGGAAGTATTTATTCTGTAATGACTACCACAAGCACGTGCCAGTCCGATCATTCCGATTGTGCTTGTCAAGAGTATCAGTGTGCTTTAGCATGGACAGAGTGCACTCTCCCTGCTACACAAATGGTTTATTTGTAGACTTTTGACCGGGCATTGGCACTTGTCAACAATGTGTCAGATCTGGGCTCAGGAAGCCAGCTCAGTTGTCAGTGGAAAGTCATCATGAGGTCTGATTTTTCCCTGCTGACAAGCATCCAAAAGACACAGCTGTCACAACTCTAAAGACAAGCTCAAGCTCTGCACTGACAGGAGATTTCCTGAAGAACGTGAAAGAAATCAAGATGTTTCCGTTCTTTCTTTTCAATCAATCTTCTCATTTAAAATGACAGGAACAATTCATCACTTGGACTTATTATGTTATGATATATCTGTGTATTTTGGATTATTCCATAATAATACCAATATATTTCCGAAAGATAAATATATGTGTTAAAATGTAACAGAGATAAATATGCCATTTAATAAAAATCAAGTTAGGACATCTGCACAGTTCCCCTCAGTTTGTCACAATCTCAACATCAAAGACAACGGTAATATAGGAGAGTAACAGAAAGAGAGAGAAAGAGAACGAAAGAGAGAAAGAGAAAAAGAGGGAAGGCGTTGTGGAGGGAAGGAGGCATCATGTCCAGACAGCAGCAGTAGCAGCTATTCACCGAGGTGAACGATTAGTGATGAGCTCAGTGCCATGCGATGATGTCTTGCGTGATGTCATGTATATAGGGATGAGCCCGAGGTGCTGTCTGAGAGAATAGGGGATGTAGATATGGTAGGAGCAGGCTGCAGCGAGTAATCCCCCCCCCCCCGCCCAGACCATTACCTCCCAGACCATTACCTCCCAGACCAACCAACCAACCCCCTGTCACACCAGCTCCCATAACTTCTGAACATTACTGAAAATGTCAGAGAAAGGGGATACAAATTTAAGACCACGGTCTGCCTGGGTGTATCCTCTCAGTTGTGAATGTAGGGTTTGAATAATATAGCTTGTCTACAGTATGTGTTGGTGGAGAGATAAGAGAGGCAGATCCACCACAGGCATCTAGGAAGACACAAGGGGAAAGACTGTTCTGTGTTTGTAATGTGACAGCATAATGTCCTCTCTACTCCGTCATTGGATTTTATCTCTCTCCATATCTTCTTCCTAAGCACATCCCTCTCTCCTGCCACATAGCAGACAGAGCATTAGTTTCTATGTCAGTCTTAGTTCAGTCGTAAATTATGCCATGGGGATCTGCTGTTTATTTGAAGCCATAAGGTTTTTTCCACCAGATATTATGTTTATGCTAGAGCGCCGTCTTTGGTCTTGGCTCCAGTGGGTGGCCACCCCAGACATTTGTTACTTTTTATTGATTCTGGCGTCTCGCTGCTTCTGTCTGCATAGATAAAGAGATAGAGAGAGAAGAGAGGTGGGGGGTGGGTGGAGAGCAAGACGAGAGAAAGAGAGATGAATCATGGGGGAGAGAGTTAAACAGCAAGGGGCATAGTCACTTTGGATTTACAGCCTTGTGTGTGTTTGTGTGTGTGTGTGTGTGTGTGCGTGTGCGCGTGTGCGTGTGTGTGTGCGTGTGTGTGTGTGTGAGAGTGAGTGAGTGAGTGAGTGAGTGTGTTTGTGTGTGTTCAGGGTGGCAAAGACACATCATTTATCTGGCCAAGGAATTTTTTTTATTGGTGGGTTCAGAGTAGCAGAGTAAAACACACAGTGCGTCATTAAGATCACAACCTTCTACATCAAAGAGGTCAAAACACTTTTCGTAAAAAAAGAGCAATGAAAAGGAACCCAGTCTAAATGATTATTACAGGTCTATAAAAACTACCATCCGTGGTGATGCATACAGTACCAAATAAAACCACTACTAAAAATGAGAATATAAAAGTACAATTGTATTTAATGCTCTGCATTTTACCCTGCCTCTGACCTATCTCTCTTTTTGCTTTTTTAGGGTCCTCCTCACTGCGGGCCTACCCCCTCCTCTCAGTCATCACGCGGCAGCCCCCCAACCTGCCCCCTCACCTTTCCCAGCCCTCCTCCCCCGGCCAGGTTCCCAATCTGACCCTGCTCTCCCCCCAGCACCACTCCCGGGTCTCCGAGCCCTCCCACAGCGAGACAACTGTCAGCATCAGCAGCGAGTCAGACACGGAGCACAGTACCCCCCGGCTGAAGAAACCCAGACGCAGCCGCACCATCTTCACTGAGCTGCAGCTCATGGGCCTGGAGAAGAAGTTCCAGAAACAGAAGTACCTCTCCACCCCTGATAGGTCAGTATCGTATTGCATCTCGCCACTGTTAGGCCAAAATGAAAGCAGTCTGATTGGTTACTTGAAAGAAGCTACCTCCTGATAGATCAGTATTATACTACCTCTCAAATGTCATACCGTATTTCATTCGGTCAGTCAAGCTGGTGAAAATGAGAAATTCTGTGAAAGCAACCAAACTTCATAAAACATAAAACAAATGCAATAGCTGACTAGAGGTTCAGCATCAACATCATAACATTTTGATGTATGTCCTGGGCAATATGTCATGTAATGTTAAGTTATCTAATCCAGGCATTACCTCAGCATTCTAGTTGAGACAAGAGCAACATTTTAACCATAAGCTTTTGAATAGCAAAAAGCCTCAACAAAGAAACACTGCTCTATTCAAGAAAATCGGGACATCTGCCAACACAAGCAAACAGACATATACTCCATTGATTGACTGCCAATCATGTAATATATGTGCAGGTGTATATAAAATGCATTTAGCTTTATACACTGTATTTAGATGAGGTAATATTCATGTTAATATCCATGTCGTAGGTTCCAGTCCCTGGGTCATTTTTGAGACCTGACATACGGCCATAACACATTTTCCATTTTATTTTAAACTCCACTTTCAGATTTGGCCTACCGGACGTATTTCCATTATAACCCAAGTTAATATTGAGCCATAAACCTCAGATTTTCCTTTGGTCGAGCAACAAGAACACCAGACAGCTAGTAAACCTCAGCAACACATGGTTACAACAGCTTGTTCAGAGCGAGAAGATAAATCACTATTTTACTAAAACTCAACAGCCACAAAATGCTTTGAAAATGGTCAGTTATTTTTTATATTGTTGTAGATTTGTACTAAAAAAGGCACCAGTGTATTTACTGGAACTTGACTATTTTAAAACCTGCCTGTTCCTTCTCCTTGGCCCTGAAGAATCTGAAGAAGAATTGTGAGAGCATGCTTGTTATCAACCCTGTCTATAGATGGGTTGGCGATTTATGAATCAAATCAGGCGGGGTTGGCTTAGATTGTTGACAACATGTAAACTATCTTTAGTCTCCAATGTTTATTGAAAACAAATACATTTGTAGGATGAGCACTTGTTGTCTCTAAAACACATCGTTACAGTTGTTGATTAGCTAGCTAGCCATATTAGCATAGACGTGACATCAGTAAAAACACGTAAAAACAAGACATGGTATCAAGAACAAGCTGAAACTAGCCAACTACGATTCCCCACATGGCAGATTCTTGTTATTTTTGCTAGCAATCTGGCCATCCAGAATCACAACAACACACGGCGTTCTGACATGTTGAAATGTGCGCATTATTTTTGTGACGTTGTCAACTAACCTGTTAATTCACATCTCATTCTGGGGAAAGCTCCCACAATGCATCTCTTCTTCAATGCAAATCACACTTCTCTGTTCTAGCCAATGAGCCACACCACACCTCCCCTGTGAACTCCCAGGCAGGCTGAGGTAGACTACAATAGCCCAGCGGTGATCCAAACGACCCACCCTGTCCTCACTGACAAATCTGTATAATGCCAATAATCAAATTCCCACTGGCTGTGATGAACTAATTAAACCCACAGCTGGATTGAAAACATAAACAGAGAAAATCCCCTTTCAAAGCCCACATCACAAGTGTGGCATGCTCCCCAGTTCACTTTGTTATGATCCAAAGATAACTCCTTGTCTCTGCTTTTTTTTCTTTAGCTATTTCTTGGCTTGGAGACACTGTGGTCTTTGACTGAGACAATGCTCTGAGGAAAACAGCATATAAAAAGCCCCCAACACCACACCACAGACTGTAATGATTTAAATCATTAGGCAGTAATGATTTTATTTAATTGAGATTAGTATAATCAGCATCATCATCATTATCATTATGCATTAAGCTGCAACTAAAATCCCTGCTGATACAGGTTAGAGACTTGAACAGCAAACAGAGGACTTCTAAGTGCCTCCAGCAGAGTCATTCTACAGTACTGTATGGCAGTCTGTTGCTGTGAGTGTGTGGTTTCCCTCCATAGAAGACTAATGACCATAAATAACTGAGGTGCTTTCCCCTCCTGAAATTACTTTCCTTGCCTCTAGTCTCTCCACTGGGCGGTTTGCCTGTATTTTTGGTGTAGAGTGTTGTTTTTTTTAAAAGTATGCACACACGCTTTTCTTCTGCACTCAATCATTGAGGCCGTGTGGCTGTCTATACTGTCTACAGTTGTATGGACTGATGTTCCTCTATGTAATCATTTCAAATCAGGTCAGATAGAGATGGTGAGGGCGGGAAAGAAGGGAGGATGAGAAGATAGGAAGAGGATACAAGATCAGAGGGCAAGCTGATGGATCAGTAGTAATCCTCTCTCTCTC